>NW_022900913.1:26471065-26619263 GCF_012274545.1 Fukomys damarensis | reverse complement strand
TCCTAATGAGATAATTAATAATGTGAAATAGGAAGTAAAGGGCTAAAGGTGTGAGGAAAGTGGGAAGGGTGGGGAAAAGGTAATAAGGGAGAGGAAAAAAATATGAGAAACTGAAAAAATGGAAACAAAGTGTTTGTAAATGGGGAGGGGAGGAGGGGGTGAAGGGAGGGCAGGGACAAGGGGAAAAAATGAGAATCAAGACCTATTATGTAAAGGTACAGAATCCCAGTGATGAATGTAACTGTATTGTATACCTAGATTGTACCAATAAACTCAATTAAAAAAAAAAGTGCTGACTAAACCTAGTTGTGAACATAGAAATACATTTAACAAGCTGCCAGGGAGATATTTTCATTTAGAACAGCAGTTTCTGAGGTTTTCTTTACAAAGATTCTCTTCATTTTCTTTTACTTGGATTCCTTTGACTTGAGGGTGCCTGGCCAGTTATTGATCTCCTTTAGGCAACTGGCACTTTAATGAAGAGTTTGTTAGATTGCAATCCAAAGCAGTGTGGAAAGTTTTTGTGCTTCAGTTCACCTGTGAAGCCCCATCACGGTGAGATTTGGATGTTGCCCTTCTAGGATTCAAAAGTCGACAATAGTACAAACCCCCTTCCTCTAATACAACTCTGAGGCTCCTAAATTACCAAAGGATGATTTGTGCATAGCATTTGTGAAAAGCATTAGTGAAAAATCGGATAAATATGTTACATTTTGAGGCCATGTCCAGAACTTTCTGCTGCAACAAGGTTGGAAATATCCAATATTTGACATATGGTCAGGCAATATTTTTCCCTTTTTATGGCCTATTATACTAAGTTTTAGTAGGGAGGGATTATTAGACTTGCTTAAATTCTAGAACAAAAGGCTACCATGTAATTTTGGCTGAATAAGGGATGATACTTTCTCCTTTTCAACATTGTGTTCTAATGTACACCTGTGAATGCGGACACAGGAAAAGAAAACTATTTCCCTTTGTTGCATATGCCAATTACTCAGGGCAATAATTCGCTGATGCTTATGATATGTTTACAGGCTTTTAAAAAACAGTTTACAGACCTCTTTATCTAGGCCATTTTATTTCTTCTTGCAGCAGCCCTGTATTATTATCTTTGATTCCGATAGAGGAGACAGAGACACACAGCCACCAAGTGGCTTGTCCCCAACCACCCCAAGCCCCAGTAAGAAAGAGCTCAAATGTGCGTGTGGGCTCTGCAACTTCCCTGCAACCCGTCAGCACATCATTGTGAGATCCTTTTGGTAGAATTTTGTAAAACATTTAAATTGAAGGAAGAGAAAGTGCTAATCACATTACCACCTTTGAGCCCTATGTACCACTAAATTCCTGGTAAGAACTTTCTCATTTGTAGTGTTCATGAATTGGTGGAGATAATCTATCCTTGGATGAGAAGCTGCTAAACAATAAGAAACTCATTAATTTCAAAGGTGTCCGAAACCCACAAGTGGCCAGAAAAAAGGATGACAATTTGATAGGTGTGAAATTTTCCTTCTCCTGCCTTGCAGTCACCCCACTGACCCCCATAAACAGACACAGATACACCATGGAACAATGTGATTGTTATTACATCAAAATACAGAATTTGCTAAAGGGATGTTAGGAGGTAAGTTTTGTCAGCCTAATACTCATCTTGCCTTATTTGAACTGTCTATTGTGGAAAATAAAATCAGGATGAAAACAGTATTGAAAAGCTTTTCAAAAGGGAGTCAGGAAGCTATTAGGAAGAAGAACTTATGCACAACTTCAGCTGCTGGGGAATGTGAACTTTTCTACTTTCACCTGTTGAATGCAACCAGAAGAGATAATTACACTGTGCCTGGAGATTCGAGATACATATCAAGATATTATAGGACCCTTGTTTCTGGAACATTTTAGTAAGAATATACATTCTCTTCTTTATCTTCTATGAGTCATGTAGGTCCTGTCTCACACCCGTTCTCAACGCCAACAGAAGTTTCTTCACAAAAGAATGTTTTACCACCTTGTAATAAATCAACACTGTTTGCTTAATATTAGCCCCCACCTCCTGTTCTTTCTTTAGAACACTGATTTACAGCTATCTGAGTCTGTGTTTCCTAAATTGAAATTCCTAAGACCTCCAGATAAAGTTCTTTTTTGCTGTTGCAGTTTTTGAGTTTGGAATGATTGACACTCTCTCAGGGTCCAGAACAACTTACTTGCCCACATCTTAGAGTTGAATAGACATTAGCGTCTAGTGATCAGGTTAACACATGGGTTTGTACCTTCTGCCATCACAAATGGCTCTGTGCTCAGAAAGGTTTATCTTTAGTTAATGCTCTACTTTTGGAATCTAGAAATTCTCAATAAAAGGAGGAATTGCTATTGCATTCTTCTCTATGCCCTGAAAATCATGCAGCTGGTCCTTACTTGGTGCCTTAGAATATTAGCTTCAGGGACTAGAAAATTAATTTCAGAGGCAGCGATCTGGCTAAATCAGAGTTCTGCCAGACTTTTGGTCTTCTCCCAAAGCTTGGAGACAGACTGATATATCCAAAAGAACATGAGGTCAGGAACTAGTAGACTTGAAGGCTCATCATGTGGGCCACAGAAATCTCAGTCCATAGCACAGATGATACTGTCCACTCAATTGCAGAGGGGCTGAGTCTCAAATGGAGCAATGCGGTAGAGATCGGATCACCTATCCCAAGTGCCAGAAAGGCACGGAGCTACCCCAGCAGTGTAATCCTGGTCTTTTATTTGGGATCCATCTTTGTCATTTTCTTTGTTGCCGAGACATAATACCCAACACCCACAATTTAAAGAAGGAGAGGTTATTTTGCCTTACCGTTTCAGAAGTTTCATTCTATAGTCTGTAGGATCAAACGTGGAAATGGCATAGCGGAAGAGCCTGCCTTGGAGGAGAACTGCTCACTTTATGATGGTCAGGAAGCAGAGAGAGGGAAGGGAGGAGCTGTGAGGGAGATAAACCTTCTGGGTTATACCCTCCGTGACCACTCCTCAGTCCCCACCTCCTAACAGCAAGTCAGTGATAGTTCCCCCATAATCCAGTCACCTTCCCATAGCATGAGGCTTTAGGGGGGCATTTTAGACCTAAACCTAACAGGACTCTTTCCCACAAAGCCACTTAACCTACTTAGCAGAGTTCTGACACAGATAGCTAGGCTTCATATGCAACAATCAAGATTCAAGCTTTGGATTTATTTTTACCATTTCATTTCAAAAAAGTGTTTTATTTGAAATTCTTAATCTTTTTTACTTATAAAGTAGTATGAACTGAGTAACATTGAGTAATTGAATACTATTGCATTACTGATGAACAGAAAGGAATTTAAATTCACTTTTAGTCCTACTCCTCAGAGATGATTATTTACATTTGAATGCACTTACACACATATATGTACCTTAAAGAAAAAAAATGGAATTATACTGCATATGGCATAACAGTTTTTCCTTTTGTTTAGGTGCAATTTACTTTAGTGTGTGTGTGTATGTGCTGCAGTGCTGAGGACTGAATCCAGGCTCTGTACTCTCAGTTACATCCCCAGCCCTTATTATTTTTTAAAAAATTTTCAACAGAGGGCTGGGGATTTAGCTCAGCGGTGCAGTGGCCTGTCTCGCAAGTCCAAGGACCTGAGTTCGATCCCTGGTACCAAAAAAAAAAAAAATTTTTTTTTCAACTAGTCTTGCTAACTTTCCCTGGTGGACTCAAACTTGAAATCCTCCCACCTCAGCCATTCAGAGTGCTGAGAGAACATGAATGTACCACCATGCCTAGCTTCATTTAATATATTTTTGTTTGTTTGTTTGTTTGTTTTTTGAGACAGGGTTTCACTATGTAGTTGAGACTGACCTGGACCTCACTATGTAGCTCAGGCTGGTCTTGAATTCACAGCGATCCTCCTGCCTCAGCCTCCCGAGTGCTGGGATTACAGGCGTGCGCCACCACACCCGGCATCATTTAGTATTTCAAGAGCATGATCCCATACCATTATATATTCCATTTCTATAACATGTTAAATTCACTAACTAACCTGTATGGCTTGATAATTTGATTGATTCTAACTTCTTACTATTGAAAGAGTCCTATGATGGATAGGCAATGGAGCTAAATGCTTGCATTCATCCATGATTACTACTTCAGAATACATTTTTTTTTTTTTTTTTTGAGACAGGGTTTCACTGTGTAATCCAGGCTGGCCTTGGGCTCACAATGTAGCCCAGGTTGGCCTTGAACTCATAATGATCCTCCTATCTCAGCCTCCCAAGTGCTAGGATTCCAGGTGTGTGCTCCCTCAGCTGGCCTTCGGGGTAATTTTCCAGGGGTGGTTTTTTGATTAAATGATGTTAATATATTGAGGCATGCTTGTCCAGTTGCCTCCCAGACCTCCTGTAACAATCTGTGTTTGTGTCAGCAGGGTTCAAGAGTTGACCAGTGCTCTTAGAGTTCTATGGGGATTAAGTTTTGTGGGTGGGCAAGAGATGACTCACACCTAACAAAGGCTCTTTCCTAACTTGCATGGCATTTGTAGAATTGCAAAGGGTCAATAGGACAGGAGTGTAAATGTTGTTAGTTTTTACGATTTGCAGTCTAGGCAAACTGTGTGGGGTAAAAATCATCCTGAAGACATTTTTGCCAAGAGGTTGTCCAAACATTCCACTTGCCTGTAATTACAATTTATAGTTATATATAACAGCATGGTCACATGGTGCTGAATCAGGTTTTATAAAAATTACACTAAAACCATGTCCTATAATTTGAAAAGCAAAACAAGACTTCTATTTTGCTTCTTATCCAATCAGTAGTCATTACTGGTCTGTTTGGTTTCCTTATCCTGCTCTCACTCCAGCTACCCTTAAGTTTTTCTTTTTGTCACAAAGAGAAGCAGAGCCCCTACACTGTGACCATTCAAAAGGAAATCTCTTAACCCCTAGCTTTCTATAGAGAAATTTCAGCTCAAATCTCTTCTACATTTACACTGAGCTTTTACACCAAGCTTTATAATTTTCAGATCCATTTGTGTATCACACTTCTCTTTGGAGAATCCATACATAATTCTCCTCCATTAAGTTGAACCTGAATCTGGTGTTCTGGAAATAATTACATATACCAAAAGTGCAACTGGAACTTAAAGGCTCAGTCCATCACAGAAGTCTTCACATTTATGTATTGAATCATCAAAGAGTTTATTACTGAACTACAAAGGTGATACACATAGAGTAAGCTCAGAATTGTGCCAAATGATTATAGTTTACACAGAAGCTTTGTGGCAACTAGATATGTGATGTATGCTATCCTTTGCAGATAGCTCTCCCCTGCAAGTCAAAGAAGATACTCCAGAAACACATTCTAATGTCAGGAATAAGCATTACTTACAAGTAGGGTGGCAGGCATTTTCAGTGAGTAATGACTTGGGTCAGTGGTTTGTTTATTTTGAGACACAAAAATGTAGTGGCTTATATAATCTCTACAGTGGGCAGTCTTAGCATTCTCAGGATACAATGGCTCATTCTTTTAAAAATGCATTAAATATGAGTTAACCATTTATCACTAATCAAAGTATATATTATTTTCGTTCCTATCCTGTTCCTTCTTTTCTGTTCCTGAACACACCTCCTATTTTTTTTTTTAGTGCCTTGCCTACACATTTTGCTTTAAAAGCTTACTCAAATCTCCTTAGTTTCCTTTGTAACAACTCCAACACATTTCCTTTCCCATTTGTAAATTTTACTTAGCTTTACTTAGCTATCCCTGTTTTTCTCATCTGAGTCATGTTTAATTTCATTTTTCTCCCAATGGTTTAATTTCTCTTCATGCCTCTCACATTTAATTGAGGTTTGCTTCATAATTAAGATGAATAAAGTCTTGTCTTTTAGTGCATAAGTAACTGCCCAATCTTCACTTTCAATTTATCCTATATTACTGATTCTCTTGATTAGGATCCCCAGCTCTTCTTTTAAATTTGCTTAAAGAACAGCTTTATGATCTCTGTAATTACAATTTATAGTTATGTATAACAGCATGGTTACATGATGCAGAATCAGGTAGGCTCAAGATCTTGTATTCTGAATACTCATTGTTACTTTTTAAAACATGGTGGAGGATTGGGCTGGGGATTTAACTCAGTGGTTCGGTGGCCTGCCTTGCAAGCCCAAGGACCCGAGTTCAATCCCCGGTACCAAAAACAACAACAACAAAAAAAACAAAAACATGGTGGAGGATGCTTATCACTAGCCTCACTTCTTTCTCTAATTGCTTCCATTTACAGATGTTTTAAGCTGAAATTCACCCTTTTTGTCACAAGGAAAAATTAATACCTATAAGCTAACTAATTAGAATCCAAAAGATTTAAAATAGGAGATGTTGAACTCAAATTATCACCCCAAGAGCATATTTCACTTTTGGAATAAGAACTTTCAGGGCCTTTGTAAAAGCCTCCTGGCACAATGAAGTTATAGGATGCAGTTTGCATGGAAAAAAATTCACCCTGATTATGAATTTTTATCACTAGAGTGTTTCACTCTATCTACGTGAAGGGGTCGTTTTATGCATTTGTGAGCAAGCTCAAGTCCATTCTGGGATGAGTATATGTGGGAGAATAACATAAATTCTAAAATGTAGAGTGTCTCAGACTCTCCTGTGAGTCATTTCCTCGTTTTCTCAATTGGCTTAGTCCCAACTCTAGGGTGGAATTCTATTTTTATGCATTGGTTCGCAACTGAGAGATCTAACTCAAGATTTAAGCAGTACATCTGCCAGTTTGAAGGAAGAGAAAAATGACTTACTATATTCCTTTAAATCAGGATGATGATGTAGTTCATATTTTTGAAATCACCTTTGCTTTCTAAAACATTCATGTATACATTAAGAATATTTTGGAGGATGTAATAGTATTTATGTAAAGAGGATATTTTTCTTCATTTTTCCTGAAGTGGTTATTCCTTAGGATATTTTTTTCTTTTTTCTTGACATTTCCACAGCAGGATAGATTGAAGCCTTATCAAACACATTTGCTCTGTAAAAATATGTGATTCACCTCTCTACTACACTGTAGAAATTGAAAAGGCAGTTACTCAAGTGTGTGACTGATTCAGTAATTTCTCTGTGTACTCTTTATTGAAAATTATCCTGCAATCTACAAGTTAGAAGTGAAATAATCCATAAAGTCGTCTTGACCCAGGCAGAGTAAGAATCTTTGCTGGAGCATTTTTTCAATTTGCTTTGCAATTATTAGTTACACAATTACTTGGATCACTAAATTACCAAATTTCTATTCTAACTAGCTGTAACACTATAGTACAAGTCACTAAGACATGTTCTTCACATGACTTCATTTCTAGCCTATCTCCTGAGATGAAGTCACACTCAGTTTTCAAGGAAATAACAGATTAAGGAGCAGCCCATGAAACTCAGACAAGTTAAGGAAATTACTTACGGAATCTAATCTCGTCAGAGTCTAGCAGAGAAGCAAGGTTTCTCAAGGGGCATATTATCTGTGGCACCTGGGCTGGAGAAGAAAGGGATAGAGATCTGATGGACCACGAATTGTCTCTCTTCCATTTGTCCAACTGATTATATGAAAATTAGAAGGAGACAGGAAAGGGCATATGGCTGGGTCTGTTGGGCAAAGTAGATGGTGCAGTGGGTTCAGGTGAGCATTATTATCAATGAAGTTCTGATCACAGCTTCCCATTCCTTACAAGATGGTTTCCAAATATCTTAGTACAGCAAAGTGGGTCATCAAGAACTTTCTCTTCCTCAGTGTGTGTTTCATCCCCGACTCCTTGTTCATTCTGCTGCCTTTATCTAGAATTCCTAACTTCTTTGTCCATCTGGAATATTTGGAAAGCTGAACTCATTTCAACCTGGGTTTTCTTCTGCAAGTCTTTCCCAAACAGAGACCATCTAGAAGTTCATTGCATTTATGTACACTGAATGAATGAATAAGAGAAGAAGCCCTTTCTCAGAATTAATCTAGGAGGTAGAACATCCAGAGGTGGTACAGAGGGTATTTCTATACCGTCAAGGAGATTATCTTAAATTTTATCTAAAAATATGAAGCAAAATGCGACATGAAATAGGAATATTAGAAATCATGTAGTCCAAGTGCCACTTCAGATGAGAAGGCTTTTCTAGGGCCTTACTGACAGACAAGGGGCTGGTTTGCATTTGAGTCCTTCAGGGTCAGAAAGAGAAGTAACAACAGAGAGTCATCTCTTCTTGTCTTAGATGCCTGTGTTTTTCATGATTAAGAGAACTGGTCTCTTTGGAGCCTTCATCTGAATAAGTGCTCAAAAGAATTTAGTTACTGTTATTGTTAATGTCCTTTATTCTTCATGAAAACACCTTATGGTAGTTATCAAAGTTTTCATTTCTTCTTTTCTCAAGGATAACCTCCATGATTGCTTAAACCTACTACTTAGTTCCCAGATTCCTCACAGTTCTGGCCACTTCCCTTCATTTGCCATGTGATTCATAGGCCACAAGGGTAGTGACTAGTGCCTCTTGTGATTCTAGCTCAATTAATTTCAGGAAGTTTCTTCTCATCCCTCTGCTTCATGATTATCAGAGACAAATACCCAAAGAAGAAAGCTAAAGTTATAATTAGCTGATGTGCATGAAAAAATATAGCACTTATGAGGTGTGATGGAAAAATATGGTGTGTGTTTAAAATTTATTATAGTAAAAGACACATTTCTATTAATTATGCTCAAAATACACGCACTTGGAACACATTTAGCCAGTCATTCCTGTTGCTTTCTGAAGCAGTTCTGGAAATCCTTCATGGGTATTTTTAGTAGTGTTGTTGTGGCTGCCTTGATACACTGAATTGATTCAAAACGTTTACCTTTCATGGTCATTTTGACTTTGGGGAAGATCTAGAGTTTCATGGTATCAGGTCCTGGGATAATGTGGATGACAGCACAGCATTATGTTTTTATGCACCTGCTTTTCCAGTGAATAGCAAGCACTCAGCGGCAGAGTTCACTGTATTTTTGATCATACATCAAAGATCTAAAGAAAAAAATCTTCCAGAAATGTTTAAGAAAGTGGTAAGAATGACGGAATAAATGTGTATGAAGCGAGGGCAGTATTTTGAAGGGATTAATGACAATGTGTCTTTTACTGTCGTAAATTTTTAAATGTAAATGTTCACTGTATTTTTTGATCATCCATTGTAAGTAAGATTCAAATCTAGCATAATGTTCATGCAACCAAGGAGAGCTGGGGTAGGAGAAGTGATCATGAATAAGTGATTAGAGACACAGCAAGCTCATACTTGCAAAGAATTTGGTGCTATTAAATAGAACTTTCTGTGCTATTTATTCACACATTGCTGCTTGTTCATCAAAAAGCAAAACAAAATAACCTTTATGTTTTGGAAGAAAAGCCACTTATAACTCAAATAAATAAATGGGATTGTGAAAGAATAAGAAACTCATGGAATGTTAAAAGCAGATTGTGAGTTTTTCATCTGACATATTAGATTTTTAAATTCTCCTTAGATGGTCTGGCAGAAAAACAGAAGAATCTGATTCTTCTTGATGCAGGCAATGTATGAATGAGACCATCAAAACATTAGAAAATCCTTTTAAACTTAAATAAATTTTCTTCAATGTCTCAATAGGAACCCACCAATTGTATGACAAAATAACCTAGCCATGGCTTCACAAGGAGTAATTCATGTTCTCTTACGCAGTTCTTTCTGCTCTCAGTGATACACATTTGCCAAATGGCTAGCAAGGGGAAGCATATTCTGCCCACTAACTGAGCTGCAGATTGCTAATTGAGTGGATGCTGTTTATTTTCAAAAGACACTGGTAAACTAGGAGTACAGCACTATGGGTAAGGAAGAAAGGACAGAGCTGGGGGAGACGGCCTATTCGTTGTGAGTCAGCTCAGGCAGAGTTCTTCAAAGGGCCTTTTATTGTACTTAGAAAGATTAGTTTTGACAGAGGATCCTAGAAGAGCAATCAACAGAGAAGTAAGAGGGTAAACTCTTGGGGGCAGACCTTGGAGGTTGGTCCAAGTCCAGGGGATGGATGGTAATTAGGTCAAGCCAATCATGACATTCTTTTCCTTTTGGTGCGGATAAGTTTAGGCATGTTCTCATGTAGAGATTTTAGCCAGGGAGACAAGAAGAGCCTGCAGTTGGGGCCTTTTGAAAGGCTTGTGAAGAGAGTCACATGGGAAGAGACAGATTCTTATGCTACTAGGCCTTATCATGTCTGGATGTGATGCTTGGAATTATCACTTTACAAAATGAGAAGAGCTATCCTGAGGATGGACCATCCATTGAGGATGACCAAGCAGAGATGATATCACCTAGATCCTGAGCATATAACCGAACCCCTGAGATAACCAACCACAGAGTTGCCTATTAAGGACCCAGATATGTTCACCACCCTCATTTGTATATCGAAGGCCTGGTCTCTAGTACCTTAAAATATGACTGCAGTTGAGGATGGAGTCAAGGTCATCAAGATCAAATGAAGCCATAAAATGGGCCCTAATCCAGTCTGACTCTTCTAATCTGAAAAGGATATTAGAATACACAGACACCCAGGCATGCTGGCACACAAACAAGGCAACCATCTATAAACCAAGGAAGAGGCCTTAGGAGAAGCCAAACCTGCCAGAGCTTTGATCTCAGACTTCCAGCCTCTAGAATTATGAGGAAATGCAGTCCTATTATTTAAGTCACCCAGTGTGTGGTATTTGGTTACGGTACCATAGCAAATGGGTTCACTGCCTCACCTTTGGACTTTGTGGCATATGAGGCTGTACAATGTTTTTGTTTGTTTGAGTCACTGGAGTGGGGATTTTTGTTCCACACTAACAGAGTTGTTCACAACACAGAAAGATGTTATGGAAATATTACTCTGTTCTAAGTGAAAACAAGGCTGAGGATAAAAATATAATTATGTCATCTATAACCATGAAGGCCAGAACACCACAAAGAACCATCTTGCCTAACCATTTCGTAAATGAAAGGAACGGCCCACTAGCTCATCATCTCAGAAGCTAAAGATGTTGGAGGAGTGGTGGCATTTTAATTTTTTCCAAAATATTAGTGTGGAATTTTGCTTTTGTCCTCCCAACCCTCCCATAGTTGGACCTGAGGATGGAACCTCATGAATATCTGGCTTGTGGTCAAGGGACAGAGGGAAGCTGACTATCCCATGCATGGGCTTAGAACAACAGCTATGACTTCGGCTAATCAATAAAATTAACTAGCAACAGATGAAATATTTTGCTCTGCTTCAGGGAATGAGAATTTATAATATTCTGTATAGTAGTTAGAGTAGGACAGTATGGAACCGACCTAAATTTATGAGTATCCCCCTATTAATTTAGGTTATCCAAATTCTAACTTCAAAGCAGGAAGCTGGGCAGCCACTGGGTAAACAGAGATCAACCACCAACACTGAAGTAGCAAATAAAATCAAACAGCACAGGCTTGGCTCTGAGTTATGCATTAAGAAATGTTCCTCTCATGACTAAGTAACATGTTATTTTTGCTGAACCAACTTTTTTTTTCCTACAGAACAGTGGTCAGTTTGGCCATAACCACCTCATTTCAAGGTTCAGTGCTCAGATTTAAATAGCTGCTCTTTGTTCTTCCTGCCTCCAGGACCTGCCTTTCTAATTCATTTGGCATCTTGTTGAAGCTTCCAAAGACCACTTTAATTATGTCCTGTCCCATTTCCAAGACGTTCATTTTAGCTTTAAAACTGTCGAAGACACCATTTAGGGCATCTGCACAGCCTGTAGTTGCATATTCCACCTTGGAATGCTGCTCTTTCCAGGAGCCAGGTCTACTCCATACAACATCACTTCTTCTGTGTACTGGGAGTAGACAACCAGAGTCTTCATGGAAATTTGGAATTAGAAGCCAAAGATGTTGGCAGCTTCTGTTGATTATTTGTACTGAAGAGCTACAGAAGTGTGAGTTGTGAGGTATATTGTTTTACAACATATGAAACAAAATAGTGTCAGGCGTGGTGGTGCATGCTTATAATCCCAGCACTCAGGAGGCAGAGGCAGAAGGAGCTCCCCAAGTTTAAGGCCAGTTTGCACTACACAGGAATTCAAGGCCAGCCTGAACTGCATAGCAAGTAGTATAAAAAAAAAGCAAGCAAGAAAGAAAGCAATAAAGGAAGGAAGGAAGGAAGGAAGGAAGGAAAGAAGGAAGAAACCAAGCAAAAAAATACTTGGCAAAGTGTGAGATCAAGACTGGAAAGGCTTCTTATTCCTGGTTCAAGCCCTAGGGGAGATCTAGTTGCCCATTCTAGCCTTTGAGTTCCTCCAGATCCCCTTGATTTTAAGTTATCTCATTTTATTTGGCTTACAGTAGTTTGGATAATTTACCCACAATCACCCTGGCCAAGACACAGATCAAAGCAAGTCTTTGGCTGGAGATGGGATCACTGATGGTTTGTGTCTTCTTCTACCTCTGTTATCCTATCTGGTGCTTCCTTTATACCAGTCTACTTCCAGTCTCCCTCCTGCACTTTACACATTTCTGGCTCTTTCCTTGTTTGTTATCAATTCTTCCACCTAAAATATTTTCCTTTCTATTATTGGCCTACTAGGAATTGACATACTTCCAAGGGTCGAATTCGAATTTTCTCTCCTAGGTAAAGTCTGCAAACTTCCTAACCACAACCTTCACCTTCTTTTAAACTTCTGTTATATTTATTGGTTCTGTTACCAATGTAGCAATTCTATAGTAGTGGAGGAAAATGAGTTGGTTTCAGAGTAACACCTTGACACTAGAATTTATCCTTTTTCCAGTTTTTATTTTTGTTAGTACATGTTTGCTATACATAATGTGTCTGTACCTACTCCCTAAATTAAATTACTTATGCTATGCAATAGTGTGAGCTTGTGTAAGCAGTTCCCCTGTCAAGTAGAGACAGAACCTAGGATTGGTTGAACGCTAGGATATATCACACTTTGTGTCTATTTCTGCCCAGCAAACGCTTTTTATACAGTGGCATTAGACCACTAAAGACTATGTGAAGGGGAAAAGATATTATATACTGGTTTCAGCCTTGCTGATGGGAACCTGAAAAGATGACTGCATTTCATTTGTTTTACCTTCCAACTTCAACTTTGTATCAAATACTGACTTTGAATCAACCAAAGCCTAATGGGATCCCAGGAGAACTTATGAATAACAAACATGAATATTAGCCTCAGAGAGCTACTTCTCTATCTACTCCCTACTCCCTATAGCCATATGGGTCCTAATTCTTTTTTTCACTATATCTTAGTGATGATATTAACTAGTGATGGGTATCTTGACTCCGTGTATATGTGTGTCTGTTAATATGTGAGCAAATACTCTCACTGAATGGTACAGTTTTACCAAGTAAAACCTATCCGTTACCACAGAAGTAAAGCTTCTAAATTCTGCTCCATTTACTCCTGTTAGGTTTCAGAGAAACAAGTGATACTCACAGAAGGAAAAAAAAAGAACCTCTCCTGTCTCATTTGAGAAAGAAGCATGGGCTAATTGATGCCTTTGCTGCCAGATGTGTGTGTGTGTGTGTGTGTGTGTGTGTGTGTAGGGGGCACCTGTCCTAGTGGAACAAGCAAGAAACATTTCCATAGAGTTCACACAGAAATAGGCTAGCATTAGGGTGTATGGGAAGCAGTCCTGTCTTCTCTGATGCCTGTCTCAGTCATATTTTCCTTAAATGGCTACATTTGTGCTGTTTTTACTCCTTCATCCTCCCTTACTGGTCAAAGCACCCCTCGTGGGTGTGTACTACTATCCCAAAGAAGTCATAGTGCCGTGTGCATCTTTGCATTTTCAACTTTGCGGCCTTGGGATCCTGAAAAAGTGAAGCATCGCCCTGCAAGTTATACCAAAATTGGTATGGTGTTTGCGGATTTTGAAATCCAAATTGGAGAATTTTAACTGCCTATTTGTCTAATTGAATTTATACGATTGACTTTACAAATCCAAGTCACAGTTCTGTGATGAAATATGAAACTAATTTTTTTTCCCCAAGACTCAGATGCCACAGATCTGAAGAACAGTTCACAGCAAGGTCAACTCCTATCCTGTCACATGTTAATCAGCTTACCCCAGAGCTTCAAAGCAGGAAGTTTAGGTTCAAAGATACTTTGGCACAGTTCTTAACACATATATGGTCTTTGGCAGATATTTGTCAATTGAAAAATACACTCTTAACACCAGATGCCATCTTTTAAGAACCACATTTTCATTTAGATAGCTGCTGGGGAGTCCATATTTGATACCAAAAGAGATGGTCAGTTACAGAATTTCATCAGTAACTTGAAAAACAAAGTGAACACACTGTACAGCGAAAATACATTCAAGACTCCTTTCTTCACGAATTATTATGAGTTTTGAGGTGGTGACTATAAGGTTTAAATTAAGAAAGGGCCCCCTGCTAAGTGTAGCTGGACACCATGCAGCTGACCTTAGCCCCGCATCTTATTAACATGTGTGAATGTCTATTGCTGAGCAGGTATAATACTTGTCATTGTCAGATTTATCACCTTCTGTTATTCTCACAGCATTCATTGGAGTCTTGAGAGCTTTTCCATCCTATTAATACAATATTGGTTTGTTTTCCTTCCATCAAATGCTTGTCAACCGCTTTCCCCAGGCTGCCTCAGACGTACAGGGAAAGTAACACACAAGGCAGAGGAACTATGGGAGGTGGCGACAGCTCTTTTACATTGGGAAAAAGATAAGAAAGGCCATCATCAGATAGGAGATGAAAGAGCCCGCGTGATGCAGGAGAAGAATTCCTGTTTCAGAGAAGGGCTTGTGGTGTAGCTAACAGCGAAACTCCCCAGCACAGTCCAATCCTAGCTCCAGAGCCACCCACTTCAACCCTGGGAGCCCAGGCCCAGTGAATGCGGCTGCTGTGTCGATGTTCCTTGAAACTGCATTATTTGGAAGCTGCAGCTAAGGACAAGTGAGGGCAGGGGGCTGCCATTCAGGCTGAGGCTTTCATGGATAGGACTTTTGCCCAGCTGTTTCAGGTGGCTTTAGCACTACAGCGCACATGGTCAGCTGTGCAGTGGAGAGCAGCTCCTGACCAGTGGGGGTGTGGTGTTGAACTTGAGTCCTGAGTACATTTTCAGGGGATGAAAGGCTGTGGCAGGAAAGCTGATCCCATTCTAGGGAAGACAGAATGAAGTCTCTAACTTGCTCCAGATCTTACACAAAAGATTGCATGCAATGCCAGGTTTTCCCAAGCTCAAATTCTGGGCTTTTCCATAGGCAAATAGGATGTAAATTCTAATTAATATGTTTCACATATACTAACATGTGCTGTTTTGTATAATTTCTGCTCACTGACTTAAGTAGAAAATAATTAAGATGAGTTGAAAACTTACAATGTCTCCAGAAAGGGTTCTTTTTGCTTTCCATGTGTTCATCCATTTAGCGCCCGCAGTGCACTTGTGTTGCTTTGGTCAAAATTTGGCAGAAGGCGGAGAGCTGAAGTGATTTTAATGAGACTCCCTTCCCAAGTGTGGGTAGGATTAAGGGAATCTTCAAGAAATATGATGTATCTGGTGCTAGCAAAAACAGGAAGTTGTTAGCATCCCAGGCCTGATGGGGTAAGAGGAGAGGGTGAAGTCACCATAGCCTGGTGCTGTCTTTCGTCTTGATGGAGAGACTAATTGTTTGGTGTCCCAGTCATAGGTAAAGGAAGACAGTCACTGCCAACATCCTGCTAAGGAGGGAGGGACTGGAGGATGTATGCTCCAACCTCTTTCTTACTGCTTGAGGTTCGCCTGCTAGGTACTTCCTGTGTTCTAAGCCAGGGGAGCCCAGGGCTCTGAGAGTCAGCTTCCCAAGACACTGAGCAGGCTAGAGGATAGAAAGGATAAATAGAAGAAAAACTGGAATAATTATAATTCCCCCTTTATAGATGAAAAAATGCACTCAGAGTGGCTAGGTAACTTGTCCGAAATTCACCCAGATAATCTAAAGCAAAGCCAGGATTCAGTCTTGGGAAATCTCAGTACACAACAAGAGCATTTAACATTGTGTCCTAAAACATGTCCTCCAGTGGTATAGATGCATGGCATGTGACAAACTATCTGCTACCGAACTCTTTGGTTTAGAATACTGTAACTAGAGAAATCAGCCTGAACAAATAAAACTGAATTTTAATCATTACAGTAAATGTGTATAGCTGGATTACCTTCAAGATGAAGAATAATTAGGAACAGGATGGCAAAGCATTGCTTGGGAGATGGTTTTAGGGGAATTGCTTTAAAGAAAAGAGAGGAATGGTTTGTACTTGACTGGATTAATTTCATAGCAAATGAGTACTTTTTGAAACAGGGTCAAGAATACTTGACAAGTTTACTTTCTTAAATCAGATATGTATTACTCTCAAATTTATATTCTGTGTAGCTCACTTAAATCTCATGTTAATTCAACAGATATTCACGGAATTACTATTACATGTGTGGCATGTTCTTGGTGTTGAGGATACAGCATGAATAGAGCAGAAGGATCTTCACTCTCAGACACCCAGGCGCTCATGGCAGGAGATATAGAGTAAATGAATAATAGATAAGTATATAAGAATGTTATGAAGGAAAAAATAAAACAGAATAACAGAATTGAGAATGATGGTCAAAGAAAGATGCCATTTCATATAGAATTATCAAGAGTATTCTTCCTCATTCTAACAAGGAGATATTTGAACAGAAAACTAAAAGAAACCTCTGTTTTATTGATGGTGCAAAAAAAGCAAACTTTAGTTTTGTTGCATTGGAGATAATTTTAGATTTAGAAGGGAACATTGAGATGCTGTATTCTTTTTTTTGTTTTTGTTTTTGTTTTTTGATACCGGGGATCGAACACGAGTCCTTGCCGGAACCACTGAGCTAAATCTCTGGCCCGAGATACTGTATTCTATAATGAAGAAGCCAAGGCCCAGGAAGTTAACTCCTTTATCTACAGATGTGTTGTGAATAGTTAGCAATAAAACTTAACTGAAAAATAATATATTGGGACTCTTACTTTATCATTCAATGAATATTACAGTATTAGGATGAGCACATAGTCAGTCTCATGCTTTTTGCACTGGGCACTGATTTTTTTGATTTACAATTTCAGGTTAGTGAGCTCTTACTATAAGTATAAGTTTTAGCTACATTGAGTTATGAGTTCCTTCTCTTTGATGTGACAAGATAGCTTAGAAAACAAACAAAATCTTAGCAGTTGTAATTATAGTTATCTGTGATATTACAGATCACACCTCCTTCTTTTGGTTTATTTTTGTCACTTGAAAATTACTCTGCTGGTTCACATGGGCTAGTTAAAAGTTGTATTCTGAGGGCCAGGGATTTAGCTCAGTGGCACTGTACCTGCCTCACAAGTAAAAGATCCTGGGTTCAATCCCCAGTACAAACAAACAAACAAAGAAATAGTTGTACTCTGTCTTTAATCTGTAGTTTTCAAAACTGTGTAACAGCAGATTTATTGTCTGGAATTTGGGCCAAAAGGAGGAAGTTAGGCAGGGAGGGATCCAGCACCTTCATGTTCAAATCAGAGGGCGAAGTTGGAGCTTCAAGGAACAAAAACTGGCACCAGAATGTAACCCAGGATATTTCCAGGCATCACAACGAGCTCAGGGATGAATGTGGTAGCAGGGTCAGTGATACAGTGAGGAGATAGACATCTGGACAGAGATTTTAGAGTTGGCTGAAGGCGAGAAAGAAACAAGTGAAGTTAATGGAGGCCATGGGTCAGGGACCAGAATGATAATGAGAGGCCAGTGAGAAGTTAGTTTATTTTGTCAGCCTGACTGGGTTAGGGGATGCAAGGATAACTGGTAAAAAGACGATATGGATGAGTCTCTGAGGGTGTGTCCAGAAGAGGTTAGCATTTGAATTAGCAGACTGAGTAAAGATAATCCTCATCAGTGGGAGCAGGCATCATCCAATCAACTGAAGGTCCAAAGAGAACAAAAAAGTAGAAAGGGCAAATTTTCTCTGTCTTCTTGAGATAGAACATACATGCCTCCCACCCTCAGACATAAGAACTCCTGGTCCTTGAGCCCTGGAACTCCAAGATCTCAGACATTAAGCATTGGATTGGTATAAACCCACCCAGAGTGTGCTTTATTAATTTGCAATCCGAAAGACTAACCTTTATAGCAGCCTGTTATAATTTTTTCCTTTAGAAAATTTGACCAGATACTTAAAAAAAATTAGTAATAAGCCAATTGTCCCAATGGATCTGGGTGTGAAATGAGTGTCTGTAGCAGAAACCATTGGTCCTTTCTCACATCCTCTGTGATTTCTGTTCGGTGCAAGCATCAGTCCTAACTCTAAGCAGAGGGTGTCCCGGAACATAGGAGCATGTTTAGCAGGAAGTAGTTCTGTATTAATAAGGATGAGAGCTGGTGTTAAATACCCAGTGTCCCTGTTTCTTGGGGGGCATACCTCTGATGCAAGTTCCTTATGCTTTTCTAGGGGATACCAGTGAAATAGAACTCTGGATACTTTGAGGTAGGCTCTTTCTTCTGGCACACTGTGCTCACTGACTTTCATTCCTGCAGCATGTCTGCAGCCTCTCTTTCTCTCCCCGCCTCTTTATTTTTATAATGGTCCATCTTAGAAGCCCAATCCATAATTATTTTTTCAATAGAAATTCATGTTTGGGACAGGCTCATCATAGACAAGTCTGTAGTCTCTCACTGGTGCTTCATGGCATCACTGCTCAGATAAACTGCTTGCATCTTCAACCTTGTATCTGGACCATCTTCTTGGAAAATGTAAATTCAAAGTGACCAAGACAGAACATAAGTCCAAGTCATTTGGTCTCATAGTCCAGTTTTTATCCACTACATGCAAATTAAAGAGTTATCCATAAATATGCAATGTGATCAAATTGTACGGTGAATGCTTACATTTTTCTTAAAAAATTGTTACTTTTAAAAATACATTGCCACTAATCCTCCTCAAAACACTCCTCTTTCAATGAATACAGTAGTCCCATCACCAGTGTCACTTTCTGAAGAAGTTCTGGAAGTCCTCTTTTGAGTGTCATTGTGAAGTGTGATAAAAATATGGTGAATGCTACTACCAAGTGTGATCCAATGGAAAGGCTGGATAGTAAAAACATCAAGAGAACCACAGTAATGTAACTAAAGAAACTCACAAAAGATGACTTCCAGAACTGCTTCAGAAAGTGGCAAGAGTGATAGGGTAAGTGTGTTTAAAGTGAGAGGAGGTATTTGGAGGGGGATGAATGGCAATATGTCTTTTACTGTAATAAATTTGTTAAATTCATCATATCTGTTGATCACACATCCTATAAAGAATGCTAATGAGGAGAAAGTAGTACCCACAAGTAGTATCAAAATTAGAACATTTTAGCTTTAAAATTCAAGTTTTTCTTTTCAGAAGGGTACTTCTTTGGTACTGATCGTGGTGGGAGAGGTAATAAACATTTATCTGGATATCACTTTTTATTTCTTTTAGGGTAACTTAATATTTTCACTTTTAAGAAAATGTGATTGTATGGCATAAAGAAGAGCCTGTCACTCTTCATAAAATATGACAGATATGTGAAGAAAAAATGTATATGTTTATTGGTTGTTTCTATCAAGTACAATAAATGTTGCTCCAGACACAGAGCAAAAATCTTATTCTTTCAAATCCAAAGCTTTATTAGGATTTTTGTGAATTATCCTTATCCTCACAGGGAGTAAAAAGAGGGAAAGGATCACATGACTTAAATCTTTAAAATAGGCTAGAGGAGCCTGGCTTTCTTGCTTTCTTTCCACCTCTTTCTGAAGTTTTGGAGTCTGAGCTGAGGTGAGAAAAAGCTACTCTGAAGAGGCACTGTCCTTGGAAAGGGTTTGTATTTTTCTTTAAAGAAGGAGGAAATTGCTAATGAATTTCCACATCCAAAATCTGGTCTTGGGCCTGAGATAATGAGTATGGGCCACAATGAGTGTGGAAGTAGTCTGGCACTATGTGAAAACACACAGCTACACTTATGAACATTTCTCTGGGTCACATCTAAGCTATTTCCATAAACTCCCCTCGTAGTAAAATGCAGAGCTCAACTCTGGAACCAGGCTGCCTGGGTGCCTGGTTTGAGTTCCACCATTATTCTCTCAGTATTTAAGTAGTGGGATCACTTAGCTTTTCTGGGGTTCAGTGCTATCATCTGTAAAAGAGGGACAAGAATTGCATGAGCCAGGATTCCAGCATGAAACAGCTATTTTCCATCTTGAGGTAAGTTTAACAGAGAGGCTACTTACCAATGAAGGCTGCAGTAAGAGAAACCAGGAAGAGGCAATGAAGCACTGGGAACTGGCAACATGAGAGAGTCAGTACCACCTCTAGGCCCAGGGGGTGTCACCAAACTCGTGGGTTACTATAGGTTTGCTATGTAGGAAGGGGCTGTGTGATAGGAGTTATAGCTCTCTGTGTAAGAATGCTGCCATTGCCATCTCTCATCCTTGATATTATTTCCATGGTGGGATGTTGGTGCTTTTCCTGTCCCCAACCCCCAACCCATAATTGAATCCAATTGGAATCTAGTACAAGAAATTAGGGTTTAGGCCAACTGTGAAAGCTAGATTCCCAGGGTACAGAACAGAGTACAGAAGGGCAGAGAGTGGATCTGGAGAGGAAGACAGATACTCTCCAGCTCATGGAATTGTTGTAAAGATTAAATTAGCTACTTTATAAAGGTTTTAGAGAAAAGGGTGTACATAGGAAACATTACACAAGAGTCCATTGCTGGGGATTTAGCTCCACTGCCTGGCAAGCTCAAGGTCCTGAGTTCAATCCCCCCTGGTACCAAAAAAAAAAAAAAAAAAAAAAAAAAAAAAAAGTCTATTACTAGCTGGATGAGGCAGAGCACACTTGCAATTCCAGCTACTGGGGAAGATCTTAAATTGAAGGCTAGACTAGGAAACTTAGTGAGACTCTGTCTCAAAATAAAATTAAAAAAAAAATATATATATAAAGGGCTGGGAATGCAGCTTGGTGATAGAGTACTTACCTAACATATTTAAGACCCTGGATTAAGAACAAAAAGAAAAAATAAAAAACAAAAAAATCTCAAAAACCCATTACTAATATATCTCTCATATTTCTCTATGCCCTTCAGCATCCCTAGTGCCACAGGATTGGCTGAGCTACTCCTTATGTGTTCAGCACCAGCTCAGCTTCTGCTGCCTGGAGAGTCTCTTGCTCAGGGCCAAACATCTGCTCCTCATCTCTGGGGCGTTGCTCTTGTGTGACAATGTCCACCTCTGTAACTGAGTTCTGCATTATCTCTGAGGTGAGGAGTTTCTGAGTTGGACCCAGGGTTGAGCCTTTGGTATGCTGCTCCCATCTGGATAGGCCTTCCTTCTCACTTTACGAAGTAAACTTCCTCCAGATAGTTTAACACCATTGCAGATGCAAGTCAATTGTGTTCCAGCTGAGCAGATAGCAAGTTTGCTTTTCTTCCTCTCTTCTGTATCAGAGATCCAGGCTCAAGGTTTCCTACAATGAGTCCAGTTCATTTCTAGAATTCAATCTTGGCAACTACTTATTCCAAAGTTCAATAATGTGAAACTACACTGAGGGAATTAGAGGTTTCAAAACATGCTAAGAGACTAGGTTGATATAGATGAGACTAGGTTGACTCTGCAAGTCATTAGCCTTCATCATGCTCAGTAAAGGAAGCAGGGAGAAGAGCCTATAAATTGACTTGATTCCAACCTGAATGGAAGTGTCTTCAAGAGGAATGAAAATGATCCCTCTGATTAGAGAAACAGTTTTTGTTGATACTTGAATTGTTGGTTGTTCTTGGTTATCTGGGGAGTGAGATGCCTAGCTTTATATTCTAGATCCTTCTTCGAATAGATTGGAAAAGACTTTGAATAAATGTCTCCCCAGGTTTGGAATTCACTGCTGTACTTTCTGAGCTGTTTGTGACTTCAGGGTTGGTGGGCTGTGGATTCTGGAAAAGGATCAAAGGCAGATCGTTCCATTCCAAGTGTGGGGAAGTGCGTCAAAATGTTTTTGCTGGTCTGATGGGAAATCTAAACAAGTCCAATATGTCATTTTGTTAAATCTTGAGGAATTCAAAATATGTCCTTATTAATCAGCCAGCCACATATTATTTAATCACTGAGCAAAAGTCTTGATCTCCTTTGGAGAAATGTTTATACTCACGGCTTCCCTTTGCCATAAAATTACACACTTTCATTAAAATGCATGGGGAAAAAACAAGAACCAAGACATATCATGTAAAGGTACAAGGTCCCAATAATAAATGTAACTATATTGTTTGCTTTAAATGTACCAATAAACTTAATGGGGAAAAATGCATACTTTTATTTCTGTTACAATGGCTAAGGAATTGTTTCCAATTTACTGTTGCCACAATTAACTGGTGAACTACATATTTTTTCCATCAGGATCGTTTATTTCTTCTGATATCTATCCCTTTTTATAAATTTGGATGTATCCCTATACAACAAACATTAAAAACTGAGATAAAATATACTTTACTTTTCTGATCAGAGGGGCAGTTTTTATTTCCATTTTGGAATCCACAATTCAAGCTGTAAAGGCACTTACTTTCTAGATATCTTTTCTCTCTACATGTCTTCCTTTCCTTATTTACAAAGCATAAGTAAAAACTAGATTATTTGTTCTTACAAACTTTTAAAAGATTTCTCTTTATTTCTTATAAATTAAAGGAAACTCGTTTTGCCTTGAAAATAAACAGCATACTTCAGACTAAAGAATGTTTTGTGTTGTAGGCTGTTTTTTCTCAAAGAATTTTCATGTTGTGTGTGTGTGCGTGCGTGCATGTGCGTGCGTGCGTGCGGGTGTGTGTGTGTGTGTGTGTGTGTGTGTGTGTGTGCGCGCGCGCTTCTGTGTCGGCAGTGGGTGTGGGAGAAAGGGAATGGGGCAGCCAAAGAGGAAGGAGTTTAAAGTTTACTGAGAACTTGGTGGTGGGAGTGCCTCTTGGTCCTTGAGATAAGAAGCACTCACTTTAAAACAACTGCTCCCACGGAGCCTCTATTTTACTTCTGAAGAGGCCTTTCCAGACCAGATGTAAAACAGTATTTCCTGACTAGCTGTCAGGAATACTACTTGTCTATAGACATGAATCACATCCCCTATTTGCACATTCCATTTCACAAAAAGAACATGAGTTTACAAGTTTTGTGGGGGTGGGAGAATAACCAGCCTCTCTCCTATAGGATATCCAGCCTAAACACCTTGCTTATCAGGGCTAAGATGGAACCCAGCACTGAGATGAGAGATTAGGTGACTGATTGGTTTGGTCATGCAGATAGCTGAGTCATGAACCTCAACTCCATGATGTAAGGGAAGTAAAAGAGAAGGGATTTTTCTCAGGTATTTAGGACTTTTAAAAGCTATCCAAATCTTTTGATTCAAGGAACATGTCTAATGTTCAACAGTTTTGTGTTTTTGTCAGAATCTGCAGCAGTATTCCCCTTCATTCCTTTTTCAACGTGATGTTACCATTTGCCTTTCTTACCTACATGAAGGGTGGTAGAGCCACTTCCTGTGTCAGCAGGAAGTGAATAAAGAGTTCTTGACTGGGGTGCAAATTTAGCTCAGTTTCATATTCATTTTATGGTTCCTTTGTTTGTACAACCTGGCATTGTTTTCCATCTAGATTTCCAATCTGTTGCTTCCTGGTGAGAGGCAGCTGTTGTCTATGCCTTTTTCCTGATTTACTGAATTGGCTTGTTGACCCACCATTTTGCCAGGGTCTTTGCAACATTATTTGCCTTATTTTTCTCTCATTTTATTTTCTCTTCTTCCTTTTCCTTTTCTTTCCTTCATTCTTTTTTCATATATATTTGTTCAATATTTATATGCCAGCTCTAAGTGAGTAAACACTGGAGACCTCACAGATTTAGTGGAGAAGACAGAGAGAGAAAAGTAATTATAGTAGAGTAATGTGACTGTCTGGATTTAGTATGTGGAAAAAAAGAAAGACTCTAAGAAAGTTCTGTAGGGCTGGGTGTTTATGTGAGAAAGAGGGGGAGAAATGAGACTGGAGGGAATACAGGGACAAGATTTTACAGTTATACCACAGAGGATAGATTTTATTCTAAGAAGCGCGAGAAACTCTGAAAAGACTAATAATGGTTAATAGCTATTGAGCAGTTACCGATATTAATGTATTTTTACATTAATATTTTCATAATATTATTCATTAGCTCTGGTTTACAGATGAAGAAACTAAGGCTTACTTTCTAACTACATACTCAACCAGTACAACAGAATCCCTCATAGTATTTAAGTAAAGGGAAACCGAATCCGGGGAATTGGTTATATAGATGATGAAAGAGGTGAGAACACAGGCAGGTGAGGCAACTGAGAGACATGAAGCAACAGGAAGCAAAGAGGAGGAACTAGGTATCGAAGCCTGAGGACCATTACCTAGCAGAAGCACTAAATCTACATACCAGCAAGTTTCCATCTCCTATCGTCCAATACTTACCACTGTCTTTAATGGGTGAATCCAACCGGAAGGCAGAGAAAGTGGGGACTGTGCTCTGTGATACAGAAAAAGCAGAGAAGGATCTTGTATCAGCGTGGGCCCCAGTAGGGATCAGATGGCACATTGAAAGCGGGATAATTGGAGCGTGGTTTATTTACTAAGGGCTTAATTACAAAGTTATGTGGGATAATAGGGGAACCACAGGAATTGTGCAAAGGAACAGCAGCAGAAGAGAAGTAACTTCAGAGCTGGAGGGATGGGGGAGGAAAAGGGGAGTTGAAGAACAGGCGACTTGGAGATGGGACACAGTTTAGGGAATATATAATTGTGAAATTCTTTCCTTCCTCCCTTCAGCTGGGGTTCTGTATCAGCAAGCCAAAAGCAATACTATCAATTGTAGCATTTATAAGTTCCATTTTGGAGACAAGATGCCAAAGCTTGGAGAGTTTAGGTGACTTTTCCAAGGTCACAACCTTAATTTATAGAACTGGATATTTAATAGATAATTTGACCCCGAATCTACATTTTTTAACCAGTATAATAAACTCTTTGTTTATGGAATACTTTCTTGCATTAATATTTCAGAGTTGATATTTCAACTCTTTGCCTGCTAACCAGTCCAATTTACATAGATTTTTTTCAAGACCTTCTCCATCTTGTGACTATTTCCTGTTTTCTGGATCCTGCCCTTCAACATTTCTTGGTTCTCCCTGTCTTAGGAACTGAACATCTGTTCTCTATCTAATACTACTTCTATTCTAACATTTCCTATGAAAATAGAACAATTCTTATTGGAATTAAGGGTATAGAATACATGAATCATACTCTTCATAGGTGTCCAACAAAATGCCATAGCATAAAAGTGTTTTTTTTGTCAGATACTAGATATATGCTGGCTAAAGCAAATAAGTAGAAGGATAAATCTTAAGAAAAAATGGCATTGATGAAAAAGCATATATTTAAATATTTTTCATTGCATTATTTATAACAGTGAATTGTTAAAAGTCATGTAGGTGCCCAGTGACAGGATGGTTGTTAATATTAGTGATTCTTATCAAATACTGAGTGGGGAAAACTTTCAGCTTCCTCTTGTCTACTCCTGCTTAGAGTGCATTTTTGGACAAAACTGTTCAGAGCTGCATTTTTGGCACAAGGGGATAATGAGTTTAAAGCTCTTACTTATATTTTTGGGGCTAGGTAGGAGGGGGAATTAGTAGAATTGGAGCTGCTTCTTGTTGGACAGGTTCCTTATGTGAAAAGGTTCAGCTAGACTGAAGTTTGACCCAGGTGAAGGAAGAAGTGGTTTGGGGCAACTCTACTCCATGCTGAGAGAGAAAGTCTTTTTTGGTGGTGGCTTTAGGTATATCTCTTTACCAGCAGTTTGGTAAGATGTTGAAAACTGAGAAAAAGGATGAGAAGCAGGAAACAGTGGTCAGAAAAGAGTCTTAGTTTTTTTCCAGGACAGCCTTAAAGTGGGGGGAATAAGAGTCATATGACTCAAATGTCCATTCAGCTCTCCCCAGAGAGGGGACCAAGCTCAAAGCAATATTAAGTACTGTATTCATTTGCCTATGTGAACCATCTCAATATTTCCCTAGGCTGCTTGTTCTCAGATTATGATCTTGAGTCTTTGGGACTCTTTTAGGAAGGTCAAATTGTTTTCATAGTATTATTATAACTATAATGTTATTTGAATTTTTTACTGTATGATGCAAAAGCAGTAGTGGATAAATCTGTCATTCTAACATGGATAAATCTGTTATTCTAACATGAACTAAGGCAGTGACTTTGGCCTTCATGCAATTTGGTGTTAAAATCATTTTTTTAAACTATTACCCACTCATATTTTTTAAAAGCCAATTTTGTGCTCATATTTTGACATTCCATGTAATGACATGGCAAATAGGCATAAAATATTTATGATTCAAAACTGAATATACTGGCAGTCATGAAGACAAACAGTTGTGAAATTATGTGAGTTACAAGATGAACTAACACATTTTTCTTATTATTCATTTATTCATACTGAGGACCGAACTCAGGACTTTGTGCTTTCGAGGCTGGTGGCAGAACCACTGAGATAAATCCCCAGGCTGACACATTTTTCTAAGAAGCAATTTTTACTTGACAAATGACTGATGAACTATGGATATCCAGATTAGAATATATGGTAGATAGTTTATGAAAGTAGAACACAGAGAATCTGTCACTGTAAGAAAAAAGTTGATAATATGTGTTACCAATGATAAAATTCAAGCTTTTAAGTAAGTAAATAAATAAATAAAAATTTGGACTCTCTGTGTCCACACTGTGAGCCTCCAAGCCTCCTAATACTGAATGACTGAGCTTGATGTTGTTATAAATAAGTGTGTTTGTTTGATATTTTATAAAGTGTCAAGGAAGCTTCATGTAGCACAGTGAACCAATATCTGCCAAATGATCAATATACACTGCACTGAAATCATGTATGGGTAAAAGATCCCACACGTGTAAAATGAACAAGTAGATTGTAATACAACAGGAAAAAATTTCATTGATATCACTTAAGATTCTACATTACAACTAATTTTTAGTAAATTCCCACTTGTCAAGTTTTGGAAATAACAAAGAACAGCCTCAGTGATCTGGAAAAGTTACTAAAGCACTCTTCACTTTTCTCCTTTAGCTACACTTCTCCTTTAGTTCCTTAGTATCTCAGAGGTTGGTTCCAGGATTCTTTGAACATAACAAAATCAGCAGATGTTCAAGCCTTTCTTATAAAATGACACAGTATTTGGAGGAAACATAAACCTATTTTCCTATATGTTTTAAATAATCTCTGGATTACTCAGAATGCCTACAATGCAATAGCAATGTTACATAGCTTTTATATTGTTAAGAAAATAATCAGAAGGAAAAAGTCTCCACATGTTCAGGACAAATGCAATTTTTTCCTGAATAAGTTTGATTCTTGGTTAGTTGAATTTGTGGATATGTAAGCTGTTTGCATATCTCTGTAGATTATGTTTTCTTCATATACTTCAACCAAAGCAACATATTACAACAAATCGAATACAGAAGCAGAAATGAGATTCCAGATATCTTCTGTTAAGCTAGATTTAAAGAACTTTGCAAAAAATGCAAAGCAATGTCAGTGTTGTCATTAAAATTTCCTTTGTTTTGGAAAATATTTTTTTCAATAAAAGTACGTTATAACATGTAATAGTATCCTCTTTTATTTTAATGAATATCTAAATACTTTGAAATATCAGTTTTAATTTCCAATTTAGAAAATATTGATACATAGAAACCACAAAGCTCTTTGAGGTCCTCAATACATTTTAACTATGTGAAGAAGTCAAAGAGATTGATTCTATAACTGTGAATAGTGCACTTGCTGAGGTATGACAGAGTGATAGTGGGTACCAGCAATGTCAGATGTCTCAGAGATTCTCTCTTGACTTCTACCTCCTGTTCTCTTTTAAATTTTTTATTTTTTAAATTGAGTTTATTGGTATATTCTAGGTATACAGTACAGTTACATTCACTATTGGGATCTTGTACCTTTACATGACAGGTCTTAGTTCTCATTTTTCCCCTTGTCCCTGCCCTCCATTCACCCCCTCCTCCCCTCCCCATTTACAAACACTTTATTTCCATTTTTTCATTTTCTCATTTTTTTATTTTCCCTTATTCCCTTTTCCCTACACTTCCCACTTTCCCTAAACCTTTAGTCCTTTTCTTCCTATTTCACATTGTCAATTATCTCATTAGGATCTTATGTAATATTATAGTTTTTCACACCAGAGAAACTATTCGGTATTTACACATGTGTGACTTATTTATTTTACTAAGGAGTATATCCTAAAAAATGTATCTATTTTCCTAGGAATGAATCTAATTTCTCATTCTTTATGGCTGAGTAGTATTCCATTTTATAGAAAAACCACATCTTTATCCAGTTTCCAACTGATGGGCAAATG
This sequence comes from Fukomys damarensis, assembly GCF_012274545.1. Taxonomy (NCBI): domain Eukaryota; kingdom Metazoa; phylum Chordata; class Mammalia; order Rodentia; family Bathyergidae; genus Fukomys; species Fukomys damarensis. The sequence goes on along the minus strand of NW_022900913.1, from coordinate 26,590,786 downwards.
GGCTGTTTCCAAGTTTTAGCTATTACAAACTGTGCTGCTATAAACACAGGTGCGCATATATCACCCTCCTGTTCTCTTTTAAAGGAAGTCATAACTAGACTGAAGCAGTTTTAAAAACATTCCTTTATAAGGAAAAGTCATTTAGATAGGAACACCAACCATGCATAGAATTGTTATGCCTATAATGACATAATAATTGTGTACATCTGGGCAGAAATTGGAAAGAGACTTTGGAAAACTAGAACTGTAATGTTAGAGTGGTGGGGTTTTGCTTAATAGATTTTCTTAGGTATTTTTATAATAATATTTTAACAGAAAAGTCAAAAGCACTCACATTCACAACAACAACATCATTTCCCCCAAAAAACTACAAGCTATAAAGAATTCTAGAGTTTTTTGACTAGTTATTTCATAAAATCAAGTTGTCTGTTAGGTTGATGAAGCCATGAACCCCAAGCTTTATTCAAGAGGGAAGTTTTCAGCTATCTGTTTGTATCTAATTGGATGGCTCTGTGGACTGTGTTTGTCTCCCAAGCCTCTTAAAGGCAGCATATAAATCATGCATCAGAGTCTTAGGGCCAAGGGTTAAATCTTTGAATGCTGGCTTCTGGGCTGGAACCAGTAGCACCTGGCTTTGTTTACATCATCCTGACCAGCTGTTTTGTGGGTCAGGAAGAGAGCTCTGGACTATTTCCACAAATGAAGGTGAACAAAATTAACTCAAAGCTGGATGTAAGTGAAATTTCTAAAGGCCACAGGCTTCTACACACATAAGGTAAAGTCAGGAAGAGCAGGTGACACTACTACCTAGTAGCAATAATCATTCTGAAGCAAGGATCATGGTATTGAGACAGCACAGACTTTCCCTATGGCGCTAGACATGCATGACCCACAGGGATGTCAGCCTCCAATCTGGGTCTGCCTCAGGTGAAGAGGTGGCCTAGGAGGTATCTTCTAAAAATGGCATTCTTTTTCTTTTAACTCAACTATTTCATTCTTTCATTCAGAATATCTAGTGCTCATTATAGAAACAGGAGAGATCACAACAGACAATAATCTTATTCTCCATAATTTATAATCTAAAGGGCTGTCATAGTCCATTTTGTGTTGCTATATAACAAGATACCTTAGGCTGGATAACTGTGATGGTTTAGCTTGAGAATGTCCCTCAAAGGCCTCATGCACTCATAGGTGGTGCCTGGTTGGAGTCAGGTAATTGAGGAGGTGACCTGGAAGGGTATATCTTCTTATACTGCTCTTCCTTTATCTTTCTGCTTCCTGGCCTCCATGACACAAGCAACTTTCTTCCACCCAAGCCTGTCCACCATGCCATTTCCTGTTTGGAGTCAGCCAACTATAGACTGAAACTGCTAAATTGTGAGCCGAAATAAACCTCCCCTCCTTTAAGTTACAGAAGATAGGTATTGTGTGCTAGTAAATAGAAAGTAACTAAGATTTTGGTGACAGAGAAATGGGGTTGTTGCTGTGACTTTTACCTGATGATGTGGTTTAAAAGCCTTTGGAAATGGTTCACTAGAGGAGTTTGATAGGATTAGGACATGCCTATCTAGAAAAGCCCTAGAATGTTATAAGCCAAGCTTGATGTGAGAATCTCATCAGAGCTCAGAAGACCAGAATGCTGATAGAAACGTAGACAGGCTCAGGAAGTTTTGGTTGGACTTAAGACTATATGTATTGTGCTATAACAGAAAATGTGTTTGCATTTCCTCATGTCTTTAGATGATGCAGATGACTGAGATTAAAGGTGGCACACTAATTAATTTGGTGAAGTAAATTTCAAGACCTTCCAATGTTCATGCTGTAGCATGAGAACTGCTTGATAGTAAGAACTACTGTGAATAGTTTGAAATTTTTTTTCTGGTAACCAGAAAAGAAATGCCTATAAAATTGAAGCCTGGAAAATTCTGGCATGGTACAACTGGGTTGCTAAAAATATTAGCATTAAAAAGAAGCCAAGTATTTTGCATAAGGACAATAAGAATTATTCCTTGAAGGTATTTTGGGAATCAGCAAGACCCCTCCTTTTCTCAAGCACAAGGGCCCAAAAGTAAAAGACTTTGAGAAGAGAGCCCCAGGATATCCTGCTCACAAATTGGTTCCCTGGGATTCAAAGTTCATTTCACACTGCTCAGTCATCCAGGCACTTGGAGGATTTTACAGCCATGATCCCAGGAGGCTTTGCTACTGTTTGAGTTGGTGATAGACCTTGGCGTCATTCACGTGGTCCTGGTTTTATAAGCATGTTGAATGCAACTGTTGTGGCTTCCACCCAGATTTCAAAAGAAGGCCTATGTAGCCAGGCACTGTCCTTGAGAGAACAGTATATGAAACTGTGAGAGTGAAGCTGAAAGTACAGTGGAGATCCCAGGAAATTGGAGAAGCCAAGAATGTGTAATGTCTGAGGAAAGCTGCAGGCAGTGAAAGAAGCCATCCCAAGAAAGAGGCCATGAGAGCTAGTTATCCTTTAGGGTAGGGCGACCCAAGCCATTTGGAGTGCCTATCTTTGCCCTGAATGCTAGACATGGAGCTGCAGGATTTAATCTTTGACCTTCTGAGTTTCAGTCTTATTTTGGTCCCATTCCTTTCTGTTCCCCCTATTTCTCCCTTTCTGAATGAGAATCTTTACCCTATGCCATTGTATGTCAGGGGTGTTCAATTTTTTTATTTATTTTATTTTTTTAAGGAGTACAGCTAGGGGTTTTCCATGAGCCTCAGAGGAGACTTTAGACTTGGACTCTTCAGTAATGTTGAAACTCTTAAGGATTTGGCAACTCTTAGAAATGGACTAAGTGCATTTTGCATAAAGAGATGCATGTGAGTGTCTTGTGAGCCAAGGCCGAAATCTTATAGACTTTGAGAATTTCTCCCAAAGGCCTCATGTGCTCATACTCAGGATCTGGTTGGAAGCAGGTCTTTGGGGTTTGACCTGGAAGAGTGTTTCCACCTCTCTGGGTCTTCCTTTTTCTCTGCTTTTTGGCCACTATGATGTGAGCAGCTTTCTGCTACTCCAGCCCTTCCACATTTTCTGTTTGGAGACTGGTGACTATGGACCAAAGCTTCTAAAATGTGATCCAAAGTAAACTTGGCCTCCTTTAAGTTGCAGGTGTTGGATATTGCATCCTAGTGACAAGAAAGTGACTTAACACTAATTTAAAGGAGAGAGGTTAAATTGTCTCATGATTCTTGTAGTGGAGGGCACTGGCATTCTAGGTAGGGCCCTCTGGCTGCATCATAATGTGGTAGAAAAGTAGAAAAGGAACTGGATGAATGCCGAAGAGGCCAAGGCAATAGGTGGCCTTATTTTACAGCCACCTCCTCTCTAGAGAACTAATCCAGGCCCAGACAATCTGACTCAAGCTCAAAACAGCATTAGTTTATTCATGATGGTTGAACCTGTACAACCTAATTACGTCACAGTAGTCCCTGTCTCTCAGTAACTCTACCTCAGCACTGCTACACTGGGAACCCAGCTTTAAAGCACACAAAACTTTGGAGGACACACTCAAGCCACCATAGCAATGGAATACAAAAAAAATCACTGAAATAATTATGTAAAATAATATGATGGATAGAGCTATATGACACAGAAAATGATAAAGCAGGAATGGGGGAAGGGGGTGAATGTGTAAGAGTCAGTATAAGAGGGCCGGGGATTTACTCAGTGGTGTTGCTGCCTCCCTCACAAGCACAAGGTCCTGAGTTTGATCCCTGGTACAAAAAAAAAAAAGAGAGTAGAAGAGTAGATATAAGAATCTTTAAGTGAAATTTGAACAGAGGTATTCTATGATATTGTATATACTTTACAGATTCAAGAATAAATACAATATAAAGCACCCATTCTCCCATTTCCAGAGATAACTACTGTTAACATTTTATTTGTATACTTTTACATTACTTTCTATATGTGTATGACCATGTACTATTTTTCAAAGGCAGGTATGTACTGATTGTGTGTGTGTTCATGTGTGTGTGTGTGTGTGAAAGTCTACTTTTCCCCCTCTCAGCATGGCCTGAGTAGTTTTCCATGGAACTGGTTAGATTTGAATCATCACTTTTATTGGCTACAGAAGTTGAGAAGGGTAGATGTCTTAATATTTCATAACTATTGTGAAATCTCTAAAGCTGGCTAGTTTTGTTTAACAAAGGAGAGGGATTTACTTAGTTTACAGTTCTATAAGTTCAAGGGCTTGCATCTGGTGATGACCTTCCTGCTAGCAGAGCCCTGAAGCTGCACAAGATGTCAAATGGTTGTAGATAGAGAGAATTTTCGTGTCTCTCCTGTTCTCTTTCCTGTTCTCTCTTCTTATAAAGCTACTGCTATTAAGTTGTGGGGGCACAACTCTGATGACCTTATCTAATGTCAGTCACTTCCCAAATGCCCTCTCTCTAAATACCATTTATAGTTGGATAAATTTTCTCTTCCTTAATATCTCAAAATAGAGATTAAATTTCAATGTATGAACTCTTGGGGAATACAATCAAGCTATGACCATACAACATAATGGAGGAGAGGGGAGTTTTACCATTTACATAGCTCTCGTTGTCCTGACTTATTCATCAGTAAGATAAGGATAAAGCATATAACTCATAAAATTGTTTAGAGGCAGAAATTAATGCTGTACAATATGTATGACACTTAGAAAAATCTTTAACACATAGCGAATTCTTGTCAGAAGTTAGGACAATCAGCACCCTGTAGGGCTGTGTCACCTCTGGAATGGCTTGAGGTATAACAAAATCAGACAGTAAGGCTGGGGCAGGGCAGGAATAGACTTTTGGCTCTGATAAGGATTAAATTCTAGATACTATAGAAAGCCTCAGAGGGAGTTAGGCAGGAAATGGCTGGCTTTGATTTATGCAACTATGCAAATGATGAATGGAACGAGGTAGAGATGTTTAAAGGGGGACCAGACATATAGCTGCTTCAGTTACTCAAACACAAGATGGTGTCTTGATCTACAGAGGTAGCAAGGAAGAGTGTTAGTTGCCATTAGATAGCTGGGGAGGTACAAGTATACCTTGGGATGTGGTAGATTGAAAACTCTCTTCTGACCACATTGACTTCATTGGTTTTCATTCTTACTGCTTTGGCTCAGCCCTCTAGACCAGATGTAGCACTGATGTATGCTGCACAGAGCTCCCTAACTCCAGTTCCTCCTCTTCTATGCAGTTGATCTTCCTGCCATTTCTTTCATGCAGCTTTGTCTTCCTCAAATCCCCTCCCAGCACCAGCCTTATCCTCTCAAGGCTAAATTCAAACACTACCTTTTATAACAGAGGTCTTTCTCTTGTAAATTTCAACACAAAGCATATTCATCTTCCATTTGGTGTTTAATAGGTTATTAACTTTTTCTTCCAAAAATTTATTGACTTTCTTCCATGATTCTCTCAATCTTTCCTGACAGGTCTCCGAAGAAGGCGACAGCAGCAGTGGACACCAGTTGGTATTGGTGAATTTTGTGAGAAATGCTGGGGACTGGAAAGAGTTCATAGAGGAGAGAAGGACACAGAGGACAACCCCATACCCTTGGGGGAAGTTCAGGGCTTATTCAGCACAGCATACAATTTATGCTAAATTTCACCCAGAGTGCCAGGTCTATTTTCCAAGTACTGATACTAGATAGGTTTCTTATTGTTGATGAAGAACTTGAGGTTGTTTTCCTCTCCAGAGGAGATGGCTGAGGGGTAGCCTTAGATAATGGGCCACCTGTCCTTGTTTTCCCACCGGCCTAGTTCTGTCATCATCTAGATTCCTAAGTGAAACAGAGAAAGGCTCATCCCTGCAGAGCTCATCCTAGGCCAACATTTGTTTGTTTGTTTGTTTTCCAGTACTGGGGATTGAACCCAGGGCATTTGCACTGAGTTACTCTCCAGCCCTTTTCTATTTTCTTTTTTTCTTTTTAGACAGGGTCTTGCTAAGTTGTGGCAGCTGAGCCTGTATTTGCAATCCTCCTGCTTCAGCCTTCCAGACTGCTGGGATTACAGGTGTGCACCACCAGCTGCTTTGAGTTTGTGAAAGGTGCAAGCTGTGGTCTTTTATTGGTTCCAGTAGCTGCCCCCAACTATTTGCAAATTAATGTATAGTATTTTCTTAGTATCCTTTGAAGATTGGTTCCAAGACTTCTTACATATTACAAAATCCCTGGATGCTCAAGTCTCTTATATATAATGGTATAGCATTTGCACATAACCCACACAAATCCTCCACTATACTTTAAACAATCTCTAGCTTACTTCTAATACCTAATAAATATAAATGCTATTTAAATAAATGCTATTTATTACTTAGGACATGAAGACCAAAAAAAGAGTCTTCCATATGAGCTGACATGTGATCCATGGTTGGTTAAATCTGTGCAGGTGGAATCTGTCAATGTGGAATCCTGATTGTATTTTATTTCTTAGTGTTTAACTGATGGACTCTTCCTGGGGGTACTCTTTATGGCCTGAAATTATTTGTTTACTCTTTGAATGAAACTAAGTATTAAGATTATGCATGCCATCATTAGAGGTAACCAATAACTTGGCCCAACTCAATTTATCATATTAATCAGTGGGCAAAGAGCAAGAGTCCAGCAGCTCTGCCTTTCTTTGTGTATTCTTCTTCCCTTCCCTTCCCTTCTTTTTTCTTTTCTTTTCTCCTTCTTCTTTGCTCTCTTGAAATGACTTTTTTTCCTGGCACAGGTTGGTGGAGGCAGGAGGGTAGTGTTGCTGGGTGTGGATCTGTGGCCATAATCCTCTGGAACTTCAGCCCTAGAATGGACAATGTAGGTATCGGGAAGAAACTAGGCCTATAGGCAAGGCACCAACTTTCACAACAGTTCTTTTGGTAGCCTGAATTACCCAAAGAATCTCTGGGACCTATGAATGTTACCTCATATGGCAAAAGACTTTGGAAAGGTGACCAAGATCAGGATCTTGAGATGAAAAATAATCCTGGTAGACCCTAATTGTAATCCTAAGTATCCTTATAGGGAGACAAGGGAGATTTAACAGAGGAGGAGGGAATATGACTAACATGACCATAGAGTCAGAGATGAGAGTAATGAAGCCATAAGCCAGGGATTTCTGGCAGCCACCAGAGGTGTAAGAAGAAAGAAACAGATCTTTCTCCTGAGACCTCCAGATACCTTGATTTTAGACCCATAAAACTGAGTTCTGATGTCAGGCATCCAGAATTGTAATAGAATACATTTGTGCTGTTTTTAAGCTACCAAGTTTGTGGTAACTTGTTATAGCAGGTATTGGAAAAGAATTCAGCTCATCAGTCTGAGACCCAAGAGTCCAGAAGCCATTCAAGGTGTAGCTTGGTGAGTGTTTGCACTCAGCTGGATGTTCTGGGCAGAAAAAAGACTTGCTGCAGGACAGATCTGGTCTCCCAGGGGAGGACCAGCCAGTTCAAATGGAACTTGAAAGGTCTAAGTGGAACCTATTTTGTCCCAGGAGGACTTTGGCTGGCAGCCTGTGGTAGGGAGGGTTCTCTAAGAAAGACACCCTCCCCTATATATTATAAGGAGTCAGCTCATATGATTATAGAAAGCTAATAAGTTTCACAATTTTCTATCTGAAATGCAGATTCACAGAAGAGCTATGGGTATAGTTCTATGAACCAGACCTTGATGGAATAAATCCTGCTCGAGGCAGAAGTCTAATGCTTCCACTCAAGCAGCCAGTGAGAAAGAGCACATTCCCCGTCTCTAAATTTCTGTGGAAGCCATCAGTGGAGAGGATATGGCCCTCTTATAGGGATGACAATCTGCTTTACTCGGCCCAGTGATTCAAATGCTAACCTCTTCAGGAAACTTCCTCACAGACACACCTACTAGTAATGTTTAATCTGGATATACTATGTCCCAATCCAGTTGAGACAATCAAATTAATCATCACACAGCCTTACATTGTCAGTGGGTTCTTTCGTTTGTTTGTTTTTTCACCTTGCGCTTTCTCCTTGTGCTTGGGGTACTCAGAAAGAGTTTCTCAATAAAAGAGACAATGGGCTAGGAATTGCTATGAAATTTGTTGGGTAGAGGACAAAGTGAAAATGGATAGCCCTTTCTTCAAGATGTACTAAGGATTTCAGGATGTGGACAGCTGAGCACACCATTAGCCAGGTGAGAAGCCTTCTCAGGGCTGGGCCATGACTGTGCAAGGCTGCGTGCCACCAGCAGCCCTTCTGCTTTTGTCTCTGTGTTGTTTCTAGGTTGGACTTCTACTCCCTATACCAGTTTTATTTCTGAAGTGCATGAAGCTGTTTAGAAAGCTATTTCTTTCTTTCTTTTTTGTACCAGGGATTGAATAGAAAGCTATTTCTCTTTCGTGGAAGAGACTACCACTTTCGAAATTGCCAAACCAAAGCTAGGACCTGTTTGAACTCTTTCAGGATTCTGCTGATAACTCTAATGTTTTTAAAACAAACAAGCCAGCTATAAAGATGGTTTATGAGCTCATTATAAACCCCAAACCACATCAGCCACAGTGTCATTTTAGCGCAACTCTAAAGCACTGTGTTGAACCTGCACTGTCACAATCCATGGTGGCAAGCTGGGTACCTTTCATGTTGAGCAGGTGGGTGAGTGGTTCCTGGTGGCTCTTAAGGAAAAAAAGAAGTCAGAGTTTCCCCATACAACCAGGGGACATCTACATGTCATGGCTTTTGAGGGGAAAATAATTGTGCAATGATTGGTCCTGAGCCTACAGTCCTTTCCCACATTTCATGCTGTCCACTTGTAGGTAAAGAGGAAAGAAAAGATGGCTCCAACCTAGGACCCTGGACTCATTAGAGAACATGATTATATCTAGCTGGTTGGTGATTTCCTGGTTCCTGAGCCCTCACAGATCCAGGATTCCATTACAGGACATTTGCTTTAGATAAGTTATTCTACTCCACTGATTATGACTTCCAAAAGACTACAAATACTTGATAACAGCTTCTGTGATAACAGCTTTTGGTAGGTGTCTTAATCACTTTCCTGTTGCTGGGACAAAATACCCAACATGCACATCTTAAAGGAGGAGAGGTTTATTTTGCTTCATTGTGACAGTCTGTGGTCAGCTGGCTCCGAGGCAGAAACAGCATAGTGGAAGGGTCTGGTGGAAGAAAACTGCTCACTTCATGGTGGCCAGGAAGCAGAGAGCGAAAGGAGGCACCAGGGAGGCAGAGTGACCTTTTCAAGATACACTCCCAGTTACCCACCTCCAAATAAGCTCCACCTCCTAACACCAAGTCAGCTCTACCACCCCCACAATCTAATCATCTTCCAAAGTGTCACCTCTGCACACATGAGAGTTTTGGTGGACATTCTGGATATAAACCATAACGGTAAATTCCATCAGTCAATAGAAGAACCACTCAAACGTTGTCAACCCAATCACTCATCTGTGGTCTCAAGGGACACCTGTGTGGAGGCTTCAGTGTGACTGGCAGTTTCACTTATGACTGTGAAGAGAGGTGAGCCACAGGATGCAGAGAATGGGCTTAGCTGACCTTCAGAAATTCAGTGAATCCTAGAAGGGCCCCTGCTCTCCTGACAGACAAAAGGTTCTATAAGATGACAGAGATTTTCTAGTCCTGGGGAAGACGTGTGGCTCCCCTGGTCTGTACCTTTTCCCTCTGTGAGGTGATGATGTTAACATCTAGGCTGACACAGGCTACCTCTTCTAGTCCAGCCCAGCTTCCCCGATGGCTCATCCTTTCCTGAGTCTCAGGAAGTCATTCTTTCCTGAGTCTACACATCATGTAAAGTTGATGGAGAGGCCAGCAATTCTGAGGAAGGAGGAAGCCATGCCATGTAGAATGAGTTCTGGGCAGCATCCTGGAACTGTACAAGATCTTACATGAGATGTCACTAACTGCAGATCCCGTTGTGTGAACTTGGATCACCCCGAAAGCCCTAGTCAGCTGGGGGCAGACATCTAGCCATCCTAGGTCACAGGCCAGGGGACTTATTTAATTTTGTTCATTTGAAGGGAGTTCTCAAGAAGGTAGGAAGCAAACCTGAAGGGAGGGATACTCTCTGGTTAGGGCTGGTGCAGGTGGGTGTCTTACTGAAGTTCTTAGAATAACACAATTGATGACTTAGACATAAAAATATTTGTATACGGGTAGCTCAGCTCTCAGACAAGTAAGAGGAAGCTCCTTGTATCTGGAATACTGGAGTCACTATTCGGTTGCTATGCCTGCAGTTTCTTCTGTCTTCAATTCAATTTGCTTCCCCCGGACAACTTTCTTCTCATAAATGATGCTGAAAGCCTCTACTCTACTTAAGAACACAATGGCTCCCTATTACCAATTGGGTATTTTTTTAATAATTCTGATTGGATTTTAATTAATCTGGACCTAATTTATCTTTAATTTTGTACTTTTGTCAAGAACCTAAAATTTGAGATAAATTCCATCTGTACTTCTTTCCAGGTTATAAGCATGGCAACCCCAAGGAAGGAGGGGGTCATGTTACTAAAAGCCCTATCATGATCTTTGTATGTCTTAAAACACTGCTATATGTAAATTGTTTAAAAATCCTGGAGCTCACTGATTTTTAAAACGAATTCAAGCATGAAGAATGTTCAAAATGAAATAAAAATGTAATCCATTTGAGCAGAAAACTCTTTTACGCACCTACTCCCAAAATGAATGTAAATTTCATGTACTAATAAAAAATAATTACTTGGATTAAAAAAAGAAAAGAAAAATTTTTTACAAGTTCTATGTTTTCCACCTGTTTTGTTTTTTTCATTCCAGGGGTTCAACTCAGGACTCCCACTTGCCAGGCAGGTGCTGTGCTGCTGAGCTACATCCCTGGCCCAACCCTCATTATTTCTTTACAACCTCATATCAACCATGAGATGCACATGGGGCCGCATTTCTCTTTTTATAGTGCTGGGGACTGAATGCAGGGATGTGCTGTACCACTGGGCTACAACCCCCAGCCCTGATACTCCCGTTTTTTTATTGACAAGCCTGGATTGAGTGTGAATCGCCAATTTCTAGCCCTAAGCACCAGCAAACGTATTGCCTCAAAACCTCTGCAGCATATGAGTTCTTCAGTTACATTTTATATCTCTGGGCTTTTAGTCTATTGTAGTCCAGGTTGTTCCACAGGGTCCAGGCCTAGACCTCCCTCAAAAGTCATCTCCATTAATGGTAACCCTTTCCAGAAAGTTCCTAAAGAGGGCTAGTAAAGGATGTAGGGAAAGAGAAAAGAGAAGAGGAAACAAGACAGGCAAATAAGGACACAAGTTCTAATTTAATTTGAATGCCAAGGAGCCTCTTAGCAAATTATAGCCCCTTGAGCCAGCAGGACTTTTGATGAGTCAGCCACTCTTTGGACATAAGGGCAATATGTTTTTGTGTGTGGACTTCACTAATTTTGTAAGGTGTCATTTTCAAAATCAGTGGTCCAGTGAACTCATACTGAAAATTAACTACAAGGCCTCCCACAAGAGCTTGGCTCCAGAAGGATGGAGATGATTAAGGAGTGTGAGCTTTGGAGGAATTGGGGTCTGGCTTAAGTGGACACAGGCCTCTCAGGCTACTTGCTTTTGTGGTACTAAGGATAGAATCCAGAGCCTGGGACTTGAGCTACATTCCCAGCCCAAGGTTTCCCCAACCCCTTGGGCATTTTATATGCTTAACAAGAAATGCCTATATTTTTTAGTTTGTATTTTTGGAAGTGTTTTCAGAAATGGAACCCAAGGGAGCAGGGAGAGCCAGGAGAAGCAACTAATGGGTGGATGGACTAGGAATTTGTTCCCTTCTCTGTAGTCCTTAACCTCATTTATACCATGACTGCTGGCAGCCCAGTTAAGCCTATGGACCCTTCACAGAGTAATGTCTTGAAGTGTAGAAACTGAGGTTCAGAAGATTACAAAGCGAACCATAATTATATTAAATGCAATAATCAAAATGATTAAAGATATATTTGTAAGATAATATGTTTGTAATAAAATATTTGTCAATGCATTGCATAGTAAGATCTACTAGCCTACTAATTATCTTAAAGTAGTGATGTTAGTAAATGCTGTTTCAAGATATTTGTGACAACTATCAGTTTATATGAAAATATTTTTTTTATGTTAAAAAGTTGTAAGACAGCTGTGAATACCATGGTTTGTGGCCAATGTTTAAAACTGAAGGAAATGGTAAATATCCAATTGACGCTACTGTAAGTAAAGTGATTTTTTTCACCATCCATCTTCAAGAACATGCTAAATTCTGTCTGTATTTCTGTTGTCTTCTGAATTAAGAAGCTTTCTGTAGCAAACAGAAATTACTAGGTGTTGGTCTGGGGATTTAGCTCAGAGGTGCCACCACCTGCCTAGCAAGCACAAGGTCCTGAGTTCAATCCCTTGGTAACAAAAAAAAAAAAAAAAAAAATTTACAGGGTGTTGAGGGGAGGCAAGCAAGTCCAGGTGGGAAGAAAAGAGATCTTGTAAACAGCACAAGAAAATTGGGTAATATTTGCTAATTGTTCTAGGTAAAGCCTTAGGTAGAAAGGTTTCATTTAATTTTTTACACTAATTTTATGAAATCATTATTTAAAGCTTATTAAAACATGCCCATGGCACATGAATTACACAGAGCTGAATTCACTAAGAGGGTGGTTAACTAAGAAGCTGTCAAAGAGGAGAGATGGATCACATAGCATTCAGGCAAAGAGCCTGCCGCGCTCCTGAAGCTGCTCTCACTGAAGTCATCTCCAGCTGTTTTGGAGATGGGAGTTGACAGCCTCCTGAGGAAGATTTTGTTGGGTTGTTTTTCCCCCAAATGTGAAAGAGGTGACGTTCAAATAATCTCAGGGAGCAGAAGGCCCCTCTCTCAGGCAACTTTCACATTGTTTTTTGTCTCCTTACTGTTTTGGGTTCTTCCAACTCTCAAGTCAGAACTGCAAACTACCTGTTTCCTCATGCTTATGAAGGCTTCCCAGGAAGGGAATAGAGCCAAGCAGTCTTTGGCTTGCTGAAGTACTGAAGTCAACAATCTTAGCTTCCAAGTCACCAAGGCAACTTGCTCATGATGACTAAGCTGATGATGTAAAAGCCAGTTCAGTTCATCAGCTTATAAATAGAATAGACAGCTAGTCAGAGAAGGGGCCAGAGAGAGTTGAGCGATCAACTAAATTGATAAAAATTAAAGTACAAATAGACAAAACTAGGACTGAGAGTTCAGCAACATTAAATGTAACCCCTCCCTACCAAGTTCCTGGTTCCAAGGAAGTTAAAAATACTAACATTTTCTTTAAAAACCTTAGTTTCTCTAAAATTTTTGTTTCCTTTACTCTCTACATGCTAATCAACTGGTTAAAAAAGGCTGAGTTCCAACTGGTCGTGATAGGTGGTCACTAAACAATCGAACGTTTCTCATGCTCTGCTTATCCATAAGAACCTCTAGACCAAGGGGCCATGTGACACTTTTACTTCCAGGGACCCCTCCTTAACACTCACCATGGGCTATTTTTCTTTTTATTATTTCCAGTAAGTAACTTCCTCTTTTTCATATGATTTCATCCTTCAACTTTGTAAAATGAGCTCAGTTTTACATATCTATATACAGAGAAATAGCTATTGCAATGGCAGCAAAGGGGATAAAGAAGGAAGGCCGCTTGGCTTCCTTTCAGAAAATTCTACTTTATCCAATAATGCACTGCTACTGTTTCCAGTACGGCCAATAGAATCTAACATTTGCTTGTTTGCCAATAGAAGGCTAAACACTAAGTACTCTGAGACATTTTATATTGTCTATTGTCTTCGAATCTTTTAATATCTAAGAAAAGAACAGTATTATTATTCCTATTTTATAGATAAAGGAAAAGCGTCAGCTAAGAGAAATAAGTGAAGGAATGGGAATTTGAACTTACGTACTCAGGATTAGAAGGATCTGGTATTTACCCAGAAACCTGCCTTTCTTAAAGTAAATAGAGAGGTCCTTTTACAAATTCTCCTGACTATGCTATAGGCAATCCTAAACCTAATGAATTGCCTAAATCTAAGCAATCAGAAATTATAGATCAAAATGCAGATTCTGATGTAATGTTAGCAATCCTCAAAGAGGTAAGCAGGATGAATCACAGCTCCTGTTCAGATACTCATATTAATACAACTCATAAAAATCATAAGACTTTGTGGGATTTAATGACTCAACCAGGGAAAGATCATAAAGGAAAAGGAAAGGAAAAAAGTTCTACTTGTGGTACAGAATTTTATATTAAAGAAGGCAAATCAGCTAAAATTAGCTCTATAATTTGTTCAGGGATGGAACTTGGGTCTTTGCACTTGTGAGACAAGCGGTAGAACCACTGAGCTAAATCCCCAGCCCTAGCTCTATAATTTAAAAGCTTGCTGAGAGACTATGAATGATATGAAAGACTAAACACAACAAAGTTTAAAGTTACAAAATTAAAAAGTATCTGTCACCAAACCTGAGGAAAGAGTTTTTTGAGAAGACAATCTGATATTTATAATTGCAGTATTTGTATTTGACTTTTAAAGAAAACCTTCAGGATATAAAGGCAGATAAGGTGATCAATGACTTCTTTTCTTCATACTGGGATGTGCTCAGCACTGAATGGTTTGCTTAGTGATGACTATTTTTTACTCTATAATGGGATGAGCAGCCAAGTGTTTAAATCTTTTCAGCAATTCCCAAATCACTTCTAAAATCCCAGAGCAGATGTGAATGAAGGCATAATGCAATTTTTATTGATTTTGCAATCACCATCATTGTCATTGTCAGGAGGTGCCACTATCCTAGAGGGCCTAAGACATCTTTTCCTGTGCTGTTTTGTGGTTAATTGTTCCAGGGTGTGCCCAGCTAAGTAGTCTTTTTTTTTGCCTCTGTTCAAAAGTACTACAGAACCGCATCTCCTGGTGACCCTGGAGTAGTCACGAATTTCTTTGTGAATCTCATTTTTCTACAGTTTGAAAATGAGATCACTACCACCTGTTTCAAGAAGTCATTATGAAGATTGCTTGAGGTAATCTAGGGGAAGGCAGCTATTAAAGTGTGACTCTAATACAAATGTCATAAAATATTTTTCCCCAGTAAGGCATTGCTCCTTGAAGAAAGAACTTCAGTGGATTCTGTCCCTAGAAGTGGAATGTGACAATTTGCCAATGCACAGATTATTTTCTTTATTTCCAGAAGAGCCCTCCATTAATTAGTATTAGCATTTAAAATTTTTACTGTCCTCTATATTTGTTAAAATCTCCACCATTGCCTTTTGGGGACAGAAGCTTTATGTAAATTATCCCAATATTCATCCCTCATGCCTCTGATGGCTCCATCAGGCAAAAAGTACCAAGGGGGCCGGACATTTAGCTTAGTGGTTCCTCCGCCTGCCTCACAAGTACAAGGTCCCAAGTTAGATTCCTGGTACCAAAAAACAAAACAAAACAAAAACAAAAAGTACCAAGGAAACACAGGCAGCTGGTAACTTTTAAGAAGCGCAAGCCATGTACCAGGACTGTTCCATGCACTCCACTCTGACTAATGTACAAGAAATTCACAAGCCTTTGAAGTAAGGGTTATCATTATCGCCATTTCATAAGTGAGGAGACAGAAGTGAAGGAAGGAAAGTGTTTCACACAGGTGACAGGAAGGGTTGAGATGTGCATGCAGATGTGAGGACTGAGAGCCCAGGATGGAAACCACTCTACTGTCTGGCTTTACTGTAAATGTGTGTTCAAGTCAAGCACAGCAGGTAGGAAAGAAGGGAAGGATTGTGCAGTTTCCTAACCTTGCCTACCCTCTTCCCTTTCTGTACTGGGTCGAAATGTTTACTCTATAAATTCATATCCACCTGAAACCTCAGAATATGACCTACTTGGAAGTAGGATCTTTGCAGATGTAATTAGTTGAGACGTACTGAATTAAAGTGAGTCCTAACTGGAAGATAGCATGTGTCTATTTATTTAGTTATTTATTTATTTTTGAGACAGGGCTTTGCTACATAGTACAGGCTGGCCTTGAACTTACTATGGACTCTAAGCTGGCCTCGAACTTGTGGAAATTCTCCTGCCTCATCTTCCCCAGTGCTGGGATTACAGATGCGTGCCACCACATTCGGCAACATGTGTCCTTATAGGGGGAAATTTGTACATGGACACACAGGGAGATGGCCATGTGAAGATAAGGACAAGGTTACAAGTAATGCATCTGTAAAGCTAAGGATTGCCAGTGAAACTCAGGAACTAGGAAAGAGGCATGGGAAGATTTTCCTTCAAGGGCTCTAGAAGTAACTAACTCTGTTGTGACTTCTGACCTCCGGATGTTTAAGAGAATTATTTTCTGTAATTTTAAGCTGCCAAATCAGTGATATTTTGTCGTAACAGTCCCAGGAAACCAATACACCTTTGTTTGTCTCTTTTTTTTTGCTTCTCAGTAAAGTGAAGTTTTGCACAGATGACTCAAAAATTTAAGAGTCTGTGGCTTTGGGGGATTTAGTGTTGCATTAGCTCATTTCCTTTTTCTCTGATTAAACCTCATAAAAAACCAGCCCAGTAGATTAAGAAAGTGTGAGCAGTTCTGTGGGCCTTTATCTCTTGGTAAAGTAAAACCAGTCCCAGAGGTCAACTGCTTGAACAGCCCATCTTTTCTCATCGACCAATCAGGCCATGAAGTGGAGTCTCGCATTTCCTTCTGCCTCCTTTTTGGGTGGAGAAAGGGTTGGGAGGGGGTCATCCTCGCCTCAGAATTTGCTCCATAAAAAAGTGAACTCTAATTTCAAATGTCTGGAGCCATGCTTATAGGCAGAATCTTGGGCAAATGGCCTGTTTAGCAAAACATTTTATGGACAGCAAAGTTATATATGCAATGTGATCTCAAGATACAGTAAATGTTTAAATTTTTAAAATTTACTACAGTCCAAGTCACATAGCCACAAATCCTCCTCCAAATAGTCCCCTCAATTCTAATGCATTTAACCCATCCTTCTTGGGACTTTCTGAAGCAGTTCTGGAAGTCCTCTGTCACAACTGTATTTAGTTGTGCAGTGGGGGCTGCTTCAATGTCCTGAATCTCTTCGAAACGACTACCTTTCATGGTTATTTTGACTTTAGGGAAGGGACAGAACTTGCACAGTGCCAGATCTGGTGAATAAGGTGGGTTAAGACATATTACAATGTTTCAACAACCCCGCTCTTCCATTGGATGGTACATGGGAGCAGCATTTCACATGTTTGATCAAACGTAGTCAAGACACTTATGAAAGTCTTCCAAAAAACTGGCAAGAAATTGGTGGGATAAGTGTGTTCAAAGCTAGGAAGAGTATTTTGAGGGGCATTAATGGCAATGTGTCTTTTACCATAATAAATCATTCAAAAATTTAAACACGACTCTCTTTCAACCACATAAGTGTTGGTATCTAGGTTTAGGGAAAGACTGCAGGTTGCTGATTTTCCTGGCATGATAAAAATAAGAATTTAGAGATTGCCAAGGGACAGAAAAAGAAAAGCACAGATTCCACCTAGAACCTATGCTGGAAATGTCCCTCTGGTTGGTGGGAGGAATGGCTGATAATCAATTTTAAGTTGTGAGACCATGGCTGTATGTGACCACGATGTAACTTCCTACCCTGGTTGCATCAAAACTTCACAAGTTTGATGAATACACAACCTCATGATAATCATCCCTTGAGGGACAGAAAGAAGTGTTCTCAGAGGCACAGGGGAAGCTGCAGATGCACAGGAGGGGAAAATTGATTTTGGAGGAACCAGGAACTGTAGCCTTTCTACCAGCCACCTGTCTCCTTCTCTCCCTCTGTTTGTAGCTTAGAGTTTAAATTTGCTTCGAATAAATCCTTAAGGGTGCTGAAGCTAGCAAGCTAGTGTACCTGAAAAACCATTACAATATAGGTCTCACCTATATGGAAAGCCATGTTATAGAAAGGCACTTGGAAATACAAAAGGATATAGGGCCTAAGGTTGCAACAAATTGCACATTTACATCCTCCCAAAATTCATATACTAAAACATAACCGCTAAAATGATGGGTAATCGGGGATGTGACCTGTGGGAGTTCATTGGGTCATGAAGGGGAGATCAAGATTTTTCTTACTGTTCTCTGTCATTCGAGAAGACAGATACCTGCAAAGCAGGAAGCAGGCTTTCATCACACACTGAATCTGAAGGCATTTGATCTTGGACTCCCTAGCTTCTAGAATTGTGAAAAATAAATGCTTGCTATTTAAGCCATCCAATCCATGGTAACTTGTTATAGCAGCACAAACTGACACTTTGACCTGTCTCCAAAGAAGTTACAATACTGACAAACAAAAACAAGAGCAAGAGTAAGTACAACTAGGAATGCCTTAACAGAAGAAAAGCAAGGAGTTTCATGGCTTCAGAAGAAAATAAAGAACACTTCCAGAGTGATTAAGGATGCAACATGAAATATTCAAGACAATGTTCCAACAGATAGAATAGAAGCAGAGGTGTGTGTGTGTGTGTGTGTGTGTGTGTGAATGTACGTGCACTGTCTTCCATGTGACCCACAGAGGACATCACTGACATAGGCCCTAATGTGAATGGCACTCCTTGGAATGGGGCCATGGGTGGTTCTGCTTCTGGGAGTCATTAATTGTTGGTTCTTACTGGTGAGAAGGAAGCCATCTGAGGAAACTCATGTCCGACAGCTGTGTCCTTCTCATTAAAAGCATTAAAAGAGGGAAGGCAGGTTAGCAGACTTTAGGAACATGTAAAATATATATGAGAAAGAGATGGAGACAATTAAAAAAAGGAGAATATAAAGTTGCTCAGAATGTGTGGTATGTAGGATAAACTCTAGCAGACATGCAAGGGGAAGAAAAGTATCAGAACTTGAATATTTCCTAGAGTTCTTTAGGGTTCGTGTTAGCTTCCTATGGGTGTTATAACAAATTATCACAAATCTAATGGCTTAAAGAACAGAAATCTATTCTGTCACATTTTGAGAGGTAGAAGGCAGAAATCAGTTTCACTGAGCTAAAATCAAGGTGGCATGGGGGATAATCTATTTCATGCCTCTTCCAGCTTCTGGTAGCTGCCAGCATTCATTGGCCTGTGGCTGAACCACTCCATCCCTGCCTCTGTGGTTATATTGCCTTCTTCTTTTCTATCAGTTGGTAGTAAAATCTCCCTCTCTTGGTCTTCTTTCTATAAGGATACATGTAGTTGCTTTTAATGGTCCATTCAGATGATCTAGGACAGTGAAGGCAAGCACTTTAGAGCTTTCAATGATTACAAATAGCCTGCTTCAGCGCACAGGTTATAGGTTCACTGCCACTGATCTAGGATAATGTCCTAGTTTCAACAGTCTTAATTATATCTGCAAACAATTTTTTTGCTCTTTTCATTGATATTCACATATTCCAAGAAGGATGGCCTTCTTAGCTCTGGGGGCCAAGATTCAACCTGTTGCAGGGTCTTTTGAGGAAGGGTGAGCAGAAGGCATGCCTGGAGAAAGGTACTGGGACTTGGCTGGGCTGATGGGAAGCCTCCAGAGACAGTCTTTTACAAAAAGCAGTAGATGGGGGTGGCAGGCCAGTTTGCCAGGCACATGGAAGTATGGTCATCCATCACTTACAAATTTCTAGCAGGGCCACTTTCTTTAGATTCTTCATCAGTTTCAAAGACATATTTATGTACAATGAAGAACATGCAGATAAAGCAGCACTCTTTTGTCATGGATTTGAAAGGCTTACAGATGTAGTGTGAAATTGTCTGAAATTCCTGGCAGCAGACATGAGTCATATATTACCATTTGACATTTACGGAACATTTTTCATGGCAGCTTCTAGACTTTGTTAAAAGAGAGATATTGAATTTGCTGGATGACAGACTTGGTATTCAAAGATCTTTTTGTTAGAGCAATGAGTCAAAGTCTGAAAGATGAAATATTATAGGCATAAATTAAAGCACCCATAGTGGGCCCAAGGAGCCAACTGAACAAATTCTACCAGAATCTGGACACTCAGATGAATAGTAACACACATAAATGTTTGTTAATAGTAAGCTGATAATGAATCGAAAAAGTGATAGGGGTCTCAGAAATGTGGTGCCTTGAGAGCTAATATGATCCTGGGCTGTACTAATAGGAAAAAAAATCTAAAATTGGGAAAAGAATTACAAAATTGTCAAAGGGAAAAAAGTTGGAGTTAATATTTCTTATGGAAAGACATAATTCTATCTTACATTAATTTTAAGCAGTTTGGCTTTGATTAAGAGTTACATGGAAGGGAAGTTATGAACAAAATAGAAGATATGGATAGATTCAGGTGGACTGAGAGAGAAGATATTTGATGGAGGATAATATGTCATACTGCTCTCTAAAAGCTCACCAGAATTTTAAAAATATTATGGTGAATATATATGCAATTTATACAATTAAAATTAGGTTACTATAAATTAAAACAAAGAAAGCAGTAGTTGGAGTCTGTGTTACATTGGTCAAACCATTCTGGAAGCATGAAATCAAAAGGTACCAGACGGAAAAAACTGGACCATATGTATAAATAATGACTAATACCATACAAGTTTTTGAAGTCATGTAAGGCTAGCAAAAGCACTGGGTATGTTTGAACTTGAAGAATCTTTTCAATTACTGGAATAACCAGTTTTTGGAAGAGAAAATCTAAGAGAAAGTCTGAAGTTCTAGATGATCTAAGCAATACAGAGGAAGCTTTAGAATTAAATTAGATAAGACTAACTTAAAGAATAAATTTTCTACTAATGTCTTGGAAAGTAGATAAAGAGTGTTGAAACTTTGATCATCAAAAGAAAGGTGGTCAGTTTATGTGAACTTTAGAGTGAATTTGTAACCTGTTGAATGTCCACTCATAGACTACACTATTCAGGCTGCACATTCAGGGAAAAAAAGACCTATTCACACCTCAAAGTGTGAGGATGCTGAGGGGATTGATCTCAGTCAAATTTCCTTTGTCAGTGATTGTTTTAGCATTGGCATGGCACTAATTATGGCCCATAAGAAGAGGAAAAGTCAGCTGAAGTAATGTATGAGGATTCTGCTTCCTGATAAAAGGAAGGACAGCAAGGAGTACTGCCTCTTTTTGTAGCCTTTAATTGATTATGCCAAAGTTTTGTGGTCCCAAATGTAGAAACAGGTCCTTCTGGTATGGCCAGGAAGCATGATCTCATCCTCACTGTACCCAGCCTGCCTGTACAGACGGGTTTCACAAGGCTGAAAGGGACCATACTGGTACAAGTTGTCTCTAAGAAATAAACACTGGGACTGAACTTTGCATGCAGGTTTGCTGGAAAGTGCTTTGGGAATAATTTTTCTTGGGAGTGAGGTAAGCCAGATTGTATACATGAGAGGTTGATCTGTGATCTTTGGCAATAGTGGCCTCAGTTGGTCCTAAGGGGTATAAGGATGGGGCTTTGTACCCTGCATGGACCCAGCATGGGAAGCAGGTTTCCCTTACAGGAAAGGGTGCAACGTTGAGCAAGATTGTCTTGGCAGAGTGCAATTTCTGAAGAGGGACTCAGCTATGCGCAGTCAGGAGCCAAACCCCCCTGAAATTGGAGGAAGGAGAGCATGGGACCAGAAGGGGCCAGCTGGGTGGTCACCATGCTGTTGCCAAGTAGAACCACATCCTTCATCCTGCTGCATGGTCTGGCACAGTGCCAGGCAAAGCACTTCCATTTCCCCCAGGAAGGGGGTGGGAGGAGAACCTTTCTGGCATATGACAAGGTCCTTGTGGTAAATTAATGTTGTAAAGTATAAAGTCTATCTGGGGAAGAAAACGGGGCCCCAAGAGGGCATCTAGTGGGAGGGACTTCATGCTTCACCCTGTTGTGCTGGTTCTGAAGATCTCCACAAAGCAGGATGCTATGTTATTCACCCTGTGACCCAAAATGAGAACCATGAGACCCAGGAGGGGCTGTGGGAGTGGTGACACTATCACAAGAAAATACGTATGTGTTACCAAAACTGGTTAAGGTTGGAGTCACAGATTGGTGATTTTCAATCAAAAGAAGTGTGTCAGATACAATGACCAGACACACCCAGGATCAACATCTGGAAAGATGAAACCAAAATCAGTATAGTTGTGGTTTCCTTGAGTAGGTGGGATGCTTCATGGTCAGTATGTGGCCTTCAGGCTGGTTCTGTTGCCTGTGTTAGGTTCCACACAGTTCTCAGCCAGCTCCTGTCAGCCCAGTGAAGTATTGTTTTCAACTGTATTTGTGGAATTTTTCTACCCATCCTGGCTGTGAAATCCATGCTTCCTGAGCTGTACCTCATCCTCTGTATCCCAGGACACCCCCACCATTCAGAGGCTGATTTCCAACTGTCTGTTTCATATCCTCTTCCTCCCATACAGGGAAGCTACTGTTAATTGTAAGGAAACAGATTTTATTTTCTTTAAGCAGAGTGACTGGAAGATAAGCAGAGCATTTCCACAACTCTTCTCTGAGGACTAGCTATTAAAACGGAGGGGAAGGAGTAGGGGAATTCTGCTGTTATCTAGTCCAAGTGTGTGGGGTCTTAGGAGCCTCCCAGGAGAGGCTGTGCTTTGTTAGCATTTCATATCCCCACAGGTCTTGAGAATTTAGGCAAAGCCAAAGACTAGAAATACTTAAGGAGCTACATACACTTGCTTTCATTGTGTTCATTGTGTGCCACCCAAATTCTGTTAGGGCTATTAGGGTTTCCATTTTACTAGTGAGGGAAATGAGACAGAGAACTTAAGGTCACACAGCTGGTGAAGGGTGGACCCAGCTTTGGTGCAGGGCCATCCAGTTCAGAGTCTGTGCTAAGAGCCACTGCCCTGCACTGCTGGTCAGGTCCACTACAGAATGACACAGTGGGGTAACAGGTGTAGTAGCTGAGCTATTGGCCAATGTACCATAGAGACAATAAGGGTCATTAGAAGGAATTGTGCCGGAACCTATTCCTTAGAGTAATTAAAACCAGTTTATGAAAGAAGCACAACTAGATAGGGCATGAAAAAAAGTAACCTCAGTCTTTCCTACCTTCCTCAGAAAACCTGAAAACTTTCCTACCATGGATGAAAACTCAGGCAGTGTTCATTACACTTCCAAAAAAGCTTAGAAAAGCCAAAAGTATAATCCAGTGTAACATCTGAACTGTAAATTTTACCTAGTTTAAAACACTCTTTCCTCCAGTGTATTAGCATCCTGTGGCTGCTGTAACAAATGATCATGAATTTGCTGGTTTACAATAGCTGAAATGTATCCTTTCACAATTCTGAAGGTAAAAATCCTGAAATTACTGGCTTTGCTTCCTTTCAAGGCTCTAGGGAAGAATGTTTTCTCATCTTTTCCAGGTTTGTTTAGCTTCAGGCCTTCCTTGGCTGTGGCTGCTCCCCTCCAGTTTCTGCCTACTCTTTGCATAGCCTCCCTGCTCTGTGCCTCTCTCTTGTGTATCCCTTGCAAGGATGCTCATCGTTTGATTTAGGGTTCGCCCAGATGACCCATTATTCTTAATTATATCTGCTTTTTAAAATAAGGTCACATTTATAGGTTCTGGGGGTCAGTGCATTGACATCTTTTTGGGGGCCACCATTCAACCTATTATACTCAGCTTGGAGTTGCTTTGACTTTTGGAAGCCTTCAGTGGAAAGCATGTGTGTGTGTACATGTAGGTGGAGTTTCACCTTTGTTTCCTCCATCCATCCTTTCCTCCTCCCCTGGTGGCCAACCTCTGGCTTCGATCCCTGCATGGACTGGCACGGGAGCAGAGTGGATAGGAAGGGAGAAGCAGATCGAGGTGGATTTGACTGCTCCCTGTGCATCTCGAGGCTCATGACTTTGCTCATGGCAGGTGTTGGAGGCCAAGTTTTCTTACATGAGGAACTTCTGGGAATCATTAACCTCCCCATCTCTCTACCCACTCCACAGGTTCTACAGTGGACTATGAGAAATTCATGTTTGGCCACGTTTCTGGAAGTGCTGCTGTTCCCAGTATGACTCCTTCCCATGACTGTGCTACTGGCAGGGGCAACATGAGCCATTACCTGTAGAATTTCCAGGTGGCAGTCAGATTTTAGTCCACATGTCCCTTATCCACCAGGAAACAACATCAAGGTTCCATTTTTAATTGTGTTCAATCAGTTAATGGGGGCTATTTCCTATTGTCCCCAATTATATTTACGTAAAAGGTAGAGAACATAATCAAAGATGGGATCTTTTTTCTTTCATTCTTTCTTTCTTTCCTTTCTTCTTTCTTTTTTTCCTTTCTTTCTCTTGAAACAAGGTCTTGTTATGTAGTCCAGACTACTCTTGAACTCGCTATGTAACCCAGGCTGGCCTCAAACTCAAGGTTATCATCCTGCCTCAGCCTCTTGAATGAGATTATAGGTGTGCACCATCACACCTGGCATTAGGGGGCCTATATTTATACTTTGAGGACCTTATAAGATAGTTATTGGCAAATACGAGAATTACAGTGATACTAGACTTGGGCATTTATTTAGCAAACAAATAATGTCTGTGTAAAAGTGCATAAAGTGGGGGGCTGGTTGATGGGATTTGAGGAGAAAGGACAGAAGGATGAATGTGATGCTGTCACCATCCCTGAAGCTTTTGTGCTCCTTTTTCCATCACATCTGAGAATCCAGCATTAGAGTGGATTTTTTTAGCATTAAGCTTTTGGAAGCTCATGTTAAAGTACAGGGAGTGGTCCCTATGCCTGATTGCCATAGCTTGGTTTCTCCAATGGGGCTCCTTAGGGAGGTATATTTAATTGTCACCTGTCAGCACCTCTCTGCCTTTTTCCAGTTTTGTGCATTCATCATCTTAAATAGCCACCTAACTGCTCTTCCTGAGGGCCATCTCATGCCTCAGCAACCTTAGTTTTGCATCCCAGAATCTTCTGTCCGTACCTGCCAGCATCTTGGCAGGAAGCAGAATTCCATTCAACTGGTTCAATGGAAGATGCTTTAATGAAGGTAACATTTACAGAATTGGACTCAGGGTCAAGGGCTCTGGCAGAGACTGTGGGCATGGAGACGAGCACAGAGGAAAACAACTTCTAGATTTAAAGGGGGAAAAAATGAAGTGAGGCCCTGGAGCTATAAAAGAGTAAGCAGCCCAGCAAGAACCGTGCTTGACATGTACAGTGAGATGCTTTTGTGTACCTGACACATCCCTTCAGCCTCCTCCAATGTCAGCTGCAGCTGCAGTCTTACCCTGACAGATTTCCACTGAAAGGGAGGCAAGTGTCTCTCTGATTTATTTCTGGGGCCTTCTTTGAAGCTGCACCTGCTTGACATGCTTAGAAATACAGCCAGAAATCGTGGGCGAGTCAATGCCCCTGGGGCACCCAGTGAACAGAGAGTGAGGCACCAGAGCTGGTAGACAAATTTCCAGTCTCCCACACATTGGACAGAAATTCCAAGAGGCGTTCTGTATGTTTCACGGAGGTACCCCAGAGGGGCATTCTGGATACTACCAGCAGTGAGCTCAACAACATTCTCTTAGTTTTTCTCCCTCTAAAGTCTAATCCTCTTTACCCTCCAATCTTGGAATCACCTACTAAGTAAATCCCTGGAGCCAAATCCTTGCCTCAGGTTCTGCTTGCTAGGGAGCCATTTAAGATGTGGATAGCTGCAGCCATGACCAACACAGTGGCCCAGAAGCAGGGAGGGCTGGAGGAAGAAATATCCCTGCACCCTCCTTTCTCTCACTCTGCCAACTTCTGCTTATGCCTCTTATTGGCTCTGTCAACCAGAAAACAGTAGCCCAGGAGCTTGGAGGATTTAGTCTTCAGAAGTCAGCTTCCTAGCACAGAGCACGACAGGAAAAAAAAAAAGAAAATGTCTGGAGCATGAAGGATGGCCAGAAACAGGTACTCATAGGGAGGCCAACTGTGGGTAGCTGGGAGCAGCATCAGAGAAGGTCTGGGTGATCCGAAGCATGAAAGTCCCACTTCACAGTCACTGGATTTCGTGGTCTTGGCCCGGACACAGTGTTCCTATGCTGGGATCATGGTCTGAAAGGCAGTGAGATCGCAGTGGAGACACAGGGCTTGGGTTTTGCTTTGTGATCTGTTCAATGGCGTAAGTGGTAAAGGCTGCCTGGAAGGGCTGATGTGGAGGTCAGCAGAGGCAGGCGGCTGTGAGCTCTCTGGGAATGGGACAGCACTGCACAGTTTTTGAATAGCAGTCCTGCCAAGAGAGGGTGCCGAGGGAGAAGGTGGCCTCTCTGAGAGCTGCACTCGTACCCCCCACGAGTCACTCTCTCATTCATGGAGGACTTTAAACAAGTTGCTGTTCATCATTTGAGTTCACCGTGGCACACTAATTTTCACTTTAACATGAAAGGTTTTGAAATTTCAAGAAGATTTTGAAATATTCTATGCTCTTTACATTCATTTTCAGGACTGGGGCTTTCACCTGAGGTCTTTGTACTGAGCAACCTCCTGAGTCCTTTTTTATTTGGACGCAGAGTCTGGCTAAGGTGGTAAGTTGCTCAAGCTGGGCTTGAACTTGCATTGTCCTATTCAGCCTCCTGAAGTGCTAAGATTACAGATGTGGACTCCCATGCCCCAGCTTCTTACCCCTTACTGTTCTTGACACACCCCAAGATGTGCAAAGTCAGATTTGCACCCTTTGTAGCAAACTTTGTTGGCAGTGATGGAGCGTCCATGTGGAGCACAGCAAACTTCCTGAAGTGTGCATTTGGAAGGAATGAGAATAATGGTACCTCTGGGAAGCACATTTCTCCCTCAAGTCACCAAAATGTCAGCATAGTATATTGTTGCTCCTGCTTCCCCTTATGTTATTATCCAAGCATGACAAACTGATAGATTTGCCTGGTATCTCAGAGATCATTTAGTTAATTTTTGCTGTCTTCATTTGATTTTGAGAAATAAGATACCCAGAAAAGGTAAGAAAGTTGCCAAAGGTCTTGTAACCGGTAACTAACATGCTAGGGCCAGAAGACAGTTCCTAGGATTCCTTTAGTTGCTTCTACCATTTCTCCTTTAACTTATTCCATTGTGCTGTCAACTGCAAGGCTTCCTATGGCAAAGGATTGCTCTTATGTGCTGAATTGTTTTTCCCTCACCCTGATCATATGTTGAGTACTAATCCCCAGTACCTCAGAAAGTGACTGTATTTGCAGATGAGGTAGTTGTAGAGGTAATTAAGTTGAAATAAAGTCATTATAGTGGGTCCTAATCCAATATGGCTAGTGTCCTTATAAGAAGAGGACATAGGTACAGAAAAAAGGACATAGGGCATGGGTACAGAAAAAAGACTGTGTAAAGACCCAGGGAGAAGATGGCCATCCAAAAGCGAGAAAGAGAGGCCTTAGAAGAAACTAACCCTGTCAACTCTTTAATCTTGGACTTCTAGCTTCCAGAATTGTGAGAAAATAAATTTCTGTCATTTCAGCCAACTCTGATACTTTGTTATGGCAGCTCTAGCACACTAATAAAATTCCTTATAAAAACAGAGGAGAGAAACAGAAAATATTTGCTCTTTCTCTCTTATATTCACTACTCTCACTCATTGAACTAAGAAATACATAAAATAAAAAATGTTTTTTTCTTTGATTTCACAGCAAACTTTTTTCCATGTGTGAAATACGTATGTAAGGCTATAGAAACTTGGAAATTTGATACAGTAAATTTTGAACAAGTTTCAATGAGGAGGGGGGAGATTTACAATTAATAATTTTTCCTCATGCCCAGCCTCAGATACATTTTGATTAATGTACACATTCACTACCTCTGTAGTGAGAAATATCACTTTAATAAATACCATGTAGGAAACTGCTTTCTTAAGACAGGCGAAGAAATAATCATTCCCTGCTTCCTGAAAATGTGGACTTCAGCTATGCTAACAACGCTCCAGAATCTTTTCTAAATGTTCTAACCCTGGTTTCTTTGGAAATAAATCTAAAAGTTTCCTAGCAAAAGAAACAGAGCAGGGAAAGAAAGTATGCTGTTGTTAACACAAAGAGAAAGATGAAGCTTATTGGGAAATCTCTCCTTCCAGGAGTGGGAAGTTTCTGTGTAAGCCTCCAAGCACAGCAGTGGCTGTAACCAGCACTATTTTATTTTCAGAAATTGTCTAAGTCAGAATTTCCATGTTTGTGACACTTTCTTGATTTCATTGCATCCATTATAGTTTATTCCAACAGGTTAGAGCACTCTAGAGACTATAAGGAGGAATGGAAATTTAAGATTTATGACAATGACCCGAAAGAGCCCTCTTCACTTAAAGCGTTTGAAATAGAAGTTGACATCATTGAACTGTTAACATGAAGAGTTTACAAAATACTGAAAATGCCCATGATCCCAAAAGAAAGTAAATCTAGCCCATAAATAATCACCATTTCTCTTTTTCTGCCTTCTCTTCATTTCTTTCCACTCCCACTCTTCTTTTCTTGGCTTCTAGGATGAGGGAAGATGACCCAGAAGAGGACACCTAACTTTTGAATTAGAGACACTAGGTCTTAAGTATTGGATTCAACAGTCTTGGCTCATGATTTGATGTTCACTGGCCAAAGCTAAAAATATCCAGGAATATTTTGTAAAGGGAGGGAAGGAAGAGTTTTGGAACAGTTTGGAGGTAACTGTGTATTAGAAGCCATTTCTCACATCAGAGTGCTAGCAGCTGTGATTTTGTGGAGGTGAAGCCCCTTCCTGCTAGTAGCCCAGGGTCTGCCACTGGCCTCACATGTGGCAGGGACTTAGTAGTTCTTAAGTTCTTAAATCCTGCCATTTGTTTTTTGGAGCTACTGGTCTCTTGGGAGAAAGCACTATTCCTAGTTAAAAAACAAAAATAAAACCAGTCACTGAGGCACATGAACATGTGGACATAGTACTCATGAAGAGAAAGGACAAACTGCAGAATGGCTTGCACCTGCCTTTTCTGCTTCCCTTCCTCTCCTCCTGACTCTGGCTGTTTTTCCTTGTCTCTCAAGTCTAGCCTTTGCTCAGTAGTTCAGCTAAAAATCTGCATTAAGTCTCATCTCTAGGATTTTCTGGTAGAGAGGACTAGGGAGATATATAATTTCTTTTAGCCCTACCTTCATAACCTATAGAAGGAGATAACCATATTTTAAAGGCTACATAAGGTTTTTTTAAAGAAATATAGCATATTTTAATGCTATGATATGCAGTTGGCTTTCCATATCCACTGGACCAGATCTGTGGATTTAACCAATCACAGAAATATTTGAGGAAAAAATGGGGGTGGGGGGATACATCTCCAGGGTGGAATGCTTGCCTTACATGCCCAAAGCCCTGGGTTCAATCCCCCCCACCACACAGAAAAAATTTGCCTAGACCAAACATGCACGACAGTTTTTCTTGTTATTATTTTTTAAACCAAGCAGTATCACAGTAATTAACATAGCATTTACATTGCATTAGGTCTTTTAAGTAATCTGGAGATGACTTCAAGTATATGATAGGATGTATACAGAGTAAATGTAGATGCCATATGTCAGAATGTGTGTCTGTGTAGTATTTGAAATCCCCTCTATCCTCAGCTCTTTTACAAATTTTTAATTTTGAGATCGGGTCTCACTAGATCACTAAGTTGCCCAGGCTACACTGAAACTTGTAATCCTCCTGCTTCAGCCTCCCTCAGTACTGGGAATGCAGGCATATGCCACCAATACTAGTTTACCATTTTTTATAAGGCACTTGAGCGTCTACAGATTTTGATATGTGTTGCGTTTGGGTTTTGAAAGTCCCCACAAAGCCTCAAGTGATCAGAGGTGGGACTTCGGAAGGTGATTGAATCATGGCAGTGTTATACTCATCAGTGGATTAATCAACAAATGAATTCGGAGCTAAATATGTTGTTGGGAGGTGGCTCTTGGTTGGAAGAAGTGGTTCATGGAGAGCATGACCTGAAAGATTATGTCACTCTCCCCATTCCTCCTTTTTCTCTCTGCTTCCTGGCTGCCGTGGATTAAGCATCTTTCCTCTACTATGCCCTTTCTACCTTGTACTTCCTGCCTTGGAGCTGGCTGGCTATGTGAAGACTAAGACTTTTGAAACTGTGAGCCAAATTAAACCTTTTCTCCTTGAAGTTGTGGATGTCAAGTATTGTGTTTCAGTAACAAGAAAGTGGGTAAGGTAGATTTTGGTACCAGAAGTAGGGTTGTTGCGATTACTTGACCAAGAGGTTTAGAAGCCTCTGAATGGGTTCATGAGAAGAATTTAGAAAGATTTGGAGATACCAGTTAAACAAGCTCTAGAATGCTGTATGCTCAGTTTGATTGGGGATTCTGGACAGAAGTGAAAAAACCATAATGCTCATAAAAAGGAAAGACCAGGTTTAGGGTGTTTCAGTTGGGAACAAAGACTCCATTGGCGATTGTACTTGAAACCATTTGTGTTATGTTCTTGTAAAGAAATTTGTCTACTTTTTGCTTGTGTCCTGAGACTTCATGGGAGAATGAGATTAAAGGTGGTTGACTAATGAATCTGGTAGAGGAAATTACAAGGCAGCCCAATATTAAGGCTATGGCATGGGTACTACTGGTGCCTTTTAGCCAGGTTTATACTGAAACAGCCAAAAAGTACATTTGAAAAGTTTTTCCCGCCAGAAAGAATGCCTGTCAAGTTGCAGCAGAGGAGAGCTTTGATGCTAAAATGATTAGCATTAAAAGAGAAACCAAGTACAGAACAATAGGAAAGAATCAGCAAAAACCCTACCCTTATTGGGTCAAGGATGCAAAAGTGAAAGATTTTGCTTTGAGATGAGAGCTCCGGGGCCCCCTGCTCCAGAAGGGCTGCCTTGGGAATTCCTGAGTTCTCTGGGGTTCCACCTGTAGTGCTCAGCCATATAGACTCTGAGGCCTCTGTAGGCATAGCCTATGGCTACTGCTTGAGCTGATGGCAGACCTTAGCATTACCCAACTGGTGCTGTTTTTATCAGCATGCAGAGTGCAAGAACTATATGGCTAAGGAAGCTTCAACTCAGATTTCAGAAATAAAGCCTGAGAGTAAGGCAGTGTGATCCTGACATGATAGAGCTGCATAAAGCTGTGAAAATGAAACTGAAATCACAGTGGAGAGACCCCAGGAAAGCAGTCTCAAGTATACAGAGAAGTGTTTGACTAATACCTTTTGCAGTTAGAAATATACTTTAGAATTCCTGAACATAGAGATAAACACAGAGCTTTATCTACAAAGCTTTGTTTTTATTGTTTCAATTTTCTTATTAGAGAGTTTCTATAATAATAATAAGCTGAAAATGCTAACTGAAGGTATGATAATACAGAGACAGTGTTTGAACATAGGAGCAGTTTGGATGATGGGATGAGGGCTGTGGAGAGAAGAAATGACATCAGGAATTGTGATTTCCTGACAATATTTCACTTATTCTTCTCAACATCTTTCTGAAAATGATACAACTGTCACAATGTTTTTAGGGAATTGGAGGATAAGGGTATATTACTTGCTCATAGTTGTAATATATCAGTGGAAAAACCAGGATCTGAACTTAATTCAGTCTGTTCCAGTTCTCCTCCAGAATAACATCCAATCTCATCCAAGAAGTGGAAAGATGAAAAAGATACGCTCAGCTTATCGTAAAATGTATGAAATGATTGTGGAGAAAGAGCCATTTGGTCACTGAAGGACATAGTCATGGTCAGAAAATGTGAGCTGGCGTTTTTGTCTTGGGAAAAAAAATCCCCTTACTCTGCTGTGTATATTTTAAATTCAGGGAAAGCTGAGAGAGATCTGGGTGGAGCTAGGTGCCATAAAAATCACTACTTTCATGGTTAAAGATTTATTATGTGACCACAATGTGCGAGGTATATAAATAGATCTGACCTTTGCCCTTAGGAAATCCAAAATAAATAAACAAGATTCATAGTCAGAGTATTTGATGTTAGACTAGATGTTTTAGGACCATACATTGCAAGATTCTAGCAAGCAGAGTTGAAAAAAATATGGCCTAGAAAGAAATTAGGAGTAAAGTTGTCTAATCTTTGCAGTCACATCTACCCAAGTTGCTTTATAAGTTAAAGAAAGTTACTCTACTGCTTTGAGACTTGGCTTTCTCTTTCACCAAATGATCACAATAATACTTGCTTCAAAGAATTACCACTAAGTGTAAATTAAATAATATGTGTATATTAGTCACTTTCATGTTGCTGGCACAAGATATCTGACATACACACCTTAAAGAAGAAAAGGTTTATTTTGGTTTGCAGTTTCAGAGGTTTCAGTAAATGGCTGGCTGACTCCAACGTAGAAAGAACATAGTGGAGGAAAGATGCTAAATCCATGGCAGCCAGGAAGCAGAGAGCAGGGGAATAAGCCAGATTAGGGACCCAAGAACCAGAAATATTCCCAAGATCATACCCCATGACAGACTTCCTTCACGTAGACCCACCTCCTAATAGCCCATGCACTTCAATGAGCTAACCTTTTAATGCAATTAGTGCCCTCATAATCCAATTACTTCTCCAGGAGTCTCTTACTCCGATCAAGTTGATGATCAAGGTAAACCAGTACAGTTTACAAAATGCTAGGCACGTAGTAGGTGTTAAATAAGTGATAGGTATGGCTATGAAAATGTCCCAATTCTCTTAAGACTCTCCATGCTTGAGCACATACTTACCTCCTAGCCTTTAGTCTACTCTCCTCTGTGCACCGTGGCCACCACATTATGGGCATTCCTTTTTTTTTTTTTTAAAGAAACTCTACGCATTTTTGTTCATATCCAAACTCTGGGAATTCAAAATTAACAATCTTGCCAATGATCCTTTTATAGATATCAGAAGTTTCAACCTTAGGTTCCATGCTGTTTTGCTGTTCTTTGTCCAAATGAACATTTATGAGCTGGTTATCAGCCAGTTTCACAAGGATTCTCCTGCCCATAATTTCACTTGGGAAGATCATGTCCTTAAGGATCATCTTTCATGGCTGTCAGCATGCAGCTCCTAGAAAAAAATAACCTTCAAAAATTACTACTTGAGAGCCAGGTGTGGTGGCACACACCTGTAATCCCAGCACTTGGGAGGCTGAGGCAGGAGGATTGCTGTGAGTTTGAGATCCACCCAGGCTACTTAGTGAGTTCCAGGTCAGTCTCAACTACACAGTGAGACCCTGTCTCAAAAAACCTAATAAATAAATAAAAATTACTACTCGAGCATTGATGTTGTCATAGTCTGGTTGTTTGTGCCTCTTCAAAATTCAATGTGGAGCCTTTGAGAAGTGATTGTTGTCAGAGGCAGAGTCTTTCTAAATGAGATTGGTGCCCTTGTAAAGGAGGACTCAGAGATCTGACTTCACTTTTGCCTTGTGATGACACAGAGAAAGCTCCATCTGTGACCCAGAAAGCACGCCCTCATGAGACACCAAATCTGCCAGGGAAAAACTGCTCTTGATTTCCCTGGTCTCCAGAACTGTGAGAAATAAATTTCTGTTGTTTTCAAGCCACCTAGTTTATGCTGTTTTGTTAATAGACCAAACAAATGGAGACAGGTGTCTATTAAAAAACAAAACAAAACAGAAAACCAGAATGAGAACAAAACAACAAAAGTAAATAAAACAGAAAAACACAAAAACCCAAACCCATAACTATTTAAAAAATGCTATATACTTCTTTTTCCTGTGTATCAATATGAGGCCAAATTTTATTTAAATACTTCAACCCAGCTAAATAACAGATTGTAACAGGCTAAACTGAGAATCTAGCTGTACTTCTACTTTTCACTATTTTGTCTTTTATTTTGGAAAATAGTTATTTTTCATAAATATGTGGTATTTATGTTAGCTTGTAATTGGGTTTGTTTTTGCTTTAAAATGATTTGATAAGCAATTATTCTTAAAATTTGTCTTAGTTTCTAAATGGGTAACTCTCTCACTCTTGCCCTCTCTCTCGCTTGTCTATCTCCTGCATAAACTGTTGTCCACTGAGGTTTTCAGTGATTTTCAAGAATATAATAAAAGAGTTTTGTTCTTGTGGTACTGGGAAATAAACCCATGGCCTTTGCACGGAACTACATCTCTAGCTTTTCCTATGTTTATTTTGAGACAGTTGCCTAACTTGGGCTTGAACTTTCTCCCTGTATTACACCCGGGCCTCCTCAGTTTCCCAGACTGTTGGGATTACAGCTGTGTATCACCATGGCCAGATAAGAAAATTTGAGATCAACAAATGAGAATGACTGACTTAGAGTTAAAGTCCCACTGGCTTCAAGAAACTTGTCCAATTATCCAATTGCATGAACAAAATTTTCTTGAATTCCTACTGCCCTTTAAATGTGCACAACTCACCATTCACCTGAGTTTATTTTATCTTTATTGTAAAATACATTTTTAAAAAATCCATAATATATCCAAGCTTTGCACAGGCCAGAATCCTGTTTTGCTTTTGAGAGAGGAGTGAGGGAAGTTTACAGCTTCTTATTTCACCAGCATTTCCCTTGCAAATATGTCAGAACCTGCAGAAAACTTGCAAATGATGCTAAGGTAGCAATTGGAATTAGTGAAAGATCAAAATTCAAAAAGTATTCATATATTTTTTATTAATATATTTATTTTTAACACTTTTCTTTATGGAAAGACATATATAATCACTAATCACTATAGATAATTTATAAATTCCAAAAAGTAAAATAAATATATATGCAAAATAGTATCTAGTTGTTTTCTAGAATTTAAATAATTTAAAGGACTGTGAAGATATGACAACTGTCATTTTTGTCTATTACCTTCTAGCCAAATATCATCCATATAAGGTAAGGATTTTATGTGAAATTTTAACCCTACTTGTTTTGATAGTTTAGCTCAATGTTAATAAAATATTTCCCAAGCGATATTTTGACCAGGTACCCAAGGCTCAAATTACAAACACTGCCAGTGTCCATTTATATAAACATGCTTTTAGTTATTAAGGATTTAGTTACTTTCAAATATTAGCCTGTTTTCTTGCACTGATTATTCACATATTACCATTAACAAATGGAATGTTTCTTTTAAGCCTATGGGTTTGTGAGTGTTTTGTGGAAAACTGTAGTTTATGTGAAGACTGATTTCCACACTGGCACTGAATGCATCTAAGTATAAATAAATCACAGAGGCATAGGTCAACAAGAGAGTGTATTCAAACTCTAGCATGCCCCATTCTCCTTTTTACTGCTTGCTGTGTTTAGTTTTTTAAAAACCAAATAAAAATGTTAAATTTGCCGGGTATTTAGCTCAGCAGTTCGGTGGCCTGCCTTGCAAGCACAAGGACCTGAGTTCAATCCCCGGTACAAAAAAAAAAAAAAAAAAAGTTGAATTTAATGTTCATCTGCCTGACTCTACTTTATATAGATGTTCCTTGGCTTACAATGGAGTTTTGATTCAATAATCCCATCAAAAATTGAAAATATGGCAAATCAAAAGTGCATTGAATATGCCTAATTTACTGAACATCATAGCTTACTAAGAAAGCACACTGTAGAGTGTTGACTGCTTACCCTACGCTTGTGGGGCTGACAGAAAGCTGTGACTTATTGCTGCTGCCCAGCCATTACAAGAAAGTATTATACTACATATTGATAGCCCAGGAAAGGATCAAAATTCAAAATTTGAAATGCATTTCATTCCATCATAAAGTTGAAAAAATCATATCAAACCATTTTAAGTTGGGGACTATCTAAAGTTTCTGTTTTACTTTCGCACCCCAGAGACACAACAATTTAAAGAAGGACAAGTTTATTATGGTCACATTTTCAGTTCATGGTAGGCTGACAGCATGGCAGAAATAGCATGGTGGGAAAGTCAGTAGAGAAAATCTTTTCATATCATGGAGGCCAGAAAGCAGAGAGAGAAGGGAGGAGGAGGAGAAGGAGGAAGAGGAGGGGACCCTTTCAGGTCCCACACCTGGTGACATGCCTCTTCTGAGTAAGCCCCACTTTCTAACAACACATTAAACCTGTACTCATCCATGGGTTAATCCATTGATGAGTACAGCATCCCCATAATCCAATCACCTCCCCAAGGCCTCATATCTGAACACATTAGTTCTTTGGGGAATATTCTAGAGCTAAACCATAATTTTTATATAATCTTCATGAGCTTAATTGCTATTTGAGAATACTATTTATAGTAATTCTGCTAAATTTCAGTGATATACATTTAGGCTGTTTCTGATCTACCATTTTCACCAGTAATTCTGTGATCATCGCTGTAATGGTTAACTTTATATGTTGTCATGGCTTGAGTCTAAATGCCCCCCCATGTGCTTATAGGTGGGGCTTTTTGAAGCTGTCTGGATTTATGGCATGTGATACTGAGATTAAGGGTATGTGGTAATAAATTAGTTCATTGGTTGGAATTAACATAGTTCTGGGTATGGATAATGGAAGCTCCACCTTGTTTATGGATGTCATCAATCGATGGGTTTATAGCCTAGATGGAATATAAAGGGAAAGAAAGAAGGCAGGCCCACTGCTGCTGCTCACTGCCTTCTTCTTACCATGTCATGTACTGTTTTTCCTCTGTGGCACTTCTCTGCCATGCCATCCTGCCTTTGAGTCAGCCAACTATGGACTGAAACCTATACAAACTGAACTAAAATAAACTTCTCCTTTAACTTGTGGGTGTCAGGTATGTGTCTCTCAGCAATAAGAAAAGTAACTAGGACATATGTCAACTAGGCTAGGCTAAGGGATGTCCAGAGAACTGGTAACACATCATTGTTGGATGTGTTCATCAGGGTTTTTCTGGAAGGAAATAGCATTTGAATCATTTGAGTAAAGAAGAGTAAAAAAAAAAGAGCCACTCTCAGCAATGTAAGCAGGCATCTTCCAATGTTGAGGGGGGAAAATAGAACTAAAGGAAGAGAAAGAGTGAATTTGTTTTCTCTCTTCTTGACCTGGGACATTTATCTTCTCCTGTACTTGGAGATCTCCTATTTTTTTGATATTTGGACTTAGATTGGTGCTTTACCATTGGCTCTCCTCGTTCTAGGCCATTGGGCTTGAATTGTAACTGTATTACCAACTTTTCTAGGCCTCCAGATTGCGGATTAGGTAGATCATGGACTTTATACACTTTCATAATTATATAAGCAAGTTGCTCCTGATTTTATATATATATATCTTCTTGGCCTTTGGCTAAGATCAAGTACACATATTGATATATATCCTATGAATTCTGTTTCTCTTGGTCACCCTGACTAATACGAATATTCTCTAAATGAAACA
This sequence comes from Fukomys damarensis, assembly GCF_012274545.1. Lineage (NCBI taxonomy): Eukaryota > Metazoa > Chordata > Mammalia > Rodentia > Bathyergidae > Fukomys > Fukomys damarensis. The sequence continues at coordinate 26,553,634 of NW_022900913.1, read as the reverse complement.
ATAGATGGTTTATTTAGAGTAGACTCCAGGAAAAGGGATTACTGGATCAACACTGTTTATATAATACAGTTGATTAAATGCATGCAACTTAAAAACAATGTTTTCATTAAAGGAAGCCTACAGTGATGGGAATTTGGATACCAAATAAAGCCTTCCATTGTGTAGAATCAGCTTCTGATATATTTTAGAGGAAAATAAAGGATTATCTTCCAAAAATGTCTGCCTAATTCCTCCTTTCTGTGCCTTGCAATGTCTACCTCTTGTTGAGAGATGTCTGGGGGGATATATCTGTCAGGGAGCTTCGTACAAAACCACAGAAACCAAACCTGACTGATTTAAACAGAACGTAAAGTATTAAAATAGTGAGTCATTCACTGAATTCCCAGGAGCTGCAGAAAGCTGGGACTAGAAGCTACATGTCCAGGATGTGGCCCCAACATCTCAGCAGAACTGATCCTAGGAAGACTCCACTACTTTCATTACCATTACCGTGACTGTCTCTGGAGTTGGCCAGTGCCTTTGACTTCATGAGTGGTCAGACAGTTTTTGGCTGACCCTCCAACTCCTGAATCATCCCTCAGCACACATGCTCTGATTAGCAGAGCCTTGCAGTCACTCTTATTCAAGCTACAAAGGTTGCTAAGAAAGTCCTGCTTTTCACAAGCAACATCAAGAGCCAATAATATTAGAACTGCTGATGGAATGGATGCTAACCATCATGGATGATGAAGGCTAACACTTTCCATTTTGTGGACATTGCTAACACTGTATTCCTATCTGTTTCATGGACACAGTTATGGGAAGTTGAATACAAAGTGTCAGGTTGATGATAACTACAGTAAGTCCCTGACTTGTGAGTATATGAGCTGTGAACTTTCACAAGTGTAGTGTATAAGACTCACTTTGAAAAGTGGAAACAAAGTCTTTGTAAATAAGGAGGGGGGAGGGGTTGAAGGGAGGGCCGGGGAACGGGGAAAAAATAAGCAATATATATCATGTAATGGTACAAATTCCCAATGATGAGTGCCATCATATTGTATACCTAAAATGCACCAATAAACTTAATAAATTTAAAAAACTCACTTTGCTAAATTATAAATGAATCTAATTTATGAATGTTCTTCCAGAGCGGAACTTGTTTGCAAGTCAGGGACTTACTGTATTGTCCCGTAGTCTTCACCTTCTCTTCTGTCTTTATTTTTGGAGCGACTGTCTAGCCCACACTGACTGTCTTAATTCCTCAAAGGGATGTTAGGTGTATTTTCTCACAATATGAAAAACAATAATTTGCAGATTAAAATAAAACCAAACAAGCCAAATGAGACTGAAAATTAAAGACACCTTGGTGGGAACTTGAAGCTTTTCCAAAAACCTTTTATCAGGCATTCTGGTTTTACCTTTCTGCATATAATATCCCTTTTCCAGTTTTGGCCCCCATGATACAGCATGCTCTTTAAAAACAGAATAATTTCAAAGGTTGAATAATTGGTTGTGGAAGTTTACAAAGAGGAGACAGGGATTGGGTAAGTAGCCTGATTTTGATTTTTCCAAGTCTGATATTCATTATTCGAAAAGGGGAATGCAGTCAGAGATGATGTCATCTGCTGGAACGACTGAAGAAGGAGGACAGTTGAGGTGCTGCCTTGCTCCATTCTGGCTTTTGCCAAGTGTTTTGAAGGGGAATTGTGGAGATAGATTGCTTGGGATTATTGTTGGCAAGCCACCTGCGTGTCAGACCTTGTTTGCCAGAACCCTGAAAGCGATTCCCTTCAAGGACATAATGTCTCTATCCTTTTCTATATTGCCCCCCCCATAGATCCCTTCTAGCTCACAAATACAAATTGCACCTCATTCACACATCTGAGCTGCCATATGCTAACTCATAGCAATACTTGGAGTAAAAAAAGCAGGGACGTGAAAAACACAAGCCATCTTTGGCTCACCATCACACCCACAACCTCTCACCAACAGAGCTGTTTAGGATTGGGAACAGCTTGCTTAATACTGACGTACCTCTAGGGCCATATGGAATTGACATTTTCTCAGGGAGTGCTGCTCTCTCACTACTCTGTAGATATATTAAGTGATCTGCCTTCATCCAGATTTTTCAGGAAATCGGTTGCTCGCTGCCAGCAAACCCAGCCACTTTTGAGGCACAACACGAGTCATCCTCTCAACCATTGTTGTAGTGTCTGAGTTGCTGCCAGTGACACCGCTCCTGGGAGCTGGCAGATGGGTCACATCCTTTTCAGCTGAGGAAGATGTAGATGTTCAGATCTCAGAGTTAAACTCAAATAAGTAACAAAGTTGGACAAGTTTTCCTAGGTCCCTTCCAAACCTAATTTCCTCATTTTCCCTAGGGATTCTAGTACATTGCCCCAGCCATGGAGAGCACGTAATAAGTATTAATAAGCACATGTGTTGACAGGGATGAGTATATTTAAACCCAGGATAACAATGGCAAACATTTGTTGAGGGCTCACCATGTGACAGACTCCATTGTAATTAGTGCCTTATATATATGATCTCATCAGTGCTCACGGCATGGCCACAAGGAAGGCTCTATTATCACACCTACTTTAGAGACATGGAAGTTGAGGTGCCAGATGGATTAACCCACTTGCTCAGTTGCAGTTAGTAAAAGTCAGAGTTGTGATAGGAACTATGGCTGTTCCCCTCGAAAGCCCGTGTTCCTCAGAATATTAATGACAATAATAGCACTAAAATAGCAAACACACTTATTTAGTATGCCAGGTGCTCTGAGGCTTTGTGCAAAATCAACTGCTACAATTTTTACAGCAATATAAAGAAAGAATTAATACAAGTCCACCTCTGCAGATGAGGAAACGGAAACACAGAGATGTTAAGGAGCTTGCTGTAGGTCACATAGCTTTTACATGACAGAGCTGAGTTTTGAGCCCTGCTTTAGAGCATGTGTTATTTACTATGTGCTGTTCATGGAGCATTTTCCTAGACTTAGCTATGGAGTATGTGCCCCTTGGCCACAGCAAGGAAGGATAGTGTAGCTTTCTGTTACTGCTGGACAGGTCTGTGCTGCATGGTTGACAGGCGTGCTGTTGGCACCTGTGTGGATATCTCACCCTCCCCATGTACAGTTGGCTTTTGTGGGTGATCTTAATTGGCTAAGTTAGTTCTTCTATATTCGTAAGAGAATAAGAAAGAAGTGTGGTCTGTTTTTAAATGGAAGTACTTCCACCAGGGAGAACCATCCACCAACAACCCTATGTTAACACCACATTCTTTAATAATGGCAGGACTCTTAGACTGTAGCCATTGTAGCAGAATATGCCACCCCTAATAATATGTCCTTGGCATATGTATCACTGTGAGAGAAGGACCCTTGAGAACCAGCAGGCCCAGAGAAACAGAATATGAGTTATCTTTTTATAAAGGAAATTCATATTTTTTAAGGAAATTTTCACATAATAGGGCACAACATTTATTGTCAATAGTGATGGTCCAGTGAACCTTACTAAACTATCCTGTTTGTCACACGTGCCCTGATTACCTATCAGTTACTTGTCTACACTGACCAGAAACCCCAGATCACTTTTTCCTTGCTTAGCCTAAGTTGTGCAGAAGCCCAAATTTAACCACTTCTTTGGTTTTTTCATCACTGTTGGCTCCCATGGAGATGTATGAGGTGTGTGTTAATACACTTCTGTTTTTCTCTGCTGATCTGTCTTTTGCCAGTCTAATTTATAGGGTTCCAGCCAAAGAACCTGAGGTGGGTAGAGGAAATAGATTTTTCGCTCCTCAACAGTGCAACAGGATACAGTTCTCTGAAGCCTAAAGTGCCCAAAATGTGTAGAGCCAATATCCTGTGGGTTTTTCTGGAAGGCATGGTAGCAATGGGAACTGCCTTGCCCACCTCAAAATGCCTTGTGCCGGCACCACACTCTGACAATAACAGGATGTATGACTTGGCTGGCTAAACGGAGCCTTCCTCAGAGTTTTTCTGGCTAAGGCTGATGGAAAAGAGGTTCATTTTTGTCTGGTGGTGCCCACAGCTGTTAGCAATGGCCTTGGGCTGTGCTCTCTGCCCTGTGGGTAGGAAAAAATGATGCTTACAGCACAGAAAGGTATGAAGAGAGTCCTGGAGGCTTTGGGGTCTAGGCTAAAGTCTGCCCCAGTCACTTCTCTGTCCTTCCTGCTTGTGTGAGACAGTAACTCGCTCTTTTCTTTGAGTTCCCTGGAATTGAGTTTGCTACTTGCAAGTGTCTATAAACTATTTAAGAGGATTTAATTACTTAATCTTTGAAAAACTTCTGTGGCTTCAAATTTGGTGGCTCTTTCCAGCACAGGCTTGCTTGATGATATACATTGACTCCAAGGACAGCTTTGTAGGAATGGTCCAGGGTCCTCACACTCAAGTAAAGATACATCAATAGCCATCCCTACAATGTGTCACTGCTTTGCTCTTTACTAGGGATAGATATTAGTCAGTTTGTCATTACTATAAGGACATATCTGAGGGTGACTCTATTATAAAGAAAAGTTTATTTAGCCCATAATTTAGGAGGCTGGAAGTCCACACAGCATGATGTAAGACCCAGAGACTCCCCCACCCCCACCCCTTAGCTGCATCACATCATGGAGGGAGCACATGTCTACCTATGTATGTCTGGTTTCTGTCCTTCTTATAAAGCCACCAGTGTTAAGCCATGGGCCCCACCCTAATGACCTCATCTAAATCACTTTTCACATCACAGTCAGATTATATTTCCTCCCAGTTAATACCGTTAACGCATGACTTCAGAAAGTACACTTCTGCAGGAGTTAGGAGTAAGAAACCAGAAACCATTTTCAAACCAAAACAGGCTACCAAAAGAAAGCACCAGAAACTATGCTGATTAAAGCAACAGAAACTTACTGTTTCACCACCAGAAGTCTAAATGTCTCAGATCATGGTGCAGGCAGGGCTCCGAAGGAGAATCTGTTCTGCGGCTCTCCCTCAGCTTCTGTTTGTTTCAGGTAATTGTAGGTATTTCTTGGCCTGTTGATACTTCACCCCCCCTCTACTCGATGTTCACATAACATTTCACTGTGTGCAACTGGCTTTACATTTCCCTCTTTACAAGGGCACCCATTATCCTTAGTGAAAGCCAGTCCTAATGACCTCATCCTAACTAATTACCTTGGTAATGACCCTAGGTCCAAATAAGGTCTCATTCTCAAGTACAGGAAGTCAGGGTTTCAACTCATAAATTTTAGAGAATGCAACTCATCCCCTAGTTGTCATGCATCAAGTAGGACAATGAAAGGGAAGATGCTGCCTCACATGCACAAGGAAGGCCAGTGGCTTTGGGAAAAACACTGAAAGCCCCTATCCAGGACTTTAAATTCACTTTTATAAGTTGCTTTATTTTGGTGACTTTGGGCAAGTCATTTAACCTTTCTGGGTTTAAACAACGAGCAGAGTGGGCTGGATTGGTGGTTTTCAAAACACTTTCCATGGAGCCCTTGGATTAGTTTTGGTTGTGGGTTTAAGGGTAAATTGGCAGGTCACTGATGCCTACACTTACCTGGTTCACCCAGAAGTTCACTAAATAGTTCACCCTGGCAGAGAGAGGTACTGGACCACTGGTGTTTAGAACTATCAGTGCACAGGGCTGGGAAATTGGCTCAGCAATTCCACTGCCTGCCTTGTAAGCACAAGGTCCTGCGTTCAATCCCCAGTACAAAACAAAACAAAACAGATAAACAAAAAAACCCAAAATGAACTATCAGTGCATAGACACTGCACAAGACAGGCTGGATTTTAATTGGCTTTATTATTACTTCTCAACTTTCTACAAATAATAAACTTCCCTTACTGCCTGTACCCTGGGCTAGGCTGACCCCTGCCTTCTTGTGCTGAACGTTGTTCACACAAGCGTTCTGTTTATATCTGTCTTATGTGTAAGGATTTCAAGAAAAATTTTTGTTTGAATAAAGGACACAGATAAAATAATTATTTTGTTTCAGAAAACAACTAAAGGATCACTCAGTTTCCTTTTGGTTCCAAGATTTTGTGGGTTTCTATACAAGCTATTTTAATCTTTTTATAATTTTTATTCTCTACCTTTCAGCGAGTTAATTTTGTTAATTGTTCAGGAAACATTGCACAGAATGTCAATAAAGGTAAGGCAAATATTTTCAGCTTTCACCAAGACTGATGCAAATGGAAGACTCCCATAGGTTGCAGGGCTATTCTCATGGAGATGTAGTGGATGGACTCTTTGCCACTGAACTCCACAGAAAGTGTGGCCTTTAACTTAGAGTACTATTTTTTCCTCTCTTAACTCTCTTATTTAAATACCCTGGAATATTTTATACTTTGTGCTGAGGAGAAGGATCTTTTGGGTATCTATCTGGAGTGCTAGTTCTGTCACCCACTGGAAAAGCCACTCTGTAGGTTACATATCGCAGGAGTCCTGTTCAGCTGCCAATCCCTCACATGGAGCCCTCTGCCAAGGGCTTCCATGTTGGAATTCAAGAGCTGTGAGGAAGTACAATAGCTCCTCACCCCCAGAAGCCTGGGGCATTAGAACCACATCACTGCTGAGATTTTTCTCTTTTGTAAACTGAGAAAAGAGAGTGTTTTGATGCATCATGACACTCATTAGGGCTTATTAAACACTTAACTTTGTGCCTGACACTGTTTTGAGTGCTCTGTAATTTATAGGTTTAAGCGTTCCTTATCCAAATGCTTGGGACTGAAGTGTCTTGGATTTCAGAATTTTTGGATTTTGGAATATTTGCATGCACATAATGAAATATCTTGGATATGATCACATGTCTAAATACAACACCTATTTAAATTTCCTATATATCTTAGAATACATTTCCTGAAAGTAATTTTATACAGTATTTTAAAGGCAGCTGTGTCTTGCCTATGACCCATCACCTGAGGTCAGATGTGGAATTTTCTACTTGGGCCATTATATGTCATTACTCACATTTCAAATCTTGGATTTTGGAATAGGGATACCAAACCTACATTAACCTGTGTAATCTAATAACTAAAGGAGGAAGGAACATCCATCATTTCTATTTACAACTGAGGCAATAGGAAGACAGAGGTTAAATAACTGGCTTTAGATGAAAACATAGCAAAGGCAGGACCTGAACCCAAGAAAGCCTGTGCTATTAATACCACCATGTATATGGGTATATTTGGATGTTCTTTTGGGACAGTTATTCTTGCCATTGAATTAGTGCCAACGGGGCTAGAAAGGAAGCATACTGGCATTTGTAAAGCAATGGCATAGTCTATGCCTGCTAATCTAGAACAGAATGGACATATGCCCTGCTAGTTTTTTAAGAGGGCAGGAGTACACAAAGAGAATCAAACTATTTTGAGCTAAAATTCGCATGCCAGTGACATTATTTTCTTTTCCTGCAATGGGGCTATTAAATGTGACCGTCTCCATCCCCCCTATGCATGTTAGGAAGGAGGAATTTCCCTGGTTTCTGTCCCACACAAACAGGAAAATGATTGTCTTCAGAAAAGTGGGGATCAAGGCAAGGATTCAGTGGTGGGCAGTGAGGAGCAATTACTTTATCAGAAAAAAGTACTTGCTCCTATTTGGGGTCCTGTCTTATATTTATTTTCTGTTTTTATTTATAGCTTTTAAAACCAATCGAGTTATGTTATTGCCCATCATTTTTTTTTTTTTAGTTAACAGCATAAAAGTTTTGTCCAATTTTACACAAATAAAATCAGCCTGTGTTGTAGAACACTTTAGAAGGCATGGGACATTCTGTTTTCCTCTCTATTTCTTTGATCTTTTCTGTAGCTCAAAACCTCCATTGTGTTAACACTGCAACCCATTTTTTTCACTTCCAGTTGGTCCTGTTACCTATGTTATTTGTTTAAAAACACAAATATGATCATTATTCCTAATACATAAGGCCCAGTGTCATCTTATCTAGGTCCAGGGAACCCAATCTATCTCTCCAGCTGGATAGTCACGTCCCACTCACCTTGGATCCTTTGCCCGCTTGCTTGCCTTTCAAACCAATATCATGTGCTTCCACTACGATGAAGCCTCTCCCACTGTCCTGAAATTCCTTTTCCCATCTTCCCATACTATTCATTGCTCAATATCTGGCAAGAGCAGCAGCTTCTAGGCCTTCAGGTGTTTTGAAGACCATATTAAATTCTTCCAGTTACAATTTCAAGTTCATCCTGTACGTAGATTTTGAGCACTTAGCCCCAGATTTGGGTTGAAAAGAGTAGAATTTCCTTCCTTATTGCTTTCCTTGTGGTGTGTATTTAGCATTTCCTTCCCAGAGTCTAGAGGTGCTGTTTCAGAAATGCAAAGTGCACAGCCACATTCTATTATGTGCATCTGGACATGTTACAACGTGGTCAGATGGTTCTCAGATGATTTTAAGTCTTTTTGAGGCATTTAATTATGACCACATGGATGCAGGTTCCAAATGAGGGTAGGCTGATTTTTTTTGCTGGAAGTCCTGCCCGCTCTGTTGTTCACAGCTGATCCAGGCCTTATGCGGGAGGTTCAACTCTCACGTCCACGACGAATTGGATTGGCGGCTGCTCCAGGAGGACCTGGATGAGGGTGATGATGACGTGGACGAGAAGCTGCAGGTCTGTGAGGGTCCGTGCACTTCACGGAGAGCAGTGTGGGTCCGGGCCCACGAGGTGAGCTCTAAAATCCAGTTTTTTTTCTCTTTAAACATTTTCAAAAATTTTACAAATTTTAAAAAATAAACACAGAACTCGAAAGAAACAACGAAACACTGCGATTCCTAAGCACTGTATTACACACAGATGTAACTGAAGAGTTTGGTTTGGCCTGGGCCAACTCAGAAGCAGCTTCCCTGGAATTCATCACAATTTCCTGGGTACACCAGCAAACCCCAAAAGCTTTACTTTGGCTTTAAAAATACCTGTACCTACATTTCATATTTTTTCTTATAATAGCTGTTTTGAATAATCACTTTCTTGAGAGGAATGAGGGCAAATGCTGGTATATGGTGTTATTGTTGATCATAGAGAGATCATAGAAAATGATTAAAGAAAAAAAAAACATTGAGTCCAGAAGATTTTTTATCACATTACCAAGAAAAAGATGAAATAGTATCATTTGTATGAATTGTATACTAATAAAAATATTTCTGTTGTAGAAAATAATGAAAAGTCCTTAACTTTCCAAAACCAAAACAAGTAAAATGATAAACAGAAACTGTAGGATTAAAAGCCACTGTTGCTTTCCTCTTGTCAGTAAGGGGAGGAGGAAGACCCTGTCTTTATTCTGACAGCGGATAAAAATAAAGCTGCCCACTGACATAAATCCTAAATAAGTTTCATTCAGGAAATATTCTGCACAGACTAGATGTGGACTACTGGTCACAACAAACTATATAATCAACTTTGGTTTTGATAAAGGATGCTGACTATAAATCTACTGGATTATTATGAGCTAAAAAAAATCAGTCTCCTTTTAGCAGTAATAAGAAAAACTTCATTTCTGTGCCTCTCTTTTCCATTTGAGTCTTTTTCTAAGAAATGGTGCTGTGCCGGACAGTAGTGCTGTCCTTTGAGTAAGGAAACAATTGTGAGAACTTCCCTTTAACCTGCTATGCATTGTGGAGACTTTAGGACAGCGCTGGAGCCTTTGAGCCAAAGCTTTCCTCTCTTCTCATGTATCCTCAAGGCTCCTTCTCATAGGACCCACTTCTCAGGAATCTTTCCACAACCACCTCTCCATCCATTTTCTGCTCTCCCAATAACAGAATTAACTGCTTCCTCCCCTGGATTCCTCTAGCATTTAAAAAACAGCCAGTAAACCTCTTGTAGGACCTATCACATGACATTGTGATTTCTTATTAGTTTATTTATGTATACCCTCAGGCTCCTTGACAAGGCGCTTGGGGCAGTTGGTTGTGTTTGCATCTATCTCCATTACTAGACTGTGGCTTCCTAGGCAGAATATTTCTATCTTTCTCTCTCTCTCCCACTACTGGCACATAGGAGACTTTTAAAAAAAGGTTTAATGCATGAATAAATGACTGAATAATTCTGAAAAATATCCTCTAATATTAGCCACCTAAACAGGCTGACCCTCTCTGGATTAGTCTAGAGTTGACCACTGCTTTAGCAGCTGTTTTTTAGCTCAAAGAGAACACAGTAGACACTATCAGATATCTGCAGGCTAATTTCCAAGCCCTGCAATGGTTTTGTTATTATTACTACTATTATTATAAACACATAACATCACATGTACATTATAATCATTTTTTGTTTACAGGGATACCAGAACCAGACTTTATTTTAGTAGGGACTTTGCTGCAGCACAGGGGGACAGTACACTGGAGGGAGCCCTCCAAGACTCACCAAAGCAGTGAGTGGGAAAGGCTGTTGCTTAGCAGCATACTGTTAAGCATAGTAGTCACATTGTTGTGCAATAGGTCTTTGGGAATTTTTAATCTTGCAATATGGAAATTCTGCACCCACTAAACACTACCTCCCCCTTTCCCTAGTCCTCCATAACCATCTTTCTACTTTTTCTGTCTACCATTTCAACTGCTTTAGAAACTTCTTATGAATAAAGTCATGTAGTATTTGCTCCTTTTGTGACTGGCCCATTTTTCTTAGTATAATGTTCTTGAGGTTCATTCATGTTGCAGCATGTGTCAGAATTTCCTTCCCTTTTAAGGCTGAATCATACCACCTGTCATGTATGTACTTTCTTTATCCATTCATGTGCTGACAGACCTTTGGGTTGCTCCCACCTCTTGGTTATTCTAAACAATTCTGCCATACACAAAAGTGTGCAAGTATCTTTTTAAGATTCTGCTTTGAATGAAGTCTTCTGGATATATATCCAGAAGTGAGATTGCTGGATCATATGATAATTCTATTTCTAATTTGTTGAGACTGTGTACTGTTTCGAAAATGCCTTTTGCAGCTTTTTGATTAAGTAATATGAATGGTCCTGTGTTAGACTGCTAGGACTACCACACCACAGTGTCACAGACTGAGTGGCTTAATGTCTTAGACTGTGTTGCTATAACAGGATATCTGAGACTGAGTAATTTAGAAATCATAGGAAATTATTTCTCACCGTTTGGGAGGCTGGCAGTCCAAGGTCAAGGCTCTGGTGGGTTTTTTGTTGACTGACAGCCTGCTCTCTGCTTCGAAGATGGCACACTGAATGCTGCACCTTTACAAGGCAGAGGAAATGGAAGGACCAAACTTGTCCTCTTAAACTCTTTCATATAAAGCACTAATCTCATCCAGAACAGTGGAGCCCTTGTGGCCAGGTCACTGCTTAAATGCCCAGCTCTTAATATTGTTGCATTGGGGATTTTCAACATGAATTTTAGAGAGACAAGCTTCCAAACCATAACACTTAAATGACAGGAATTTATTTTCATTTAGGATCTTACCCTAAAGGCCTCATTTCAACTTAATCATATCTTTAGAGGCCCTATGATCAAATACAGGCTCATGGGTTCAGGCCTTTCTGCATAATGTCATTTAAATTTTAATTGCCCCTGTAAAGTCCCTATCTTGAAATAGGATTATATTCTGAGGTGCTGAGGGTTGGAATGCCAACCTATGAATCTTGTGGGATACAATTCTGCTCAAAGCAGTCCTTGACACATTATTCTCTTTATTATCAATACATAGATTTGTAAATTTCTCACTGTCAAAAGAGCTAGAATGGGCATTTGCCTTCGGAACCAGCCTGAAGCCCATTGGAGGGATCTTCTCAGTGGTTCATGACTTGCAAATTCACTGGTGCAGAGCCTCAGGAGCATTACAGTGGAGCCAGAGCATGGTCTGCCTGTAGTGGCAGATGTGGTGATTGGGAAACAGGACCTGCTGGTGTGAAGAAAGAGTAGAGAAAAATTTCTACTTCATTGAAAAAACTATACATTATCTTCTAAAACATGTATTGGCAAACTTTTTCTGTAAAGAACCCAATAATAAATATTTTCATCTTTTCTGGTGGTCTTTCATCTATCCATGTGGATTCTTTAGCTATTACTCAACAGTGCAGTGCCTTGTAGTTCAAAAGTAGCCATCAGCAACGCATAAACAATATGGCTGTGTTTCAGTAAAATTTTATTTACAAAATAGGCCAGACTTAGCATGTGGGACATAAGTTGCCCTGGTCTAAAGCATACCTTTCTGAGATTTTGCTTTTGTTTGAATTCTGAACCTATCATTTGAAGAATTTTATATCTCACTAAATATAGAACCTAATGATAGAGGTGAAAAATAGTTTTTGACTTTAGAGATGTAAATTTGTGAACTTCCGATGTTCAACTGACTCCCTCTCCTCACTTTGGTTTTTTTTTTTAATTGAGTTTATTGGTACAATTTAGGTATACACTATAGTTACATTCATTATTGGGATCCTGTACCTTTACATGACAGGTCTTGGTTCTCATTTTTGCCCCTTGTCCCTATACTCCCTTCATCCCCTCCTCAACTCCACATTTACAAACACTTTATTTCCATTTTTTCATTTTCTCATATTTTTTCTTTTTCCTTATCACCGTTCCCCTACCCTTCCAACTTTCCCTACATCTTTAGCCCTTTTCTTCACATTTCAAAATGTCAGTTATCTCATTAGGATCTTATGTACTATTGCAGTTTATTCACACCAGAGAAACTATTTAGTATTCACACATGTGTAACTTATTTATTTCACTTAGGAGTCTCAATATGTATCCATTTTACTAAGAATGAGACCACTTTCTCATTCTTTATGGCTTAGTAGTACTCCATTTTATAGAAAAACCAAATCTTCTTTATCCAATCTCCAACTGACTGGCAAATGGGCTGTTTCCAAGTTTTAGCTATTACAAAGTATGCTGTTATAAATATGGGTGTGCATATATCACTCTGGTATGATTCTTTTAATTCTTTTGGAAAGATACCCAGAGAGTGATGGCTGGGTCAAATGGAACCTTTAGTCCCAGCTCTTTGAGGTATCTCCATGTTGATTTGCATAGTGGTGGCACCAGTCTGCACTCCAACTAGCAAAGGAGAAGGGTTCCTTTCTCCTCACAACCCTGCCAAAATTTGTTATTATTTTATTTCTTGATAGCAGCCATTCTTTGTGGGGTGAGGTGGAATCTCAGTGTTGTTTTCATCTGCATCTCTCGAATGATCAGTGATGTGGAACATTTTTTCATATATTTACTTGCTGCTTTTATTTCTTTGTCTGAGAAGTGTCTGTTCATTTCAGATGCCCATTTTTGAATTGGGTCTTTGTATTTGGGGGGGGTGATTGTTTTGAGCTCTTTATATATTTTAGATAATAGTCCTTTGTCTGAGGAGCAGCTGGTAAAAAGTTTTTCCCACATTGTAGTTTGTCTTTTAGTTCTGTTGATGGTTTCTTTTGCTGTGCACAAGCTTTTTAATAAGATGACATCCCAGTTGTTGATTCTTTCTGCTAGTTCCCGTGCTACTGAGGATGTGTTCATAAAGTTTTTTCGTATGCCAATGTCTTCCAAAGTTCTGCCTAACTTATCTTTCAGCAAGTTTAATGTTTCTGTTTTAATATTTAGATCTTTCATCCACTTGGATTTTAATTTAGTGCATGGTGAAAGATAAGGGTCCAATTTTAATCTTTGGCAGGTTAAAATCCAGTTTTTCCAGCACCATTTACTGAAGAGGCTATCTTTCCTCCACTGAGGGTGGTCAGCTCCTTTGTTGAAAATGAGGTAGCTGCGTATATCTGGAATTGTTTGCGTGTCTTCCAATCTGTTCCACTGATCCTCAGGTCTGTTTCTTTGCCAGTACAATGCTGTTTTTATCACAGTGGCTTTGTAGTATAGTTTCAAATTGGGAATTGTTATACCTGCTGCCATGTGTCTGTTGCCTAGGATGGCTTTTGCTATTCTAGGTCTCTTCTGGTTCCAAATGAATTTTTGGATTTTTTTTTCTAGTTCTGTGAAATAGAGTGTTGGAATTTCAATTGGCATTGCATTTAATCTGTATAGCAGTTTTGGTAGTATGACCATTTTCACTAGGTTGATTCTTCCTACCCAGGAGCAGGGGATATCTTTGCATTTTCTCATGTCCTTTTTGATATTTTTTTTCAGAGGGTTGTAGTTTTCAATGTAGAGGTCTTTTGCTTCTTTTGTTAGATGGAATCCTAGATACTTCATTTTTTTGGATGCTGTTGTGAAATGAATTGTTTCCCTAATTTCTCTCTCTGTGAGTCTGTTATTTGTTTACAAGAAGGCTATTGATTTTTGGGTGTTCACCTTGTATCCAGCTATTCTGCTAAAAGTGTCAATTAAGTCTAGAAGTCTTTTGGTGGAGTTTTTTGGGTCTTCAATGTAGAGTATCATATCATCAGCAAATAATGGCAGTTTAACTCTTCCTTTCCTATCTTTATTGCTTTAATTTCTTTCTCTTGTATAATTGCTATGGCTAATGTTTCCAGGAATATATCAAAGAGGAGTGGTGATAGTGGGCATCCTTGTCTTGTTCCTTGTTTTAACATGAATGTTTTCAGTTTTTGGCCGTTTAATATAATGTTGGCTGTTGGTTTTTCATAGATAGCCTTTATTAAGTTGAGATATAGACCACATGTTCCAATTTTTTTGCAGGGTTTTTATCATGAATGGTGGTGAATTTTGTCAAATGCTTTTTCTGCATCTATCAAGAGGATCATATGGTTTTTGTCCTTGACTTTGTTAATATAGTGTATTACAAGTTGATCCGAAGGTTGTGGGTTATTGTTAAACTGATTAATATAGTGTATTACATTTATTGGCTTACACATATTGAACCATCCTTGCATCCCTGGAATAAATCTGACTTGGTTAGGATGAATGATCTTCTTGATGATCCTCTGTATTCTGTTTCCTAGTATCTTATTAAGAATTTTTGCATCTATATTCATTAAGGAGATTGGCCTGTAATTCTTTTTAGTTGCATTTCTTTTTTTTTTTTAGTTGTGTCTTTCCCTGGTTTGGGAATCAAAGTGATACTTGCTTCCAGGAATGAATTTGGAAGTATTGCTTCCCTTTCAATTTCACTGAAAAGTTTGAAGAGTAATGGCAATAGTTCTTCTCTAAATGTCTTGTAAAATTCAGGTGTGAATCCATCAGGACCTGGACTTCTCTTTGTTGGTAAATTTTTAATTACATTTTCAATTTCACTGATTATAATTGGGTTGTTTAAAATGTTTTTATAGTTGTTCAACTTTGGTAATTCATAAGTATCTAGAAATCTGTCCATTTCTTCTGTGTGTTCCATTTTATTAGAGTACAGGTTCTCAAAGTAGGTACTGACTATCCTCTGGATTTCTGTTGGGTCTGTTGTGACTTCACCTTTTTCATTCCTTATTGCATGGATCTGAGCCTTTTCTTTCCTTTTTTTGATAGGGTTAGCTAAGGGTTTATCAATTTTATTTATTCTTTCAAAAAAATCAACTCTTTGATTCATTTATTTTTTTGTATCATCTTCTTAGTTTGCATTGCACTGATTTCTGTTCTAATCTGTATAATTTCCTCTCTTGTTCGAGCTTTGAGTTTTTCTTGCTCTTGTTTTTCTAGGATTCTAAGATTCATCATTAGCTTGTTCATTTGAGCTTGCTCTGCTTTCCTAATGTGGGCATTCAGTGCTATGAATTTTCCATGTAGAGCTGCTTTCATTGTGTCCCATATATTCCTGTATGTTGTATTGGCATTTTCATTTCTTTGTAAAAATTGTCTAATTTCTTCTTTAATTTCCTCTGTGACCTGTTGATTGTTCAGGAGAGTGTTGTTCAGTTTCCATGTGTTTGAGAAGTTCCTATGGTTTCTTACACTATCGATCTCCAGTTTGATAGCACTGTGATCTGATCATATACAGGGGATAACTTTGATTCTTTTGCATTTATTCAGACCACTTCTGTGAGCTAGTATGTGGTCTATCTTCTAGAATGACCCATGTGCAGCTGAAAAGAATGTATATTCTCATTTTGAGGAGTGGAACACTCTATAGACATCTAATAAGTCCATGTGTTCAAAAGCTTGGTTCAGTTGTAGTATTTCATTGTTGATTTTTTGCCTAGATGATTTGTCTAGCTCTCATAGTGGGGTATTTAGATCCCCCACTACAATTGTATTAGTGCTTATTTGGTTTTTCATGTTACTTCATATTAATTTTATATAGTTATGGGCATTACTATTTGGTGCATATATGTTTATGATTGTCATTTCTTCCTCTTGAATTGTTCCCTTTACAAGGGCCTTCGTCTCTTTTAATCAGTTTTGTTTTGAAATTTACTTTGCGAATAAGTTTGCTACTCCTGCTTTTTTCTGGGCTTCTGTCACATGAAGAATTGTTTTCCATCCTTTCACTTTCAGTCTATGGGCTTCTTTTTGCACTAGGTGTGTTTCTTGTATACAACATATTGTTGGATTTTGCTTCTTAACCCATTCTGCCAGTCTATTTCTCTTGATTGGTGAATTGAGGCCATTGATATTGATGGTTATAACTGATATGTACTGACTTATTATTGTCATGTTATTGTCCTTTTGTTGAATCCTTTTAATGTTTTGCCCTCTCCTTTTAGTTTCTTGCCTTGGCTATTTCATTTGGTCTCTTGGTCCTCATGGTGTTGTGATCTTCATTGTCTTTTTCTAGTATATTGTTTAGAATTCCTTGTAGTGCTGATTTGGTATTCATGAAGTTTCTCAGGTGTTCTTTGTTATGGAAGTATCTGATTTCCCCATCCATTGTGAAAGAGAGTTTGCAGGATACATAAGTCTAGGTTGGAGGTTGTTTTGTTTTAGGTGTTGAAATAATTCACTCCAAGCTCTTCTTGACCTGAGGGTTTGTGTTGAAAAGTCTGCTCTGATTCTGATGGGCTTTCCCTTGCATGTGATTTATTTCTTTTCTCTTACTGCTTGTAGTATTTTGTTCTTCTGTTGGGTTTCTGGGATCTTGATTATTAAATGTGTACATGTAATTTTTTTTTTTTTTTGATCGTAGCTAGTTGGAGTCCTATATGCCTCACTTATCTGTATGTCAAATTCTTCCCCTCTGTTTGGGAAATTTTCTGTCATTAATTCTTTGAACAGCTATTTTAAGTCATTTGGATTTTTTCCTGCTCCTTCAGGGATTTCTATCAGTCTTATGTTATTCTTCTTTGCACGTGTAGGAGTTGTTGGATAAATTTCTCATGATCCTTTACTGATTTTAAAAGAAGTCTCTTTTCATGGTCACTGACTGTAATCCTATCTTGTATATCTGAGATTCTATCTTCACATTCTTTTATTCTGTTGCATACACTCTCAATAGAGTTTTTAATCTCCTGGATATCTGTTTGACTCCTTTTTATGGATTCCATTTCTTTCCAATGTTGGGCATTCAATGTTTCCATTTCTTTCTTATGCTGGGCCTTCATGGCTTCTATCATGGTCCTGAGCTCATCTATTTTTTTTTTCCATTTTCTGTTCTAGTCTCAAATCGTGATTTTCATTTTGCTCATCATCTCTATGGTTATCTGGGAAATTATTTCTGTTTTGAATTTTTCTAGAGCCTGATTGATCTGTTTTGTTACTTCCTGTGCTGTGAGTTCAGTGTCCTGGTGATCCACTATTAGACTTTTCATCCTCCTTTGCCCTACTGTTTGCCATTGGTGAACTGGAGGTCTGTCTTTGTGTCTTGCTTAAGTGTTTTCTCATTTTTATTTTTGCTGTTGGGTTGTCCTTGATTTAATTTCTGGGTTATTAGATCTTCCTGATATTGTTGTGCTTTAGCTTTTGAGTCTCTAATGACTCATAGACATTCTCACTTTCATAATATCAGAGAAAACAACTTGTTAAATCAATCGCTATCCTTTATCCCAATTTATACAATCAGCAACAGAATAGGATCAAGCACAACTTGCAAGTTGACCACTTGTGGTAGTCATTAATCTATCACCTTTAAACCATGTGAATTAAATTAAAATCAAGAAGCAGCCCAAAATATGTTTGCAATGAATAAACTTTCTAATGTAGCACATTTACCATTTAGGATGGGAACCTAGACAGAGTTAGGATGAAAGGAGTAGATTAGTAAAAGAATTGGAGGAGGTTTCAAGTGAAGCCAGATGACATAGAATGACCACACAATCTTTAGGAAACTGTTAAATTCAAAAGGGATAGACAGGCTACAAGTATAAGGACAAGAATATATCCCCTTAATAGTAATAGGGGCTCACTTTCCCTGGAAGCTATTGACCCTTGAGTGACCTAAAATGATAGAAAATAAGAATATATAGAAAAAAGAAAAAATGATAAAAGAAGAAATCTGAGATTGGGCAGGAGCAGGAACAGAAAGGGAGATGAGGGATAATATGGTGGAGCAACAAACTGAGTTGGTGAAAGAGGACAGAAAAAAGCATTTGCAGAGTGGAGTGATGTAAAGAAAGAAAAAAAAATGAGTTTGAAGGGCTTCTTTCACACTATATCTCTGCTGTTATAGTATATAACATGCACAGCCATGTGCAGAACCAAATCCCCTGATCTCAGCTAGCAATTTCAGACCCCCATGATGTGGACTGACCTCAGGCTGCAAGGCCTAAATTGAGTTCCCTGACCTCCTACAGGTTTGAACTCCACACAGTTCTACTACAAGTTTCCCCAGCCCTTTGTTTAAAGATGTTCAAAGTTGGGAGCACAGAAAATTACCCTTTATAACCAGCTATGACTCTGCAGAGTGGATGCAAGGGCTGGCAGCATCAGGAGGTCTAAGAATTGGGGTGGGGGGTGGGGTTCATGGGCACCCAGTTGGCTACCTTCCTGGTGTTGGAGCAGCAATGGCAGCACCTGCAAGGGAGGGCATGGATACCCAGTCCCACAGACTGGGCCCAGGCAGGCCAGAGGGAGATCTGATGTCTGAGCAGATTTCCAGAATCTCACTTTCCTGGCACTGGAGCAGCAATGGTGGCACCTGCAGGGGCCTCTCCCCACTTTGGAAGGAGCCAGTCTTGCAGTCTTGCATAAGCTTGCACATTTCTGTCAATTTTTCTTATCTGTAAATGTGTTTGCTCTTTGGATTTTCCAAGTTCAACCTTTCATTAATAATGAACTAAATAAAATTTGTAACATGGACTAATTTTATATTCATACATGAATTATGATTTTATTTTACTTTTTGGAAAATTATACTCCAATAAATGAAACACTTTTGGGCACTGTGCAGTCAGCTTTGTGTTATGGCAACTAAAGACCAGAGATAATCAATTTAAAACAGGAAGGATTTATTTGGGCTCATAGTCTCAGGGGTTCCAGTCCATGGACAGTTACTTTTTGGCTTGTGGTAAGGCAGGATGTCATGGCAAAAGCACATGCAAAGGAAGCTGCTCACTACATGGAGTCTAGGAAGTGAAGAAAGAGAGGAGTATGAGGTGCACGTGTCCTAATATTTCTTTCACAGGCATATCCCCAATGACCTAACTTTCTTTCACTCAGCCCTAACTCCTAAACGTTCTTCCATCTCTCAATAATGCCATCAACTGGGGACCAAGTTAATACATTGGCCTTTGTAGGAAATTCAAGATCCACCTCATAGGAAGTATTGTTTACAAAGACCTTGAAAGTTATTTTGAGAGCATGGAGTTTTATCTTCTGGGATGACTGTCTTTAACCTTTTTTTTTTAAGTACCAGGGATTTTACTCTGGTCCTTGTGCTTGTGAGGCAGATGACAGAACCACTGAGCTGAATCCCCGATCCTCTAAACTTTTTGATATCACACTTTTCTGACCTCATACTTCTTAGTTCCCCTTCTTTATTACATGGTATTGTACACAGATCAACACATGAAAACATACCTCAAACTGAAAAAACAAACATAGATACTCTAATATTATCTTCGCACTTTCCAACAGTCATTTTCTTAACTATTTTGATTCTCTTTGTTGTTGGAAGATCATTTTTCTGAAAAATAGGAAACCAAAAATATTAATTGGTTGAAAAACAATAATGAGATATGATTTGACCCCAATAACCTTTCAAAAATATGTTACCATAAAAGCTGTCTAGAGGATAGCTTTGGCTTATGGGGATGACAGAATTCTCTTGTGCAGAGAACCATTACCTTGTTCTAGAAAGGGACTGATTATTGAAAGTGAGTCCACCTAGGCCTTATCTACCATGAGAGCAGCTTCAACAATGAAGTAAATTGTTTATGTAGTAAACATGGGTATTTGGGTATTATGTTTTAGAATTAGGGGGTCAGAAAGAGGCTGCTGAAAAGAGGGTTGGTTGGTTGTAAGCAATCTAGCAGAGCACAAAGTCATGGCTTTGAGAGGATCATGCCTAGTGAGAAACAGAATGCCTAGTGAGAAACAGAAAATGCCTCACAAATATCTTTTTGCAGTGACACTGATGACCTCTTTGCCTCTGCCAAAATTATTATCAGAGGTTTCATTTTTATGTCTAATGAAATGAAATATTAAGAAAGCAGAGTAATTCTAAAATTCCTTAAAATGATCTGAGGTAAAGTGAGCCAACTTCTGAGCATGAGTTGGGATTGAAACTGAGGAGCCAAAGTGGAGAAAGAAGAGAAAAGGAGCTGGTTGTAATATGAACAGTTTTAGGGTGCATTGTAGAGGACTAAGACTCTTACAGATGCTGCAGATATGGTCTGAAATCGATGCAAGGTGGGACCTGCACAATGTCAACAATGTCTTTTTCTATTTAAGGAAAGAGAACATTTGAAAAATGGAGGACTGTTCTTGTAGAATCTTCAGGAGGTGACAGTTTGGCTACCTGTTTTGAAAGATGTGGTGATGACTGGAATAGGAAACCAGTTTAACCCAGGTGAGGATGAAGGTAGAGGGAATGCTCTTTCCATAGATAATGTAGAAGTTGTATCAACCTGATGACTCACCATGGTACTGAGGAAGATGGACATTAGTTGGGTAGGTTGATGGCTGGAGATGGACAATTCTCTGAGTTAAAAAACATATGAAAAACAGGTTTGTGGGAAATTTGATGAGTTCACTGTAGGATATGTTGAATCTGAGATGCTTATGAAACTTTCTTGTGGAAAAAGCTCATACAAAGTTAGGATACAGGTGGATATTTCAAGAGACAGGTCAGGGCTAAAAAGATATATCTGTTAAGAAATTAACCCTTAAGAAGTATAATAATTTTTGTCTGTTGTCCTTGTATAATAAGTATTAGGAAATTAATACTCTGTTTTACTTTGTTTACTAATTTATCCAAAAGCATTTAATGAATAGACAAACCATGGGCCAGAGCTACCGTAGCTTCTAGTTACAAATGATTAGTAAGACCCTCCAGAAACACAGTTTTAGCAGATTTGGCCATGAACTGAAAGCAGAGGTGCAGGTGAGGGGACCTGCTTGGTACCTCAGAATTGATGTAAAGATTATTTTAAGGCTGAAGATTTTTGAGATTCAACACATACATAAAGAAGCCTTTTTGGTGCTTCTTTCATTTGACTAAATGAAAAATTTTCTGAGAAATGAAGATTGCCATAAATTTCTTCTTAGGAGCAGGTCTTCCCTCAAAGAGAGACCAAGAGCAAATCTAACCTAAATTCCTGTGTTAATTAGCTTCCTATTACTATAACAAAATATCTGAGATAAACAAGTTAAAAAGTAGAAAGGTATACTTTGGCTCAGGTTTGTAGAGAGTTCAGCCCATGGCTCCTAGGCCATGTTGCTTCTGGGTCTGTGGTGAGGCAGTAGATCATGCTGGGGTACATGTGGTGGAGTTAGTTTCTCACTTCATGTAACTTGGAAGCGGGGGGGACTGGCATCCCATAGTTTCCATAATGACCAAAACTTGTTGATGCCCCCGTCTTAAATGTTTCCCTTGCTTTTCAAAAGGATCAAGCTGAGGATCAAATCTTTAACACTTAGGTCTTTAAGGGATAGTCCAGATCCAGGCTATAGCAATCACCTCTCTGGAGAGTTTTATGGCACTGCAGATAGAAAGGCTAGTCATATACCTCTATAGATAGACATCATCACAAACTTTCTTACCTTCCATTTGTTCTCTGGAGGTGCCTATTTACGTTTCCGAAAGAAATCTATTTGTTCTTCCCATAGGAGCTTCTTATCCATCTGCTTTCCCCTTACAACATTAGATATATAAGCTCCAAATTCTCACCATCACTATGAATTACTCATCATTTAGTATTTCTATGTGTAGACTATTGCATGCACAAATAAACTTTTTTTCCTGTTAATTTTTTGTCAGACAAATGTGAAGGTCCAGCTGCTAAATATTAAAAGTATATGAAACAATTTCTTTCTTCTGCCCAGTGAAGAGAGACGTTTTCTTTCTAAATGGAATAATGAAAATGGCATTAAAAAAATGAGCAAATAAAAAGGTGACCAGATACGGAGGCTAATGACAGAGGAAATGAATTCAATTTTAGATTTCTTAATGTACCTAAGAGCAGAGAAGGAGTTAATTTACATTTGTGCTTTTGCCCTCACAGTTCTCCCATACATTTTGCCACTGCTTTTTTCTCTTTCCTCATCCTATACTCTTATATTCTCCCTTATCACATCTTCTCCAAACACAGAAAGCAAAGATATGTGACTAAGAAATTGAACCTGGCACTCTGTTATGGATGCTCACCCACACGGGTTTCCTCTTTACTTTTTTCACTGCATTTCCAGTCTGCTCCTCTGAGGACTTTCCATGCCTTGGAACAGCTTCCTTCTGTCCAAAAGATGATATTGAATCTTCTATTCTTTTTCACTTGACCACTACACAAACTCCCTTTGAGACAGGAGAGTTGTACTTAGATTTATCCTTTTTTTCAGAGAACAGTCATCTATATCAGCATTAGGTAAAATACCTTCTAATCCTTATCTAGAATTTCTCAAAGACCTTGTCTCTTGTTACTTTCCTATCTGTTTTCTTCTTTGATCCTTCTGTGTTGACTGCCTACAGATTTAGTGGCAGTAAAATGGCTTAGATATTTTCCCTTTGTTGCTTTCTATCTCACAAGTTCAATATTTGCCCCCACTTACTCATCAAGAAAAGGAATCATTTGATGTACAGCAGTTCTACTGTATTTCCTGGAATTTAGCACAGCCCTGGGAGCATTGCAGACACTGAATAATACTTGGTTTAATTAAAGTAGATGGAGTTACATGAATTTTATATACGATCAATTTAAAAATTTGAACTATAACCTCAAGCTGTCATCATCCTGACTGTCGTGTTGCTATTTTCATAACCTCCTTCATGATCTTTGCTCAGAGAAGCCCCATGGGTATATGAAAAAAATGAAGACTCTATTACCACAATGTAATTTTTGTTGTTGGCTATGATTTAGAAATCAGGAATGTTCAGTCAATACACATTCCAGAATTCCATGCCTACACTTTTTGGGTGGTTTCAGAATGTAGATTCTATTAAAAGACACTTCAAATATACACTTTTTGTCCAATCTTTATGCAGTTGTCTTAAGAGTGGAATTTTCTTTACTTCCTCAACTAGTAATGCTGTGTTGTTTAACTCCCACATGTACGAACATGATTCTTTGAAAGGCAGAAAATTCTAGGATTTCCTGAGCTTTGACCACCTGGCTCCTCCAGTGTTGAGTTCTTTCTGGGGTCCTCTTCCTTTGAGAGAGGGTGGAAGAGCTGAGGAGAGGAGCAGCAGCATGAAAAACTTTAGTATTTAAAAAGAGAGAAAGACTTGATTTGCTATATAAATGTGAGAGCACCTGGGAGCAACTCTGGGTTTCAGGTTTCTCTGTAAACCCTGGGACTTACTGCTGGTTTATTCAAAGGATCCTGAGGGTTTAAAGCCCATCCAGGAAAGTGTGACCCAGCTGATGACTTCATATTGAAATCATGCAAAACTCATGAACTCATGTGCTGGAAGATGAAACTGGATGAGAGAAAACTGGCTTCGAATTAAATTACAGTAAGTCTGTGCAGAATCATTCAAACTTGAGGGAAAAGCTGATAAAGCCAGGCCACTGGAATTTGGAGATTTTCTTGCAGGAATTTGTAGTAAAATGAAACTGCTTGGTTTCACTCATGCCCTTGAAAGACCCTCAGAGAAATTGTAGAAAGCTTGAAGGCCAAGGAACGTGTTCTGTTTTCATTTGGCTCTGTCTGTGTTTTAGTGAGTGCCATTCTTGGTGCTTTATGAGGATAACAAAGTCAAGACTATCTCTTTATCATTTCTGCCCTGTCTGTACTGTTCCAATGAAATATTACCAAATGGCTCTCACTGAGCTCTTCTGCCCAGTCTCTGAGATAGAGGCCTGCAGAGCTGCTACACTTGGCCCAGGTTTCCAGAAGCTCAGGCTGGGACAATGTTGGCATTGGTCCTTGGCTTTGATACCTTCAAGGAGGTCTGAGCAGCAATGTTCAGGAACCACATCCACTCAAGCCAGGGAGAGGAAAGAATCAGAGTTACTGATCTGAAAGAAAGATCCAGAAGTGCCTTGACCACTTTGGGTTTCTCTAACAAAATACCATACACTAGATGGTTTAAAAAACTAAAATTTATTTCTCAGTCTTCAAGGCTGGTAAACTGAAGTGCCAGCTCCTTCTCTGGCTTGTAGACAGTTACTTCATACTACATGCTCATGTGACAGGGAGAGAAAGCAGGTTTTCTAGAGATTCTTCTTGTAAAGGTACTAGGATCAGCATGAGTCCCACTCATATGACCTTAACTAACTCTAAATATCTTTCTAATGTTCCATCTCCAAGTACTATCACACTGGAGATTAGGGCTTTACATGTGAATTTGAGAAAAGGACAATTCAGTCCATAGCAGAGAAGTTAAACCCAAGTACAGGACAAAAGCTATAGAAATGCACCAAACAGTAGATTCAACTGAAGAGTATCACTCTAGAGTACAGTCAAGGATGCCTTTCTTATGTTATCTGAAGTTCCATCCTGGAGGAGGGGCTAAGTACCCCATGGCACCCAGTGGCACAGAACAGAATCCATTCTAGTATTTTTCCATGCAGAACAATTTTATTTCAAGGATTTGTTGGTTTAGAATTACTGAGAAGTTTGAAGAAGCAGATTCAAAGTTAAGATTTTAGGAAAAACTCCCTAAGTGATACACCAAAGAACCAGACCACCAAAGGTTTCTCTGCACTGGAGAGGTTGCCTTCAGAAGTAGGGAGGTAGCCCTGGAGCCCCCTGCCAAGGCCAAAATCAGGAGGCTGGAGTTCAGGATGTGCTACATTACTACTACATCTGGATCTTGCTGTGCCTGCTGTAGTGAGCACCAAGAAAATAAATGAACAGCTGTCGCTGTGACACTCAGGAAAGAAGTGATTGGAAGCTGAGACCTCGGCTTCTACAACCCCCACAACAGACGACTCAATGAGCAGCTTGCCTGCAAAAATGGAAAACGGCAGGAGCTCAGAAGCCTGGATTTCACCAGATCTACTCCTAACAAATACAGGACAATGGACAAAAGTACAAATGGAGGCCCTTTAATCACACATCTGAAAAATGCAAAGTTACTAACTGCTCAAAACTGTGTGTTCTACTTTCCTAACTTGACAAATATACCTCATAACAATGTGGACATTCAGGGTCAAATTTAGATTCTTGGAATTTTCTGAATTCCGTATCAGGATGGTATTGTGAGTAGAGCTGTCCTCCACCCAGTTGCTTCCTGGCTTTTCCTGCATTGCCAGGAGCCTTGGGCCCACATGTGTGGAGGCTCTAGCTCACTCCTCCATGTTCTATTCATATTACTAACCCTCTACCTACTGCCACTAGCAGGGGCAAGTTGGCTGATCAGATTGCTGGCTCAGTAATTTTATTTTCAGTATCTATTCCACCTACTTTTTTCTTTCTTATACAAGTTTCTGATTTCACAGCTTTGGAAAAGTAAGAATTGCTTCTCCTTATGAAGAATTGAAAACTGCTGTTGGGCTGAGGGCATAGCTCGGTGGTAGAGCATTTGCCTAGCATATGGGAGGCTCTAGGTTCCATGCCTGGCACTGAAAAAAAAAATTAAGAGGCAAAATAGTGAAATAGAATAGTTCCTGGACTTTGGCAGTATTGGGTTGCACCTGGTAAATTTTCGAAATTCTTAAATCCTCAAATTTCCTCACCTATAAAATGGAAATAATGGAACCTACTGTTTCAGGAAAATGCATGACCAAGACTTAATATAGTAGCTGGAGTATAATTAGTGCACAAAAATAAGCCATTCAAATTGTTATGATAGTTATAAATTAATAAGTAAATTTCACGAAGCAAGAACAAATTATTAGGCTGTTCTCATGTCATGAACCAGATTTCTAATTAGAAGAATTCTCTGTGCCCTGAGC
This sequence comes from Fukomys damarensis, assembly GCF_012274545.1. NCBI lineage: Eukaryota > Metazoa > Chordata > Mammalia > Rodentia > Bathyergidae > Fukomys > Fukomys damarensis. The sequence goes on along the minus strand of NW_022900913.1, from coordinate 26,527,349 downwards.
CTATTGTGGGCACTGCTTTTGCTTAGAGCAGGCTAGAAATGATCTTCATCCTGTTATCTTCATTCTGGCTGACAACAGCTGCCTGGAGAACTGTGTTGGTGAGGAGACTGAGGGCAAATCTGGGCACAATGCTGTGATCAACTAGTAATGTCTGCCTGGGGTTCAGAAAATGACAGGTCTGTGTATGAGCCAAATAATTGCCATTCCTTGACTCGAGTTATACCTCAGCATTAGGAAGTAAGATAGGCTTAAAAAGAAACACCAGATTAGAGTCTCACACCTACACCCTAGCTCTGTGACAAGAGGCCAGGCTTTTAATGATATTTGATTAGCTGTTTCCTTTATAAAATGAGGATTACTGACTTTCACCTGCCCTCCCCAGATAGGGTTATTTGTGAAGATCAGATAATGCTTTAAAAACTGTCAACTGTGAATCGTTACATAAATGCAAAGTGTTTTGCTATTAGTGTGTGGTATTGGGCCTGTGTGCACTTGACAAGAAGGGAGGGCCAAGTCAGTGATTGCTTTGGTCACCTTTTGTCTCCATGCATCTTCCTTCAGCTTGAATGCTGACCCATAGGGGGAGATCCTGATAGGGCAGGAAGAATTTGCATTTAACAGTGGATGCTTGGGCTGGGGTATAGTTCAGGGATGGATCACTTCTCCAGCATGTGGAAAGCCCTTGTTTTGATCCTTAGCATTGTAAAATAAAAAGAAAAAAATTAACAACAGATGCTGGCTCACTTTTCAACTGTGTGATTTACATTGTTTTATAATCTGTATGAGCCTGATTCTTCCTCTCTAACATGGAAGCCTAAATAAAAATGACATCCATCTTAACTATTACTCAGTGTGATTGTATAGTTCAAAGGGGATATACAGAAAAATGCCTGGGAAAACTGAAGTATTAGTAGTTATGCTCTCTTACTACTATTAGAGCCACACACCAAAAATCATCTTTCTATGAAACCTCTACCTTTTCTACCCTCCTCTCTTCCAAGGTCTTAGCAAGCCTCTGATATTTTTGTTTTATCACTGGTTTAAATTGTGGCATGGTCTCCTTAAAGCACTTGCTGTCAACACTGGAGTGGTCAAGGGAAAACCAGGATTGGGCCAGAATTTGGAGATTATCATAACATGAGAAGGAAGTTAAAAGTTAGCTTTAAAAACAAAGATGGTGTATGGATAAATTTTGTGAAATAAATGTCCACATATGCAAATACCGAATAGTTTCTCTGATGTGAAAAAATAAAATAGTACTCAAGATCCTAATGGGATAATTAGCAACGTGAAATAGGAAGAAAAGGACCAAAGGTGTAGGGACAGTGAGAAGGATAGGGAAAGGGGAATAAAGGAAAAGGAAAAAAATATGAGAAAATGTAAAAATGGAATTAAAGTGTTTGTAGGTGGGGAGGAGAGGAGGGGGTGAAGGGAGGGTGGGGACAAGGGGAAAAAAATGAGAGCCAGGACCTGGCATGTAAAGGTACAAGATCCCAGTAATGAATATAACTGTACTGTCTGCATAGAATGTACCAATAAATTCAATTTAAAATTTAAAAAAACAAAGATGGTGTAAAACTATAGCCTGAGTTGCATATTGGAAGTGCTAGAGAGGCCAGGGGCAGACCCACATCCGTGAGGAGCAAGAACAACATGACAGAGGAAGCCATTGGACCACATGTGATGCCAGAACTAGTCAACACTGATAGACAGGTTGGTCCCAAAATGGCAACCCCCACACTCTTCACTGTTGACAACACATCAAAAGATTTTGACCTCTCACCCAAGAGTGTTACAAGCCTGAAGTTCTAAGGCTGCTATGAGACACAAACCCATCTATACCCTCTTCTATTCCCCCTTCCACTTTCCACTTTTCTGTGAGCCTTACACTAAGAGAGCAGCACAGTCTGATCAAGGCTTTTTGCACTAGTGTCTTATGGCCACTGTAGCAAAATGCTACACACTGGGTAGCTTAAATAAAAGAAATTTATTATGTCACAGCTCTAGATATCTGAAATCCAATATGAAGGTGTTGGCAGGATTGGATTTCCCTGGAGGTTCTGAGGCAGAATCTATTCCATGACTTTTTCCTAACTTTTGGTGGTTTGCTGGGAATCTTTTGTGTTCTTGGTTTCCAAATGTATCACTCTTGATTCCTATCTTTATCTTTACATGATGGTCTGCTTGTATGTTTCTGTCTCCCTGTCCAAATTTCTTTCCTTTATAAGGACATGATAATATTTACTTAGGGTCCACCCTAATGACCTCATCTTAACTTAATCATCTTCAAAGACACAAACAAGATCCAAACAAGGTCACATTCTGAGGTATTGGGGATTAGAATTTCAGGGTGATGTAATTCAACCCGTAACACCCTCCTTGCTTCTTTGGTGATGATTCAAGCCAAGGTGGTTTGATGGAAATGGGGAACAAGGGAGAACAAATCATCAGAGTAACATGGTGTCTGCTTTCACTCAGTCAACAACTAGAGAAACAATTATACCATGTAGGCTATTTCCTCCTATTTGGCCGGAGAGGGAAAAAAGGGCTTTAGTGTTGTGTCTTCGATATTGTAGAACTATCTCAACAAGGAGTAGATCCTAAATAAATATTTATTGAATTAGTAAGGAATGAAGGAAATCTGGACCACATTTTATGGTGCGGATGTGGCTTGTCCTCCAAAGGCTTGTGTGCTGGGCTTTGCTCTCATTGGGCAGTGTTGGGATGGTGGAAACTTTAAGAAGTGGAAGTTAAGTGCCAGGGATTTAGCTTACTGATGCTGTACCTGCTTTGCAAATGCAACATCCCCAGTTCAATCCCACATACCGCCTCCCAAAAAAGAGAGAGAGGGTGTAGGGAGCGTAGGGCATGTGTGTTGCACCTTCATGAATGGATTAATTCTCTTTTGTGGTGAGTGTCTGAAGCCTAGATTAGTTCTAAAAAAAGCAGATCATTGTATCGGGAACAAATGTGACCCTTCCAGGTATCTTGCTTCCTGTCTCTTCTCTGACTTCTTAGGTACAGCCTCGCATCCTTTTGATGTCATGAGCTATGAGGTCTTTTCCAGAGCTGAGCCAAATACTAAAACCATACTCTTGGATCTCCAGAACTATGAGCTAAATAGACTTCTTTTGTAAAATACAAAAGTACAGCTATTTTGTTATATTAATTCAAAATGGACTGATACCACATTAACAGCTATCTATAGTTTATACTATGGTGCACAGGATTTTTTTCTGCCCCAGAAAAAGGACAAAAAGTGGCTGTTGAACTTACAATCAATTGCTCCCATATAAGACATGGCCTTATCCTTAACAGCTGAATTATCAGGTGTGGGATAAAGAGCATCCAGTGGTAAGTGTCACAGTGGAGGGTACTTTCTTAGTCCCATGTTCCTTTATACTTCTAGGTGATCTCACTGTACCCCTGAGCATCTTAGGGCTTCATCCAAAGCAGATCTTGGAGTCATGACTGAGCCTTATATATCTAAACTGTCATGAAATCCTTCACCTCACCAAAGTTACTGGTCATCATCATTATATAGTTGGATATGACCTCAGTAATCATTGAGTCTCACCTCTTAATTTACAAACAGAGGAGTTGACATTAAGAGGAGGGAAGCCATGACTGAGGTCACATAGCCAGGATACCTGATGCACAGTTATGACTCTTCTTTGTCCTTGAGGCTGTCTTCTGTTGGTTGAGCATTAGGAGAGTTAATCAGGTAAAGGAATACTGTTATGGTTTGGGTCTAGATGTCCCCTCCAAAACCTCATGTGGTCATAGGTTTGATCTAGAGTATGTGAAGCTGGAACTGATTCATGATGCAACGCTAGGCTCAAGGGCACTAGGATTAAGGGTGTGAGTTCTACCCACCCTAAGTAGTCTGAATAAGATAAAAGGGGCTGGGGGGTACTGTTACCTCTCTTGTTACCTTTGCTGCCTTGTGTGTGCCATGTTGTTTCTGCTCTGCCTTGGACTTGGCTGATGATAGACTGAAACCTCTATAGGCTGTAAGCCAAATAAACCCTTTCCCCTCTAACTTTGAGTGTCTGGTATTTTGTCTCAGCAATGAGAGAAAAGTAACTAAAACAAACACCATCAAATGTTCTTGTTAGGAGAATAACTGAAATCTAGTTTAAATGCTCAGATATTCCCAGACTATGATACCAAAGGTGGACATTTGGTTGGTTGTCTAGAGGCTCTGGATCAAGTTCTTCAAGTGATCAGTTTCCAAATTCTGCCACCTGGATGGCTGCTTGCCTTACCTACAAGGAAGGCTAACTGTCAATTGCAGGCTGCCTTACTTCAACTTTCTCACTACCCAGACACAAGAGAGGGCTTATGGGAAGCAAAGCTGTGGCCCAATCCTGACCTCACACCAGGCTGCCTTTATTGTTTCCCAATTCCTTCTTGAACCAGCCAGTTTCACTTCCAGGAGGTAAACAATGGCTCCAGTCTGTTAGTAGTTGAGCACATGGACTATGGCAGGTGCTTTCTTTGTATAATGACTAGTCTAACTAAAGGACAAGAAATGGTCCTGACAGATACCCTTAGAGCTCTTTATAGTTTGCAATGTCCCCAGGGAATTCTGACAGGTGCCCCAGCAGCTAGCCAGCCCCACCCTCGCTATTGAATGGCCTCTCATTATTTATTATGTGCAGATTTACTTACAGTGTCTGCTTTGTTGAAAATAATTCTGGCCTTGTATGTATTTTAATATGTGTGTGTGTTTGTATCCATGTGCTTTCAGATAATTGTTACATTTGATTTCTCAACATCCCTGAATAGAAGTTGGCAAGTGTCACCCTTTTTACTTCAGATGTGAAAACAAACATGTAGTTATTTTGGCCAGGTCAGTGCTTGTTACATGAAGAGGTAGTTGAGGGTCAACTCAACTGTTGGACTCAGCTTTCTGCACTTATCAAAACAATATGTGATTATTGCAGAAAACTTAGAAAACACAGACAAAATGGAATGAAAGGGAAATCAACAAAAGAACACTGTGAGGCAATTATTGTTAACATATAAGTATATAGCCTTTCATTCTTTTGAAGTAAATATTATTAGTTTTAATTTTGAAAGACCATTTTTATATACATGCATGCATATGTAAATCATGTAAATATATGTAATGGCTGTACCTGAGAAGACAATCATATATATACAATATATGTAATATCTGCAGTATCTGCAGGTACCACACCTTCAGATTCAACCACCTTGTTTGATAATATTCAGAAAAAGAAATTGAGTCTACTAAACATGTACAATTGTTTTTCTTGACATTATTACCTACACAATAGATTGTAACAACTATTTACAGTAGCATTTGCATTGTGGTAGGCATAAGCAAACCAGAAAATATTTAAAGTATATAGGAATAGAGGATGGATGAGCTTAGGTTATATGCAAATACTTCACTCTTTTTTTCTCTCAAAGGGACATGAACATCTACAAATTTTGGTATCTGTGGCAGGTCCTAGAACTAATCTTCCACAGATATCAAACAAGGGACAGAAATAATGTGAATTTAAGTTTTGTTGGAAATTTGGTGAGCCACTTTTTATATTAAGGGTTAAAACTAAACACAGAAAAAGGGTGGAAAATACCAATTAAATTCCTAATAAAGAAATGAAGAGGGCCAGAGATTTAGCTCAGTGGCACCATGCTTGCCTGGGAAGTGCAAGGTCCTGACTTTGATCGCTGATACAAAAAAAAAAAGAAAGAGTTTGGTAGTAAAGGACACAGAACAATGTCCTACCATACCACCCTAATGGGTGAACCTGCCCTCCATATTGAATCATTTCTAGTCAAGGATGTTTTTGGTTCTTTTTTTTTTTTTTTTTTTTTTTTTTTTTTTTTTTTTTTTTTTGGTGAGGAGCTAAGATCTATCCTTAATTCTTTCCCACTGAAATATTGACACACACTGACACCTATCCTCCTCACTGCCCCCCCAATAATTGGCTTCCTCTTTGGACAAAAGCATTGCAATCCAGAGTTGATGTTACTGTGATTTTAGTGGCATCTGGCATTCAGCTGTAACATGTTGGTGATCAATAATTAAATAATTAATGCTCATCTGTGACCTTAGGGAAACTTCTTGTTTGATTGTTTTCAGGGCCATTGCTCTTTTGGAAAGGTGAATACTCTAAAAATGGGTCTTTTAGTCTTTTATGGAAGCTAAAATGGTTTGGTTTTATAGCCAGTCTGAAGATGGCTCATGGCTAGCATTGGAAGTATCTGTTGAGAGATGTACTTATGGGGTATTTAGGCTAAAGGTGACCCATAGCCAACCTCCTACTCATTGACCTTGTTATAGGCTCAGCCACACAATCTAGTACATCTCAGAGAACTTTCTTATTTTCTCCTCCGAATTAACTTTGAAACACTCAGCTCCTTATGCTAGTGGATCTGCTCAGAGTTTAGCATCCCTCTTGCTAACATGGCAGCAGATCCTGTAGAAACTGCAGGAGACTCTGGGGACTAAAGATGAGCTCATTCAAAGACCTGGGGCCCACCTGACTCTCTGGGTCCCCACTGGATGGTCTCCTTTAATAAGAAATATATGGCTATGAAAGTTTAAAATCAGTACTGGCACCACTGTTTTGATTTTTTATTGTATGAATATATGTAAAAACTACACGCACAGTGTTCTCCGTGTAATTCCTTCTGTAAAGTTATCAAATTGATATTTTATACCCTTCACTAAACAAATTCAACCTTATTTGCATATTAAACCAAATGAGAAGACCTACAAAAGAAATATCTAGCAAGACATATTAGCATCTATACCACTGTGATCTAACATGGTTTATTCAATGTTAATCTTTCTTGGGAAGGAAAATGCAAGATAGCTTTGTCCAGAGCTACCAAGCATGAAAACCAAACCAATACAAAATAAAATCCCAGATGGCCAATTGTTCTAGACCCAAGACTTGTTCTACTTATTCTTTTTTGGAATAGACTGGAATGACATTTCTAAGGCAGAAGTGTTGTCGAATTACTAAGGAGAAAGAATAGCTCTATGTATAAATTCTTCACAGCAGGAAGAAAATCACATACTAGTGACTTCAATGACAACCACTGTTTGGGGACATGATTTTGACCACTCATAATGAGCTCTGAAAAATTGCATTTAATATTAAAATGCATCCTAGCAGAATGTCAAAACAAGAATCTCAAGAGGTAGGTGAGCTGATGAAACACCAGGGTCAACTACAGAGTTTTGTAAGAACTTCAGTTTCTAGACACATGCCTGCCACCTAGTGGCAAATATACTAGCCACAGACATTGGTGGAATTCCACAGTTCACCATGGCCAGTGTTTAGGAAAACAGAGCCGTTCTCTGCTAGTGCTGACCTCAATCTCAACTCTTTTCCTTTTTCTATTTTATTTTATCTCATCTTAGTTCTGTTATTAAAATTAATTCAAAGATATTTCATTTTCTAACATCACTTTCCTTCATGTCTTTGTCTCCAGTCCAAGAAACCTCATGATTCTCTACCTAGAGAAACCCCTCATATCTCTCATTCCATTCCTTTCTTTTATCATGGTTGATCTAGTGGTAAGGTGGAGGGTTCCTAACTTCATTCTCTCTATCCAGTACTCCTATTTCACCTCTTTTTATTTCACACTATGGAAAATGCTGTACTTATAAATATTGCCTCTAAGTAGGAGCTTAATTGCAATCATGATGATATTAAGAGGTGGAACCACTGACAAGCTTTTACATTATAGGGGCACTACACTCCTAAATGCATATACGGTGACTGAGTGAGAAAGGGGGTAGCTGAATGCCCTTTCCTTGTCTGTTATTTCCTCTTTTGTCCTGCCTTCTAACATGGAATGATGCAGCATAAAGGCCTGTTCCAAATTCCCAGAACATGTTTGTGAACGTCCTAGTCTTCAGAACCATGAATCTCTATTCCTTTTATTTCATTTTAATTGAGTTTATTGGTACATTTTAGAGATACAGTAGAGTTACATTCATTGTTAGGATCTTGAACCTCTACATGACAGGTCTTGGTTCTCATTTTTTCCCCTTATCCGTGCACTCCCTTCACCACTCCTCCCCTCCCCATTTACAAACAGTGTATTTCCATCTTTTCATTTTCTCACATTTTTTCTTTTCCTTTATTACCCTTCCCCTACCCATCCCACCTTCCCTACACCTTTAGACCTTTTCTTCCCATTTCACAATGTCAGTCACCTCATTAGGATCTTATGTACTATTATAGTTTATTCACACCAGAGAAACTATTAGGTATTTACACGTGTGACTTATTTATTTCACTTAGGAGTATATCCTCAATATGTATCCATTTTCCTAAGAATTAATCTAATTTCTCATTCTTTATGGCTGAGTAATATTCCATTTTATAGAAAAACCACATCTTCTTTATCCAGTTTCCAACTGATGGGCAAATGGGCTGTTTCCAAGTTTTAGCTATTACAAAGTATGCTGCTATAAACATGGGGGCACATACATCACTGTGATATGATTCTTTTAGTTGTTTTGGAAAGATACCCAGCAGAGTGATGGCTGGGTCAAATGGAACCTCCAGTCCAAGCTCTTTGAGGTATCTCCATATTGATTTCCATAATGGTTGCACCAGTCTGCACTCCCAGCAACAACGGAGAAGGGTTCCTTTCTCCCCACAACCCCGTCAACATTTGTTATTATGTGATTTCTTGATAGAAACCATTCTTTGTAGGGTGAAGTGGAATCTCAGTGTTTTCATCTGCATCTCTCGAATGATCAGTGATGTGGAACATTTTTTCATATATTTACTTGCTGCTTTTATTTCTTTGTCTGAGAAGTGTCTGTTCATTTCAGATGCCCATTGTTGAATTGGGTCTTTGTATTTGGGGGGGGTGCTTGTTTTGAGTTCTTTATATATTCCAGATAATAGTCCTTTGTCTGAGGAGCAGCTGGTAAAAAGTTTTTCCCACATTGTAGCTTGTCCCTTAGTTCTGTTGATGGTTTCTTTTGCTGTGCACAAGCTTTTTAATAAGATGACATCCCAGTTGTTGATTCTTTCTGCTAGTTCCTGTGCTGAGGATGTGTTCATAAAGTCTTTTCCTATGCCAATGTCGTCCAAAGTTCTGCCTAACTTATCTTTCAGCAAGTTTAATGTTTCTGTTTTAATATTTAGATCTTTCATCCACTTGGATTTTAATTTAGTGCATGGTGAAAGATAAGGGTCCAATTTTAATCTTTGGCAGGTTAAAATCAAGTTTTTCTAGCACCTTTTATTGAAGAGGCTATCTTTCCTCCACTGAGGGTGGTCAGCTCCTTTGTCAAAAATGAGGTAGCTGCGTATATCTGGAATTGTTTGAGTGTCTTCCAATCTGTTCCACTGATCCTCAGGTCTGTTTCTTTGCCAGTACAATGCTGTTTTTATCACAGTGGCTTTGTAGTATACTTTCAAATTGGAAATTGTTATACCTGGCACCATGTGTCTGTTGCCTAGGATGGCTTTTGCTATTCTAGGTCTCTTCTGGTTCCAAATGAATTTTTGGATTCTTTTTGTACTTCTGTGAAATATAGTGTTGGAATTTCAATTGGCATTGCATTGAATCTGTATAGCAGTTTTGGTAGTATGACCATTTTCACTAGGTTGATTCTTCCTACCCAGGAGCAGGGGATATCTTTCCATTTTCTTATGTCCTCTTTGATATCTTTTTTCAGAAGGTTGTAGTTTTCAGTGTAGAGGTCTTTTGCTTCTTTTGTTAGATGGAATCCTAGATACTTCATTTTTTTGGATGCTGTTGTGAAATGAATTGTTTCCCTAATTTCTCTCTCTGTGAGTCTGTTATTTGTTTACAAGAAGGCTATTGATTTTTGGGTGTTCACCTTGTATCCAGCTACTCTACTGAATCTGTCGATTAAGTCTAGAAGTCTTTTGGTAGAGTTTTTTGGGTCTTCAATGTAGAGTGTCATATCATTAGCAAATAATGACAGTTTTATTTCTTCCTTTCCTATCTTTATTGCTTTAATTTCCTTCTCTTGTCAAATTGCTGTGGCTAATGTTTCCAGAACTATATCGAAGAGGAGTGGTGATAGTGGACATCCTTGTCTTGCTCCTGATTTTAACATGAAACTTTTCAGTTTTTGGCCATTTAATATGGTGTTAGCTGTTTTTCATGGAAAGCCTTTATTAAGTTGAGATATAGACCATCTATTCCAATTTTTTGCAGGGTTGTTATCATGAATGGGTGTTGAATTTTGTCAAATGCTTTTTCTGCCTCTATCAAGAGAATCATATGGATTTTGTCCTTGACTTTGTTAATATAGTGTATTACATTTATTGACTTATGTGTGTTGAACCCATGCTTGCATCCCTGGAATAAATCCAACTTGGTCAGGATGTGTGATCTTCTTAATGATCCTCTGTATTCTGTTTGCTAGGATCTTATTAAGGATTTTTGCATCTATATTCATTAAGGAAATTGGCCTGTAGTTCTCCTTTTTAGTTGCATCTTTCCCTGGTTTGGGAATCAAAGTGATACTTGCTTCCAGAATTGAATTTCGAAGTAAAGCTTCTCTTTCAATTTTATTGAAAAGTTTGAAGAGTAAAGGCAATAATTCTTTTCAAAATGTCTTTTAAAATTCAGCAGTGAATCATTCTGTACCCGGGCTTTTCTTTGTTGGTAAATTTTTTTTTCCAGCTTTAATTGAGTTTATTGGTACATTTTAGGTAAATTTTTAATTACATTTTCAATTTCACTGATTGTAATTGGAGCGTTGAAAATGTTTTTATCTTCTTTGTTCAGCTTTGGTAATTCATAAGTATCTAAAAATCTGTCTATTTCTTCTGTGTTTTCCAATTTATTAGAGCATATGTTCTCAAAGTAGATATTAATGATCCTCTGGATTTCTCTTGGATCTGTTGTGAAGGTGAAGACCCTTTTTATTTCTGATTGCATGGATCTGAGCCTTTTCTTTCATTTTTTGATAAGGTTAGCTAAGGGTTTATCAATTTTATTTATTCTTTCAAAAAACCAACTCTTTGATTCATTTATTTTTTTCTATTGTTTTCTTAGTTTCCATTGCACTGATTTCTGCTCTAATCTTTATAATTTCCTCTCTTGTTTGAGCCTTGGGTTTTTCTTGCTCTTGTTTTTCTAGGATTCTAAGAGTCATCATTAGGTTGTTTATTTGAGCTCGCTCTGTTTTCCTAATGTGGGCATTCAGTGCTATGAATTTTCCATGTAGAACTGCTTTCATTGTGTCCATAGATTCCTGTATGTTGTATTGGCATTTTCGTTTATTTGTAAAAACTGTCTGATTTCTTCTTTAATTTCCTCTGTGACTTGTTGATTGTTCAGGAGAGTGTTGTTCAGTTTCCATGTGTTTGTGAAGTTCCTAGAGTTTCTTGTGCTATTTATCTCCAGCTTGATTGCACTATGATCTGGTAATATACAGTGGATAACTTTGATTCTTTTGCATTGATTCAGACCTGTTCTGTGAGCTAGTATGTGGTCTATCTTGGAGAATGACCCATGTGCAGCAGAAAAGAATGTATATTCTGATTTTGTGAGGTGGAATACTCTATAGACATCTATTAAGTCCATGTGTTCCAAAGCTTGGTTCAGTTCTAGTATTTCATTGTTGATTTTCTGCCTAGACAATCTAAATATTTGTGATAATGTGGTATTTATATCCCCCACTACAATTGTATTAGTGCTTATTTGGTTTTTCATGTTACTTAATATTTGTCTTATATAGTTGGGGGCATTTATATTTGGTGCATATATGTTTATGATTGTCATCTCTTCCTCTTGAACTGTTCCCTTTGCAAGGATGTAGTGGCCTTCTTTGTCTCTTTTAATGAGTTTTGGCTTGAAATTTACTTTGTCTTCAAATAAGATTGCTACTCCTGCTTTTTTCTGGGCTCCTGACACATGGAGAATTGTTTTCCATTGTTTCACTTTCAGTCTATGGGCCTTCTTTTACACTAGGTGTGTTTCTTGTATACAACATATTGTTGGATTTTGCTTCTTCCATTCTGCCAGTCTATTTATCTTGATTGGTGAGTTGAGGCCATTAACTCATTAACTCAGGTTATAACTGATATGTTCTGACTTATTATCATGCTATTGTCCTTTTGTTGACTCTTTTTACTTTTTCTCCCCTCTCCTTTTAGTTTCTTGCTTTACCCTTTTCCCTTGGTCAGTTGGGCCTCATGGTGTTGTGACCTTCATTGTCCTTTTCTAGGATCTTGTTTAGAATTCCTTGTAGTGCTGGTTTGGTGTTCGTGAAGTTTCTCAGGTGCTCTTTGTTATGGAAGTATCTTATTTCCCTATCCATTTTGAAAGAGAGTTTTGCAGATACATCAGTCTAGGTTGGAGGTTGTTTTCTTTTAGTACTTGAAATACCTCACTCTAGGCTCTCCTTGACCTGAGGGTGTGTGTTGAAAAGTCTGCTGTGATTCTGATGGGCTTTCCTTTGCATGTGATTTGTTTCTTTTCTCTTCCTGCTTGTAGTATTTTGTTCTTCTGTTGGATTTCTGGGATCTTGATTATTATATATCTAGGTGTAGATTTTTTTTTTATTTTGGCTAGATGGAGTTCTATATGCCTCACTTATCTGTATGTTCAATTCTTCCTTTCTTTTTTAAGTTTTCTGTCATTAATTCTGTGAATAGCCTTTTTAAGTCATTTGTATTTTCTCCTGGTACTTCATATATTCCTATCAGTCTTATGTTATTCTTCTTTGCATCATCTACAAGTTGTTGAATTGATTTATCATGATCCCTTACTGTTTTTAAGAGACCTCTCTTTTCATGGTCACTGACTGCAATCCTATCTTCTATATCTGAAATTCTGTCTTTGCAATTTTTTATTCTGTTGCATACACTCTCAATAGAGTTTTTAATCTCCTGGATATCTGTTTGAATCTGTTTTATGGATTTCATTTCTTTCCTCTGATGGGCATTCATTGTTTCCGTTTCTTTCATATTCTGGGCTTTCATGCCTTCTATCACAGTTCTGAGCTCATGTATTTTTTCTCAGTTTCTGTTCTGGAGTCTCAAATCATGACTTCCATTTTGCTCACCATCTCTATGGTTATCTGGAAAATTATTTCTGTTTTGAATTTTTCTAGAGCCTGATTGATCTGTTTTGTTACCTCCTGTGCTATGGGTTCTGGCTGTCCTGGTGGTTCACTATCAGACTTGTCATCCTCATTTGCCCTACTATTTACCATTGGTGAACTGGAAGTCTGTCCTTGTGTCTTGCTTAAGTATTTTCTCATTTTTATTTTTGTTGTTGGGCTGTCCTTGGTTTAATTTCTCAGTTATTACTTAAATCTTTCTGATATAGTTGCACTTTAGCTTTTGAGTCTCTAATGACTCATAGACATTTTCATTTTCATATCAGAGAAAACAACTCATTAAATCAATCACAATCCTTTATCCCAATAGATACATTCAGCAGCACAGTAGGATCAAGCACAACGTGCAGTTTGACCACTTGTGGTAGTCATTAATCTATAACCTTTAAACTATGTGAATTAAATTAAAATCAAGAAGTAGCCCAAAATATGTTTGCAGTGGATACGCTTTTCAATACAGCATCCTTACCATTTAGGATGGGGGCTTAGCCAGAGTTAGGACAAGAGGAGTAGATACGTGAAAGTATTGGAGGAGGTTTCAAGTGAAGCCAGAGGATGTAGAATGACCATACTATCTTTATGAAACTATTGACTTCAAAAGGGATAGATAGAGTGCAAGAGTAATGACAAGAATATATCCCCTTAACAGTAACAGGGGCTCACTTTCCCTTGAAACTACTGACCCATGAGTGAGGTAAAATGACAGAAGAAAAGAACATAAAGAAAAAAGAAAAAATGATAAAAGAAGAAGTCTGAGTTAGAGTAGGAGCAGGAATTGAAAGGGAGATGAGGGATAATATGGTGGAGCAAGAGAATGAGTTGGAGAAAGAAGACAGAAAAAAGAAAGAAATTGCAGGGTGGAATGAGGAAAAGAAAGAAAAAAAGAGTTTGAAGGGCCACTTTTGGACTATGTCTCTGCTATCATAATATACCATGTACACAGCCATGTGCAGAACCAAGTCCCCTAATCTCAGCTAGCCAATGGCAGATCCCTGGGACTCAGAATGTCTGACCTCAGGCCTCAAGGCCCAGGTTGAGTTCCCTGACCTCCTGCAGGGTTGAACTGCACAGTTTTATTACAGGTTCCCCCCCTTTCTTTAAATATGTTCAAAATTGGGAGCTCATAAAAATATCCTTTATGACCACCTATGCCTCTGTACAGTGGGTCCAAGGACTGACCCATTTAGGAGGTCTGAGAGCAGGGGTGTGGGGGGGTTGTCAGGTGGGGGGGCTTTGTTTCAAGGGCACCTGTGCAGCTACCTTCCTCGCTGGGGCTGGTGGCCAAGCAGGCAGAGAATGGCACGGATCTGCCAAATGGGCCTGAGCAGGAGGTGGGTGAGATCTCAGGGAGATCTTCCTCCCTGGGGCTTCCTGGTACTAGAGCAATGGTGGCAAGGGTGGGAGCTAATCTCTATTCCTTATAAATTAATGTCTTCCTTTGTAACAACATGAAATGGATTAAGATAGAAAATTGCTAATATGAGTGGGGCTATTGCTATAACAAATGCCTGAAAGTGTAGCAGTAGTTTTGGAATTGGGTAATGAGCAGAAATGGAATAATTTAAAGAAGCTAGCTATAAAAAGCTTAGATTATCATGAATAGAACTTTAGAGGCAATTTTGTTGAGGACACAAAAGAAGACAAAAGCTGTAGAGAGTGCTTAAATCTTCTTAGGGATTTCTTAAATTGTTGTAACAAGAATGCAGGTAGAAGGGTGGCCAGGGATTTCACTCAGTGGTGCTATCTGCCTCACAAGCACAAGGTCCCTGGTACAATAAAAAAAAAAAAGAAAGAAAGAAAAAAAGAATCCAGAATTCAGGTAGAAAATGGATGGTTAAAGTCATTCTGATAAGGACTCAGGTGAAATTGAGTGACAAAATATTGAAAACTGGAGTAAAGACCAGGCTTGTTATACCATTTCAAAGGCCTAGGCAGAACTGCATGTGTGTTTTAGGACTTTATGGAACACAGAACTCACAAACAATGAACTAGGCTGTAGAAGAAACAACAAATACTTTTAGCTGCATATAGTGAAGTGCAAGAGGGAAAAATGATTTAAAAATAGAATTTATAATTAAAATGAAATGGAAAGACTTGGAAAATTTGCAGCCTGGCTGTCTAAAGGGTAAAAAGGCATATTTAAGAGAGCAAACCAAGGATGTGGCCAAGTGACCATTTGCTAAGGAGACTCATGTATGTGTCATCTAACCAAGATGATAGGAGAAAAACCCTGAAAACATTTCAGAAATATTTCAATCTATGCCTTCCACCCCAAGTCCAGAGCTTCACCTCTATATGTGAAATCCAAAATTTCATCTGAGTCCTAAGAGGGAAGAATGGTTTCAGTGAAAGTTCCCAGGGTACCCTCTGTCAGCTCCCTGTCTAGAGCTGCTTTGGATCTCTGCTCCCTGCAGTCTGGTAGAATGCTTCATGGCTACTCCAGCTGTAGTTCATATCCAGCTGGATACATCTTTACCTGCCTTGATGGAAAGCACAAGCCATGGAAGGCAGTGTCTATAGGGTGCTAATTTTGCAAATATGCAGAACGCAAAATCTGCAGAAGTGTGGATATTTCCATGTATATTTGAAAGGATGTCATGGACAGAGGGGTCCAGGCAGAACTTTACTGCAGGGATGGGGCTGCCACAGAGAGCTCCTAATTGGTTAATGCCAAGTGCAAATTTGCAACTCCAACCAGAGCAGCAGCATGAGACTCCAACTAGAAAAGTCTGAAGCCAGCAAGGCCACTTCAAAAGGGCTCAGCTGAATTGACAAATAGATGCTCTGTTGGTAGAGTAGAAGTAACTTCTTCACTCCTTAGGTGAAATGCCTGGGGAATTCACTCTGAGGAAAGACTATTGTAGGGCTAGTGCATGGAAGACCATGATGGGGTCAGCTGGCAATAATGCTGTGTCTGCTGTAACATGTGTGCCATTTGAATCACCTGTAACCACTAACATTGGCCAGAATCTTGGGAACAGGTCTGGTATCAAGTCAGTGAAATCAAGGAGTTGTGTTCCTAGGAAGCTATGTGTGGAATAAAGGCTGTACTGCTTTGCTAGCTCAGAAGAGAGGTAGGGCAGGGAAAACCCTATGAGCACAGCTAGAAGACTACAGTGAAGGGCGATTGAATGGCATCAACCCCAGTGATATGAGAACAGACACAGGAACTATAGTCACTGTTCAGGGACAAAACCATTAGTCATGCTTTGCTGGCTGTGCTGCTCAGGGCATTGAAGCCCAGGGAGAACAGTCAAGAGGGCCAAGACAGGGAGGTTCTGTGGAGATTCTCTCACAGTCCCTCTCCTTACCCTTAGCATCATCCCATCCTGATGTGAGCTAAAGAAACTTTAGTTACATTAAGAAAAATGATAAAAAATACCACATTTGAATGTTTAGAGACAGAAAATGAAACAAATAATGGTCTTAAAGATCATTTTGGGGTCAGATCTTAAGAAAAAGGAAGCAAAAAGGAGAAAAACAGCATGGAATTCTTGGGTGAGTGAAATGACTTATGTAACACTCTGGAGGCAACAGGTAGGAAGTGGGAAGGCAGAATCATTTGTTTGGTACTGAAGAGTTAGAAAAGATGTGGAAGGGAGGCTGCACTGGTTGTTTGGTGGAGTTGGTAGAATTCTGAAATTAGTAAAGTTTATTTTTCAAAATATTTCCTTATATATTCATATGTGTTAATTTGTACTAATAATACAAATATACTCAACACATATAACTACCTGCTGGGGTGAAGATGGAAAGGCTGAGGTGAAATTGGCAGGAACTGGAGGCAAAATGTCTTCTGTGTTTGCTATGTTTTTCCTCAGCATCATAACTTCTGCTTTTTCAAGACTCTGCTTCTTCACAGCTTCAACTCACACAATTCTCTCTAGGTGATCTTCCTGGCCTAACTACTTTGGCTTCTCTTATCTCCTTCCTCAACTTTTCAGAACTACCTAGTACAAATTCTCAACAAAGAGACTTATTTGACCAATTCAACATTCTTGCGGGGGGGGGGGAATCATGATGTTAGCTTTTAGCTAGTCTATACATCAACACTATTGACTCTGGTGACTGGAGTAGTGTGGGTCCCCTAACTCCAACCATGACTGCCTAGAACAGGCCCTGGGCAACATAGGTTCTGGGAATGACTAGAGTAATACCAAGAAAGGAAAACACACAGAGAAAGCTCTGAAGGTAAACTATGAATCTCTGGTAGTACTGTGGAAAGAGTATTGAATGCAGAGTCAGGTGAACCTCGGTTTAACACCCATCCTTGATGTTCTTGCAGTTCTGATGTTTTCTCACCCTCAATTTGCTGAGAGTGTAACACATATTTTAAGAAGAGAATATAAGTAATGAAATTCTCAGGATAGAAATGACTTGAACAAAGATGATGGGTTTACCTTTCCTCTCATAATGAAAAGTCATAGTGAGAAGCTGTGGGTTGCTGCCGGCATTGCTTTGGGACCCTCTTCTCAGAGACTTTCGCATCATGCTTCCCCTCTACATGTTTCTTGATGCTCTTGCTGCTTAGACATCCTGCCTCTTTCAATGAAGAGGAAGTGAAAATGGAAGTAGGTTAATGCTTATTATGAGGAGAAGCAAAAGGCTTCTGAGTCCCAGAAAATTTTCCTCATGTGTCACAGGCCAGGATGGCACATACGGCCTAGGATAGGCTAAGATATGGAGTGCTCATGTGGGTTTTGGCACAGCGTTTCCTACAACAAAATTGAGCCTCTGCTTTCAGAAACTAAACAGTGGAGTGGGCACTAGGGGTCACATGGAGTTACTCTGTCCGATCCTGTACCTTTCTGGGTAGTTGTGAAGATCAAATTTATATGAAATGTGATACAAGACCCTTTTAAAAATGAAAACCCGAAACTCTTCTGCAGTCTATTGTTTTGAAGGTAGATCCTGTTCTTTAACTTTGCTTTGAGAACTATTAGACACAATGAACACAGCCTGACTCTGCCTGCTCCTATGATTCCTCCACTCTTGTCCCCCCACTCTCCTCTTTGCTACCCATCTGATAACTCTAGTTTCCTTCAATTCATTGAGTTTTCTTGTTCAAAGCCTTTGCTGCTACAATTTACCCTGCTAAGAACAGTCTTCCTTTTCAGGATCCATCCTGATTCCCAAACTGTGAGAAAAATTCCTGTGTTCTTTAGGGTTCTTCTTCCAGATCACCAAACTTACTTCTTATTTTTGCACAGTCTACTGATGAACATTCATCTGCTCAAAGGGAAGCCTAGTGCAATCTCTAGGACTGGAGGGCTCAAGCTAGCCTTCCTGGATTTATGTGATCCAGGGTAAGTTCCTTTAATGTCTTGCTGCCTCAGTTTCTTTGTAAAATGGGGAAATTAATATTATTTTTGTAAGATATGGGAGATTTTAAATGTGTTAATATTTGTGAAAGTGCTTAGAATAATGACCTGTTAGTAGCATGGACCATGTGAATATTAAATATGTAAAAGAAATATAATCCATTTCCTACACTATCCTGTATGCTTTATGAAGATGGTGACCAGATCTGTTCTCTGACTATAGTGGTTACAACATTGCTAGATCATGTCATTGTTGTTTTTGTTGCTTTGTTCTGGGTGCACATTAAATATTCGCTGAATTAATGAATAAATAAAGGAATAACTGAATGATGTTCTAAATGGGAGAGGGGAGGAGCAGAGTGCCTGGCTATCAGAACTAGCACATTGTAATGTTATGGGTTCTCAGAAATATGAATTAGTACATAGTGGTCACTGGCTCACTTGGGAGTTGAATTCTGAAACTTCTCTGAGATTTATTAGCTCCAAATCCTCCATGATAAAGTGCATAATTGGCATGAACATCACCCAGAATCTTCTTTGTTTACTCCAAGCTTACAAAGATGTAATTGCCTCCCCTTGAAGTAAAACTAGACCTCAGACCACCTAGGCAATGAAGAGAGGCTCTGTGTGGGACCAAAGCTTATGTTCCCCACTCATTTAGGTGGCTGCAGCATTGATTAGCTGTTTGCTTGCTGACTCTACCACCCTTATGGCAGCTGCTTCCCTGAGAAACCTAAACTCTGGCCCCAGTCACAATTCAGGGCTGATCTGTCTATTAAGAGGATTTCCAAACTTTAAACAATGGCTTCTTTTTTGGCCAGCTGCAACGAGGGCTCTTACATTCTGCAAAAAACACATCCAAGTTGCACTGTTGGGACTCCATCAGGCAACCGGCTGCTCACCTACTTCTGTCCAAAGCTAGGTCTCAGAGGAACCATTAGAAGCCCAGTGAAAGAGGCCTTGGTCATCTTGGGTAGCTTCCAGAGCCTAATGCTCACTACCCCTGGAGGCTTTGCAGAGCTGCAGACCATTTCCCATGGCCTCTGGGCCTCTAGCCAACAGGTTAATGTCCAATTTCCCTGTATTCTAGGTACCACTTGTTTTTTTAGTTCTGGTTAGTGCATAGCGACAGCATTTCCCTTCTCTGCTCCAGCCCAGCTGGAAGTCTCTCTATTAAACAATTTCATTGCAAATTCATGGTGGTCCATGAATTTGTCTGAAATTTCCTGGAAAAGAAACAACTGCTGTCTCCAGAAATTGAGTCCCAGGCAATACTCTGTCAGTTTCCCCTAAGGTATTTTCCTACTTTTGGCTCCCACATCCCCCCTTGAAAACATTTTTTCTATCCCCACTGAAAACCTTCCAGAATTCTGACAAGAAAACAGATACCTTCTACTAATGAAAGAGTGGAACATACAATGGGATGTAGGGATGTTGCTTTCTATGAGGTTCTTCAAGGATAGTTTGAGGAGAAATCCTAGGCTCCCTCTGACAATCCATTGGCCATTTGTTTACTTATGAACAAGAATCCTGAGCCATTGATGTTTTGTTGAGAGAAGCAGGCCATTAGATGCTGAGGAGGAAGAGGAGTGACAGTTATGAAGATTTGCTTTGGCACAAACACCTCCAAAGGAGCCTTTCCCTGTACATTAGGGTTAGTGGTCACTGAGCTCTTCCTCTGAGGGCATTTCAGAGTCAAGAAGTTCCTGAGACTGGCTCTTCATCCAGCTTCTTTAGTGATCTCTCAATCTTGACAAAAACATCCATTTTTCACAGGAGGCCCTGTCCTTTGAGAGGGGCTGGGTTTGGCTTGTTGCTTCCATAGCAGGTCTTGGCTAGGGGCCCAGGTGCTAAACATCTTCACTGTTGGTCAAATCCCATGTGCATTATCAGCAAGTCCCTGCAGTTTCTGAAGGTGAATGGGATATAGTAAATCTTAAAACTCTGACAGCTTTTTGTCTAGGAAGGGAACTTGGAATGATGCTTTGCACTGGTGGTCAGGCTTTCTAATTTAGCCTCAGCAAACTTTCTTCCAAAGAAATTTTACTGAGAAGATAATTAGCTATATATGAAGTTGAGAAGGATCCCGACCCCACAGAAACCCTCTTCATCTTCTTGGTAGTTCTTGGGGCTCTTATGCCAAATAACTCTAGAGCTCACTTCTAAAGTTACTCTTTACCACAGAGCAAAGTGTGGCTGAAACCTGGCTGCCTCATCCAAGGTCACTGTTACTCAGAGACTTAAATAAAACTTGACCCCAGGTTCCTTAAAACCAAGTTTATTCACTTAGAAACATTTGGCTGATGTATAACAGATTATTTACGTTTGTTTTTTATTTTTTCCTATTATGAAAGAGCTCAATGATAAATTCTTTTTTTTCCCATTAATGTCAGCAATTTCTCCAGATTGGTGTATTATTTATCTAGGGACACCAGAACAAAGTACCACAGATTATGTAGCATAAACAACAAAAATTATTTTTTTTCACAGTTTTGGAGGCTGGAAGACTAAGATCAAGGTGACAGCAAAGTTTGTTCTTTCTGAGGGCACTTGGTTAGATCTCATTGTTAGTTTCCACTTGGTATTCCCTCTGTCACTGTTTGTGTTTAGAGTCCTTCTTCTTGTAAGAGGGCAGTAATATTATATTAGGGCCTATTCACATGACATCATTTTACCTTAATTACTTACATAAAATTTTATTTCTAAAACAGTCACTGCTATGGACTACTGTATAAATGTCTCCAAAAGACTCCTATTAAATGATTATTGCCAGGCTGAGTTGCTATGGGCCAGTGACTTTAGGTGGTAGTGGGACATAGTGGAAGGAAACTGTATCATCAGGAGTATAACCATTAAAGGGGATTTAAAACCTGCCTCCTCTTCTCTTTGGTTCTCAGCTTACATGAGATAAATATGTTTGCTTCACCATGAGAACCTGCCATAATCTACTGTTCTGCCAAAAGTTCAAAAGCAATAGGAAAATTGACTATGGACTGAATCTCTGAAACCATTAACTAAAACAAACCTTTCTTCTTTATAAGTTGATTGTGTCAAGTATCTTGTTAGGTGATGGGAAGGTAACAGAAAATTTGTGCCATAAAGTATGTTCCTTGATTATTCCTGATGATGTTGTTCAGAAAACTTTGTAATTAGTGGGATAAATTTAAAATTTTGGAGAAGCTGGCTACAGAAAACCTAGAATGGTCTAAATGGAGCTTCCTGTGGGGTTCTGGTGAGGACTCAGGACACCAAATGCTGATAAATATGAAAATGGTTTATGTGCCTATGTTTTCAAAGGAATAAACATGCTTTTGTGAATTGGGCTAAAGGTCACTCATGTTATATCATGGCAGAGAATTTGGCTCTCTTTTGTCCAAGAGACTCTGTAGGATGCTGAGTTTAAAAGTAATGGATTAATTTATGTGGTGAAAAGAATGTCAGACAGTACAGCATTTAGGGAGTTTTATGTGTATTACTGGCTGCTTTCAGCCAGATTTAGAGTGAGAATTGGGAGCAAATAGCACAGAATAAAGACTTGGATAACTTGTGCAGGAAGGAGAGCCATGCCTTCTCCTGTCTGGAGCTTCCATTGCTCCAGCACCAGGGAGGTAGCTGCACAGGTGCCGCTGAACCCCCATAACTCCCTTTACCCACCCACCCCTGTGTGCACTCTCAGACCTCCTGGTTGTGCCAGTCTTTGGACTAACTCTGCAGAGGCAGAGGTTGTCATAAAGGGTATTTTTCTGAGTTCCCAACTTTGAATATCTTTAAAGAAAGGACGTGGGAAACCTGTAGTACAATGGTGTGGAGTTCAACCATTCAGAAGGTTGGGGAATGCAATCTGGGCCTTGCAGCCCAAGGTCAGTCTGTGTCATGGGGTTCAGCCATCATGTAACTGAAATCAGGGGTCCTGCATCCTAGCTCTGTCTGAGCCATTAAATGTTAAATATACTATATTGAAAAATTTGTTCACTGCAGACATGTTCTAGACTGCTTCTTGATTTCAATTTAATTCAAATGGTTTAAGGGTGATAGACTAGTGACTACCACAGGTGGTCAGTTTCCAAGTTGTGCTTGATCACAATGTGCTGCTGATTGTATCAGTTGGGATAAAGGATTGTGGTTGATTTGATGAGCTGTCTTCTCTGATGTTATGAAGATGAGAATGTCTGTGGGTCG
Source organism: Fukomys damarensis (assembly GCF_012274545.1). Taxonomy (NCBI): domain Eukaryota; kingdom Metazoa; phylum Chordata; class Mammalia; order Rodentia; family Bathyergidae; genus Fukomys; species Fukomys damarensis. The sequence continues at coordinate 26,504,729 of NW_022900913.1, read as the reverse complement.
TTAGAGACCCAGAAGCTAAGGTGCAACTATATCAGGAAGATTTGGGTGATAATCCAGAGATGAAACCAAGGACAGCCCGACAACAAATATAAAAATGAGAAAAAACTTAAGCAAGAAACAAAGACAGACTTCCAGTTCACCAATGGCAAACAGTAGGGCAAATGAGGATGAAGAGGCCGATAGTGAACCACCAGGACACCCTGAACTCAAAGCACAGGAGGTAAGAAAACAGATCAATCAGGATCTAGAAAAATTCAAAACAGAAATAATTTCCCAGATAACCATAGAGATGTTGAGCAAAATCAAAGTCGTGATTTGAGACTCTAGAGCAGAAATTGGAAAAAAAATAGATGAGCTCAGGACCATGATAGAAGCCGTGAAGGCCCAGTATAAGAAAGAAATGGAAAAAATAAATGCCCAACATAGGAAAGAAATGGAATCCATAAAACAGATTCAAACAGATACCCAAGAGATTAAACACACCATTGAAAGTGAATGCAACAGAGTAAAAGAATGCAAAGATAGACTCTCAAATGTAGAAGATAAGATTGCAGTCAGTGACTGTGAAAAGAGAGGTCTCTTAAAAACAGTAGGGGATCATGAGAAATCGATCCAATGACTCCTAGATGATGCAAAGAAGAATAACATAAGACTGATAGGAATATGTGAAGTACCAGGAGAAAATGCAAATGACTTTAAAAAGTTGTTCAAATAATTAATGACAGAAAACTTCCCAAACAGAGGGGAAGAATTTGACATTCAGATAAGTGAGGCATATAGGATGCCAACTAGCCACAATCAAAAAAAATCTACATATAGACATATAATAATCAAGATCCCAGAAACCCAACAGAAGAACAAAATACTATAAGCAGTAAGAGAAAAGAAACAAATCACATGTAAAGGGAAGCCCATCACAATCACAGCAGACTATTCAACACAAGCAGTTAGGGCAAGGAGAGCCTGGAGTGAGATATTTCAAGTCCTAAAAGAAAACAACCTCCAACCTAGACTGATGTATTCTGCAAAACTCTCTTTCAAAATGGTTGGGGAAATAAGATACTTCCATGACAAAGAACACCTGAGAAACTACATGAATACCAAACCAGCACTGCAAGCAATTCTAAACAAGATCCTAGAAAAAGGCAATGAAGGCAGGCAGCTGAAAAAGACTTTATGAACAAATCCACAGTAGCACGGGAACTAGCAGATAGAATCAACAACTGGGATCTCATCTTACTAAAAAGCTTCTGTACTTCAAAAGAAACCATCATCAGAACTAAGAGACAATCTACAATGTGGGAAAAAATTTTTACCAGCTGTTCCTCAGACAAAGGACTATTATCAAGGATATATAAAGAACTCAAAACAATCAGTCCCCCCAAATATAAAGACCCAATTCAAAAATGGGCATCCGAAATGAACAGACATTTCTCATACAAAGAAGTAAAAGCAGCAAGAAAATATATGAAAAAATGTTCCACATCACTGGTCATTCGAGAGATGCAGATGAAAACAACACTGAGATTCCACCTCACCCCACAAAGAATGGCTGCTATCAAGAAGTCACACAATAACAAATGTTGGCGGGGTTGTGGGGAGAAAGGAACCCTTCTCCATTATTGGTGGGAGTGCAGACTAGTGCAACCACTATGGAAATCAATATGGAGATACCTCAAAGAGCTTGGACTGGAGGTTCCATTTGACCCAGCCATCCCTCTGCTGGGTATCTTTCCAAGAGAACTAAAAGAATCATATCACAGAGAAGTATGTGCACCCATGTTTATAGCAGCACAGTTTGTAATAGCTAAATCTTGGAAACAGCCTATTTGCCCATCCATTGGAAACTGGATAAAGAAGATGTGGCTTTTCTATAAAATGGAATATTACTCAGCCATAAAGAATGAGAAAATAGATTCATTCATAGGAAAATGGATACATATTGAGGATATATTCCTAAGTGAAATAAATAAGTCATACGTGTGTAAATACTGAATAGCTTCCCTGGTTTAAATAATCTGCAACAATGCATAAGATTCTAATAAGATTACTGACATTTAAAAATGGGAACAAAGGAGCTAAAGGTGTAGGGAAGGTGGGATGGGTAGGGGAAGAGTAAAAAGGGAAAAGAAAAAAATGAAAATAAAGTGTTTGTAGATGGGGAGGGGAGGAGGGGGTGAAGGGAGGGCAGAGGTAAGGGGAAAAAATGAGAATCAAGACTTGTCATGTAGAGGTACAAGATCCCAACAATGAATGTAACTGTACTGTATCCCTAAAATGTACCAATAAACTCAATTAAAGCTGAAAAAAAGAAAAGAAAAGAAAAAGGCAATGAAGGAAACAACCCCATGAGGCCCAACAGAGCAAATCAAATAGGCAAGGCAAGAAACTAAAAGGAGAAGGTGAAAAAGTAAAAAGAGTCAATAAAAGGCCATAATAGGACAATAATAAGTCAGTACATATCAGTTATAACCAGCAATGTCAATGGCCTCAACTCACCAATCAAGAGAAATAGACTGGCAAAATGGAATAAGAAGCAAAATCCAACAATATGTTGTATACAACAAACACACCTAGTGCAAAAAGAAGCTCATAGACTGAAAGTGAAAGGATGGAAAACAATTCTCCATGTGACAGGAGCCCAGAAAAAAACAGGGGCAGCAATCTTATTTGCAGACAAAGCAAATTTCAAACCAAAACTGATTCTAGTATTATCGATGTAGGACAGCACTGTATCATACCTCTGTGAATGTAAAATAGCTTGTACCTGCTTTATGATATGTAGTAGTGATTGTGCTTTATCAGAGCTATTTTTAATGATATTGCTCTAGAATGTTCTCTTTCCAGATGATGATTTAGATGCTAAAAAAAAAAAAATGGTGCCAGGTATCACAACAGCAACAGAAATTTGCTGTTTTCTGGATATTATTCTTTTCTTTGTTGTTTTGTTTTTTTCTTTTCAATGGAATGTGCTGAATGTCTATAATTTTGTTCAGATGACTGCAGAACCTGGAAAAGATGTTGCTGCTATTGATGCATAATATACAGGTATTATTGGTCTTTTTATATAAGTATAAATATATATATATATTTATACATATATATACACATATAGATATATAATTTGAAATTTTGAAACTTTAACTCTGCTGTCAACTTTGGAAAAAGTTATCCCAATTTACAGGGTTGAGTTGGCATTGTAAAGAAATTGACAGCCATATTGGCCTAGAAATGTTAATTTTTTTATTTTTATTTTTTTTCGTTTCTACAGGGGCAACGCACTGTATTACATATGTAAGATCATATCTGTGTGGGTTTGATTACAGAAATTAATAAAGTATTCTCTAAATAATAAAACAAAGAATAAGATAAGACTACAAGAACAAGAAGCAATTTAAATATGTTCAGGGATCATTTTCATCTTCAGAATTAAGGGTTATTTTAATCTTACATTATTGCCTTTTCTCTTTTACTTTCCTTTTTAGTTTTATTTTAGGATTCCCTATTTGTAATGTTCATACAGAGATTTCTTTAACTGAAATACCAAATAGTTTCTCTGGTGTGAAAAACTATAATAGTACACAGGATCCTAATGAGATTAATAATGTGAAATAGGAAGTAAAGGGCTAAAGGTGTAGGGAAAGTGGGAAGGGTGGGGGAAAGGAAATAAGGGAGAGGAAAAAAATAGGAGAAATTGAAAAAATGGAAATAAAGTGTTTGTAAATGCGGAGGAGGGGGTGAAGGGAGGGCAGGGACAAGGGGAAAAAATGAGAATCAAGACCTATCATGTAAAGGTACAGGATCCCAATAATGAATGTAACTCTATTGTATACCTAGATTGTACCAACAAACTCAATAAAAAGAAAAAAAAAAAGACTTGGAAAACTTGCTGTCTGGCCAGAAAAGGAAAACGTTTTAAGGTTCTATCAAGAAGAGTACTTTAGCACAACAGTAATGACATATGGACATCTCAGTAATCAGCAATGTTACACCTGTTGTGGGCCCAAAAATATAAATGCAAACTCATTTCAACAACTTTCACATGAGAAGAGAGGGCTGGGGTGGTACTCTATTTGCACAGGGCTCTATTTGCTTAGGGAATTATTTCCCTGTTTTTAGCCATCAGCGCACTCAGTGACCACTGAAGTTGTGCTTCAAGTAGATCCTGGTATAATTCATACCAGTTGCAGACAATGGCATTGTCCATGCAATGCTAGTTTTGCATACACATAGAATGCATGAGTTATGGTGTCATGGAGACTTCTACCAAGATTTCAGAGGAAAGCCTGTGAGTCCAGGAAGTGTGTGTCCCTGTAAACACAGCCTGACTAGGAGATGCATGAAATCTGTGAGAATGAAGCTGCAATTTCAGTGATGACCCCAGGAAGCTGTAGATGCCAGACACAGAAAACCTGCTGAGGGAAGTGCACAGAACCAGCCCAAGAGAGAGATCATTTGGTCTGCATCCAGCAAGGCCACAGAGGCAGGGCTGCCCAAATCCTTGGGAATTCACATTCTGCCATATGTGCCTTTGATGCTGAATATGGTGACTTAGGATTTAATATTTGCCATTTTTAGGTTTCATATTGCTTTGTTCTAATATGTCCTTTCTATTTCCTTATCCCTCTCTTTCGAAATAGGAATGTCTACCCTGTCCTATTGTATCTAGGAAGATATTCATTTGTAATTTTTATAGGAGTGTGTTGTAGTTAGGGTTTGCAAAGGAATAGATTTAATACAGGAAAAATAATTTATGGGGATATTTTATAATATTCACCCAAAAGTCAAATGCAGAAGAATGCAAGAGATCTGTTCACATGCCAGCCACGGGGAGAATTTAGCCAAGGGTCGGATCCCATGGAAATGTCTCATGCAAGTCTGTATCAAGTCGTTGCATGGGGAAGAGTGATGCCAGTTGTGGAAACTAGGAAGTCTGCTCCGGCAGGGTGAGGGATTTGTGCTAGAAGGCTGAGAGATCTGCACTGGAGCCAGGAAGTGATGCTCAAGGCAATGAAGACCAGAGCTCCCCCAAGATAACAGCACCAGCTGCAACTAAGCTTCTGCTGGGAAAGCAGCAGCATACAATCTTTTCCTTCCGTTCTCCCTTATGCCTTTTTGGGCAACAATCCTCAGGTAGGTCTTCCATGACCAGAACCAAGCCAACTCAGTTCAGCTGAGTGTTCTCACTTAAAATGACCATTAATTAACACACCACAGGGCTCATAGATCAGTTTGCCTTGAATATCAGATGAGTCACTGGACTTGGACTTTTGAAAAATGCTGAAATAGTTAAGACTTTGGAGACTCGGAGAAAAAACTGCATTTTATTTATGAAACAGACATGAGCCTTTGGTGGGGGCCAGAGGCAGAATAATATAGTTTGGATAAATGTCCCCAAAAGCCCATGTGGTAAATGTTTAATCACTAGCTTTTGGCACTTCAGGGTGGTGGTGGATCCTGAAGGAGATGAGACCGTGGAAGGAAGTGCAGTCTTTGGGGCCATTCCCCAAAAGGAGATGTTGGCTCTCTAGCCCAAATCTCTCCCCTCCTCATTCTTTTGGTACCGGGGATCAAACTCAGGACCTTGTGCTTGAGAGGCAGGTGGTAGAACCACTAAGCTAAATCTCCAGCCCTCATCCTCTCTGTTTTTACTTTCTGGCTGCCATAAGCATAGCAGGATTCCTCTACCATGTTCTCCCACCATGGTGTACTGTGCAACCACCAGCACAAAGCAATGGGCCAAGGAACCATGGGCTGAAAACTGAAACTATGAACCAAAAAGATTTTCCTTTTAAATTGATTATCCCAGGTACCTTGTCACAACAGCAGAATATTGACTAACACAGCTAACCACATTTCCATCATAGTGGCTAATTCAAAGATAGCACATGGCTGATATACTTCTTGAATTCTTGTTCATTCAAAAACATTTTTCTGCATCCTTCCTTTTATATAAACTTTTTTCTTTAAATTTGCTCTTCCTAGTCTTGCAAATTGGTATGGAGAAAGTCTGAAGCTAGGTAAATTTCTTTTTCCAACTCTAACTACCAGAAATATGAGGCAAATCACCTTAGCCCATCCAAAGACAATCAAACAAGAGGTAGACTGCAGCCTCATGAGTGACCCTGGCAGGGACCACCCAAAGAACTATGCAATTTAACCCAGCTCAAATTCCTGACCTAGAAAGTATTTTATCTTATCAAAGAATCAATACTTCTAAGAAAAACATTTAAAATGTAGTACATATTTGCAATACATAATGATTATTTTCATAATGGGGTACAGGTAAATAACACATCTTAATACTTTTTATTTTCCCTTCTCCCCTTCTTTTTCCTCCCCCAATTTTTTGATCCCCTTCTTATTTGCAAAAGAAATGACTCCCTGTTTTGTATTATCTATCTTTTATATTTGTCTTTATTTATACTTTAGGTTTCTAAGAAAAATCATGTGACATTTAAGTACATGTGTCTGATTTATTTCACTTAACATTATGGTCTCATGGTGCATCACTCTTTTATAAACAGTGCAAATTTATTCTTCTTTATAGTAGAATAGTACTCTGTTGTGCATAAGTACCACATATTCTTTTCAATGTATCTGTTGATGGACATATAGGCAGCTTCTAAAGTTTATTATGAATTGTGATGTTATAAATATATGTAATCATGTGTCATTGTAATATGATGTTTTAAACTCTTTTAAGAAGATATCTAGAAGACAAATAGGTGGGTCAAGTGGAATTTCTAGTTTTAGTTTTGAGGAATCCCCATACTGATCTTTATAATGGTTGTACTAGTTTACATTCCTATAAACAATGTCAATGGGTTCCTTTTTATCCATAGTTTCTCTAGAATTTGTTATTATTTGATTTCTTGATGATGACAGCTATTCCTTCTGGAGTAAATGGAATCTCAGCATCTTTTAATTTGTATTTCTCTATTGGCCAGATATATTGAATATGTCTTTCATTTTTTCATCTATTTTCTAAGATTTTGCAGTTTATTTTCCAAGAAATGTCTGTCTATTCATTGCAATCTTACATTCTTGATTGGGTCTTTTATTTATGAGTTTTTATGTATTCTGGGTACTAGTCTTTTGTCTTAGGAATAGCTGGCAAAATATCTTCCCCATTCTGTAGGTTCTTTTCACTCTGTTGGTTGTTTTGTTTACTGTGCATAAGCTTTTAAATTTTATATGATCCCATTTGTTGATTCTTGCTGTTTTTTCTTGTACAATTAGTGTTTTGTTCAGAAAGTCTTTGCCTGCGTCTATGACTTCAAGAATTGTACCTATTTTATTTTCCATCAAATTGTTTCCATTTTAACATGTAGATCTTTGATCCATTTTTGTCTTAGTTTAATATATGTTGAGCAATATGGGTCTAGAATCAGTCTACTCTGTGTCTATAGCAAGTTTTCCCAGTACAGTTTGTTAAAAAGGCTATCTTTTCTCCAGAATGTGTTTTTTGCCCCTTTGTGAAAGATCAGATAGCTGAATGTGACTGGGAGTTTTTCTGCATCCTCTGTTCTATTTCATTAATTCAGATTGACAGAGAACACTTTAACAGCAAAAATCCCTACAAAATGTCACAATGTAAAATAACATGCTGTTTGCTTTATTTAGTTCAGAGTCAACAGGAACCAGAGGCATCTAGTCTCTCTAAAAAGTTGTGTAAATAAAAAAAAATATTGTTAACTTTGCTGACCAGACATACCCCCTTCCCCTGGGCTAGATAATTAAATAAATTTTAAAGGTACCCTCCCCTACCAAAAAAGTGCTACATCTGGGTTAAAATTCAACTTCCTTGCCACCATGTTTTAAATATTAGCAATGTAACCTATAAAAATAAAATATAACCATCTGAATAAGATCAAGGCTAGATAACCCTATAAAAAATAAAAAGAGTTATAGCCCAGTACTGGGTAGATTGGGGCACTGCCATTAGGTGTGATTGATCCCCATATATGAAATAAACTTTTGTTATTTTACTTCCATTCTGCTGCTTCTCTGTGTGTCACTTGCCTGTTCCTTCAATAACAAGATGTCTGTCTTTATTCTAATACCCTGCTATTTTTTAGTCATTGTAGCCTTGTAATATTCCTTGAAATTTGGGGTTGTAATTCATTTTGCTTTATTCTTGATGTCCAGAATTGTGTTTGTTGTTTTGAGTCTTTTCTAGTGTCATATGAATGCTAAGATTTGTTCTTAAGTCCTGTGAGGAATGCTGCTGGTAGTTTGTTTGGGCTTGTATTAAGTCTATTTATTTATTTGGTCATTTTTGTTTCCTAATGAGGAACAGGGGCTGTCTTCTCATTTTCTTATACCCTCTTCATTCTCTCTTTTTTTTAGAGTTCTGTAGCTTTCAATGTAGAGGTATTTTGCTTCCTTTGTTGAATTGATTCCTAGATATTTCATTTTTTGGATGCTATTGGGAAAGGAATCATTTCCTGAATTTCACTCTCAGTAAGTCTTTCATTTGTGTACAAGAGTGCTATTGATTTTTGAGTGTTGACCTTGTATCCAGCTACTCTACTGAATCTGTCAATTAAGTCTAGAAGTCTTTTGGCACAGTTTTTTGGGTCTTCTATGTAGAATATCATATTGTCAGCAAATAATGACTTCTTCCTTTCATATGTTTATTCCTTTTATTTCTTTCTCTTGTCTAATTGCTATGGCTAATATTTCCACAACTATATTGAACAGGAGTGATGATAGTGGCTATCCTTATTTTGTTCTTGATTTTAGTATGAACGATTTCAGTTTTTGACCATTAAATGATGTTGGCTGTTGTTTTTCATAGATAGCCTTTATCAGGTTGAGGTAAAGACCATCTATTCCAATTTTCTGCAGGATTATTTTTTTTTATCATGAATGGCTGTTGAATTTTATCAAATTCTTCTTCTGCATCTACTGAGATGATCATATGGTTTTTGTCCTTGGCTCTGTTAAGATAATGTATTACATTTATTGATGTACATATGTTGAACCATCTCACATCCCTGGGATAAATCTGACTTGGTCAAGGTGTATGATCTTCTTGATAAGCCTCTGTATTCTGTTTGTCAGTATCTTATTCAGGATTTTTGCATCTATGTTCATTAGGGAGATTGGCCTGTAATTCTCTTTTTGTTTTCATCTTTCTCTGCTTATGGAAGTAAAGAAACACTTGCTTCCTTGAAGATATTTGGAAATATTGCTTCCTTTTTAATTTCATTGAGGAGTTTAAAAAGTAGTGGCAATAGGTCTTCTCTAAATGTCTTGTAGAATTCAGCAGTGAAGCCATTGGGACCTGGGATTTTCTTTGGTGGTAATGTTTTAATCACATTTTCAATTTCAAGGAATGTAATTGGGGTGTTTGAACTTTTTATATCTTCATTGTTCAACTTTGGTAATTCATATGTATCTAGGAATCTGTCCATTTCTTCTGTGTTTTCCATTTTATTAGAGTAGAGGTTTTCAAAGTAGGTTATTGATGATCCTTGGAATTTCTGGTGAATATGTTGTGACTTCAACTTTATCATTCCTAATTGCATGGATTTGAGCCTTTTCTTTCCTTTTTTGATAAGATTGGCTAAGGGTTTATCAATTTTATTTATTTAAAAAAACTTCAATTCATCAATTTTTTTTTGGTGTCATTCTCTTAGTCTCCATTGCACTGATTTCTGCTCTGATGTTTATAATTTCCTGGCTTGTATGAGCTTTGGGTTTCTCTTGCTCTTCTTTTTCTAGAAGCTTAAGGTCCAGTATTAGGCTGTTTATTTGAGCTTGCTCTGTTTTCCTAGTGTGAACATTTATTGCTATGAATATCCTTCATATAACTGTTTTCATTGTGTTCCATAGAGTCTTGTATGTTGTTTTGCCATTATAATTTAATTGTAGAAACTAATTTCTTCTTTAATTTCCCCTGTGACCCATTGGTTGTTTAGAAGACTATTGTTCAATTTTCATATGTTTGTGAAATTCTTAAAGTTTCTTATTCTATTGATTTCCAGTTTAATTGCACTATAGTCTGATAATATACAAAGAATCACTTTAATTGCTTTGCATTTACTGAAACATGTGCTATGAGCTAGCTTGTGGTCTACTTTGCATAATGACCTATGGAGAGCTGAAAAGAATGTATATTCTGATTTTGTGGGGTGGAATACCTCATAGACATTTATTAAGCCTATTTGTTTTAAAGCTTGGTTCAGTTCTAGTATTTTGTTGTTGATTTTTTTGTCTAGATGATCTATGTATTTGTAACAATGGGGTATTGAGGTCCCCTACTATAGTTGTATCAGTGTTTAGGTTTTTCATATTCCTTAGTATTTTTTTTGTATAGGTCTGGGCATTAGTATTCGGTGCATATATAATTGTCATCTTTTTCTCTTGGATTGTTCTTTTTACAAGGATGTAGTGACCTTCCTTGTCTCTCTTAATTAGTTTTTTCTTGAAATCTATTTTGCTGCAAATAAAGTAGCTGCCCCTGCTTTTTTCTAGGCTCCTGCCACATGGAGGACTGTTTTTTATCCTTTTACTTTCAGTCATGGATTTATTTTTGAACTAGATGTGTTTCTTGTATACAGCATACTGCTCGATTGTGCTTCTTAGTCCATTCTGCCAGTCTATTTCTTTTGATTGGTGAATTTAGGCCATTAACATTGATGGTTATAACTGATATATAGATTGGCAACCTTTTCACATTATTTTCCTGCTGTTGGTGCTTTTATTTTTTTATATTTCCCCCATTTTCTTTAATTTTTTGCCTTGTCTGGTGGATTTGCTCTATTGTGCTTTATGGAGTTGTGATCTTCATTGTCTTTTTCTAGGATATTGTTTAGAATTGTTTGGAATGCTGGTTTGGTACTCATGAAGTTTCTCAGGTGTTCCTTGTTGTGGAAGCATCTTATTTCCCCATCAATTTTGAAAGACAGTTTTACAGGATACATCAGTCTAGGTCGAAGGTTGTTTTCCTTTAGGTCTTGAAATGCCTCACTCCAGGGTCTCCCTGATTTTAGGGTTTGTGTTGAAAAGTCTGCTGTAATTCTGATGCGATTTCCTTTGAATGTGATTTGTTTCTTTTTTCTAACTGTTTATAGTATTTTATTATTCTGTTGGGTTTCCAGGATCTTGATTATTATATGTCTAGGAGCAGATGTTTTTTTGATCATTGCTAGTTGGAGTCCTATACGTCTCACTTGTCTGTATGTCAAATTATTTCACTTTGTTTGGGAAGTTTTCTGTCATTAATTCTGTGAGCAGTTTGTTTAAAATGTCATTTGTACTTTCTCTTGCTACTTCATGGAATCCTATCTGACTTATATTCTTCTTTGCATCATCTAGGAGCTGCTGGATCATTTTCTTATGGTTTCTTACTATTTTTTTTTTTTTTACCAGGGATTGAACTCAGGTCCTTGCACTTGAAAGGCAAGTGATGGAACTACTGAGCTAAATCCCTGGCCCAGTTTCTTACTATTTTAAAGAGATCTCTCCTTTAATGGTCACTGACTGCAATCCTTTCTTCTATATCTGAAATTCTGTCTTCATATTGGCTCATTCTGCTGCAAATGCTTTCAATAGAGTTTTTAATCTCCTGGATATCTGTTTCATGGATTCAATTTCTTTCCTATGCTGGGCATTCATAGCTTCCATAATATTCCTGAGCTCATCTATTTTTAAAAATCTGTTTATGTTTTACAGTCTCTAATCATATCTTTCAATAGACAGCATGGGTAGCAGTATACAAATATAAGTCAATTAGTCTCAGCAAGCCAGCAGCAGCTCCCTGGCATTCAGGCTGATTTCTGGCTACAAGACCCAAGTTGAGCTCCGTGACTTCTTGCTGGGTTGTACTCTGCAAAGTTCTACTGCAAGTTCCACCTGCCCATCCCCTGAAGATAGTCTATGTTCTGATGGGAAGTGGTTATTCCTCCAATTTATCAACTATGTTGGTGTGGTCTGGTGTGCCTTTATTGCAGAGATTATTTTCACTTTTCCAGTGGGCTTCAATATTCATGAAGGAGCCTCAGAGGGGCCCCTTTCTGTTGTTCACTTCTGCTCTATCTTCTGGAGCCAGAATGAGGTCCTTTATGACTCCATGTACCTCTGTGGTGTGAATCTAGTTACTGGCTAGGTCCAGCTATGGAAGGAGAGGGGGAGTGGTGCTGCTGGTGCTCATGCAACTCAGCTCCTTTGCACTCACTTACGGTGCTATTGTGGGCCAAGTGGCTCAGCTCTTAGGTGATCAATGGTGGTGCTGTGGCCAAACTTACACTATAATATGACAGTTACATTTTCAAACAATATTTGGAAAAATGGTGAAAGTGTATCAGCAACTTTCCAATAGTGTCCAGGAACAGTTCTTTCATGATGGCTGTCTTCCCAACAGAATCCAAGAAACTTAATAACAGAGAATGATTCCAAGACAGTTTGTAGCTGGATTACCATGATTTCTATTGCTCAAGATATTCCTTCTTAAGAGAGAATTAAGATATGGTGTGTCTTAGCATTTCTCTTTATGGTAAATATTAATAACTGGAAAGGTAGAAGAGTTGTAACTTAAAATTAGACTTCATACAATTTTTTCTTCATATAGTCTATCTATGGGACACAATGAAAGCAGTCTTATGAGGGAACTTCATAGCACTGACTCATATTAGGAAAACAGAGAGAACACAATTACACAACCTGATGCTGAACCTCAAGCTTCTAGAAAAAGAAGAGCAGGACAAACCCAAAGCTCATACAAGGGAGGAAATTATAAAGATCAGAGTAGAAATCATTGCAATGAAAACTAATCCATACAAAACATAAATGAAGCAAACAGTTGGTTCTTCAAAAGAATAAATAAAATTGAGAAAACCTTAGCCAATTTATCAAAAAAGAAAAGAAAAGGCCCATATCCATGCAATTAGGGATGAAAAAGGTGAAATTACAAAGGATCCAGCTGAAATCCAGAGAATCATCAATACCTACTTCAAAAAGCTATATGCCAAGATAGAAAATATAGAAGAAATGGACAGATTCCTAGATAGATATGAATTACCAAAGTTGAACATGGATGATCTAAAAATTCTAAATAATCCAATATCAATCAATGAAATTGAAAACATAATTAAAAACTTATGAACTAAGAAAAGCCTGGGCCCTGATGTCTACACTGCTGGATTCTACAAGACATTTAGAGAGGAACTACTGTCACTACTGTTTAAACTCTTCAATGAAATTGAGAAGGAAGCAATGCTCCTGAATTCATTCCTGGAAGCAAGTATCACCTTGATCCCCAAAGCAGAGAAAGACCCAACCAAAAAAGAGAACTATAGGGCAATCTCACTAATAAAATAGATGCAAAAATCATTAATAAGATACTGTCAAATAGAATACAGAAGATCATGAAAAAGATCATACATCCTGACCAAGTGGAATTCATCAGGATGCAGGGATGGTTCAACATACACAAATCAATAAATGTAATACACTATATTAACAGAAGTAAGGACAAAAACCATATGATCATCTCAATAGATGCAGAGAAAGCATTTGATAAAATCCAACAAACATTTATGATAAAAACCCTCCAAAAATTGGAATAGATGGTCTCTACCTCAATCTCATAAAAGCCATCTATGAAAAACCAACAGCCAATATCATACTAGATGGTAAAAAACTGAAATTCTTCACACTAAAATCACAAGAAAGACAAGGATGTCCACTATCACCACTCCTGTTCAATATAGTTTTAGAAACAATAGCCACAGCAATTAGATAAGAGAAAGAAATAAAAGGAATAAAGTTTGGAAATGAAGAAGTCAAATTGTAATTATTTGCAGATGACATGATACTCTGTATAGAAGACCCCAGGAACTCCACTCAAGGTCTTCTAGACTTATAAACCAAATTCAGCAGAGTAGCTGGTGACAAGGTCAACACACAAAAATGAATAGCTTTCCTGTACATGAAACAGACTCACTGAGAGAGAAATGGGACAAACAATTTCTTTCACAAAAGCATCCAGAAAATTGAAATACCTAGGAATCCACCTAACAAAATAAATCAAAGGCCTCTACTCTGAAAGATAGCATTCTGAAAAAAGAGATGGAAGAGGGTATCAGAAAATGGAAAGACATCCCTTGCTCCTTGGTAGGATGAATCAACATAGTGAAAATGGCCATGCTTTAAAAACTGCTATATAGATTCAGTGCAATCCCAATTCAAATTCCAGCAGCATACTTCATAGACCTTGAGAAAATAATCCAAAAATTCATTTGGAGCAAGAAGAGACAGAGAATAGCAAAAGCAATACTAGGCAATAGAGACAAGATAGGGGATATCAGAATCCCCAACTTGAAACTATGCTACAAAGCTACTGTGATAAAAACAGTGTGGTACTGGCAAAGAAACAGATCTGAGGACCAGTGGAACAGATTAAAAGATGCAGAAATAACTCCAGACATACTCAGCCACCTTATTGTAGAACAAAGGAGCCAGACACTCTCACTGGAGGAAAGATAGTCTCTTTAATAAATGGCCCTGGAAAAACTGGGATTCAATTTGCCAAAGATTAAAGCTAGACTTTTGTGTCTCATCGTGCACTAAACTAAAATAGAAATGAATTAAAGATCAACACTAAACCACCTCGAAGAGAAGTTGGGTAGAATTCTTGAAGACATTGATGTAGGAAAAGATTTTAGAAAAAAAAAACCTCAGTTGCACATAATTAGCACAAACAATGTGGGATCTCTTCTTATTACAAAGCTTCTGTAGAGCAAGAGAAACCACCAGCTGTGTGAAGAGACAACTCCCAATGTGGGAAAAATTGTTCACCATCTATTCCTCAGACAAAAGTCTACTATCCTAAGAAATCAGACCTCACAAATTTAAAGACCCAATCCAAATATGGGTATCTGAAGTGAATATACATTTCTCAGACAAAGAGGTAGAAATAGCAAATAAACTTATGAAAAAATGTCCCACGTCACTGGTCATTTGAAAGATACAAATGAAAACAACACTGAGATTCCACCTCACCCAAGAAAGAATGGCTGCAATCCTGAAATCAACCAATAACAAATGCTGGTGGGACTGTGGGGCAAGAGGAACCCTGCTCCATTGTTGGTGGGAGTGCAAACTGGTTCAACAGCTATGGAAATCAGTATGGAGATACCTGAAAGAACTAGTATTTGAAGTCCCATTTGACCTAGATATTCCCCTGCTGGGTATATTCCCCAAAGATTTAAAAGAATCACACCACAGTGATATATGTGCATCCATGTTCATAGCAGCACAATTTGTGGTAGCTAAAACTTGGAAGCAGCCCAATTGCCTGTTAACTGTCACAGATCCCACAGAACCTGCCCCTGCAGGTCAAATGAAGCAGTCACTACTCTTCCACCTTTTTTCCAGTCTAGGATTAAGAGGTTGCATTTCTTTGGGCCTCTGGATCATCTCATGAGTCAGGGAGTTGAGCAAGATAGAAAGAGGAAGATACCAATGATCCCACAACCATCTTGGAAGGCATACCCTTGATGACCTGAAGACCTTTCACCTGGTCCCATTTCCTAAAAGTTCCACCACTTCTCGAAAGCACCATTCTGGGAACCAAGAACTTTGAGGGATACTTGTCTGAACCATCTTATTACATAAGCTGCCATTTTGGAATTGTGAAACCCACACTGAGGTCCTCCTCACAACAAAGGATGTGTCTTCCCCTGGAATCATAAGCTGCCTGAGGAGAAAATTTTATAACACTGTGCACAGTTGTCACTTATTTGTTTGTTCCACCTATGGCAAAGCTCAGTGGGCATTCTCTGAGGTGAACTGAAATAGGATATGAAAAGTCTTAATTTGCCACCTCTTTGCCCAGGTAGGGGTGCCACAGGAAGCATCTCAGGGGCTGGTTACTTCCCCACAGTTCTGTTCTGTAGAATTGATACTTCTTATCATTGATAGAATGCATTACAGCACTGGTACACAGAGAGAAGGCTGCAAAGGAAGGCCTGTCCATACAGGTATCATCTTTTACTCCTTTGATATTGCATTGGAAATTATTTTACAAAGGCACACATTATCTGCTGACTCCATGCTCCACTAGGGTATCAGGATACTTATTGAAGAGTTTTGACTTTCTGTTTCATTTCTTTGTAGGAAACAGCAGGTAATATTTCCTTGCTTTAGAGGAGGATAAAACAGGTGTTGCATGAAAATCATCTCCTCTTAATCTTTGTTCTCAATGCCTAACTACATTGAAGATAATAGCATATCAGGAGAGAGAGACACTCTAGGAAAGTCAGAAGTGTCAGGGAGGATTTCAAGGGAGATTTAGGGGCAGAGTGGTTCTGAGGTCCTAGGACATCTGTGCTTTGGTCTCTGAAGTGTCCTGAGGATGTAGAATGAACTCAGAGGGCTGGGTCCTGTGGCACATCAGGGAGACTTGACTGAGGTTTCTGGGCCTCTAGCCTTACCAAAGGTGCCTGGGGTCAAACTCAGCACTAAAACTTTAGAGCAGACAGGTAGTGAGAGCTTGAGCAAAGCTCTCCTAAATAAACACAGATAACCAGTGCTAGCAGATGCCATCAGTGCCCCTCAAACAAACAAACAAAAAAGCCCAAAACCTTAGTGCCTTTGGTATCTCCCAGAGTTGAGTGGAAGAGGGAGCTGTCCAGGAATCACTGAAGTATAATTTTCCTTGGATCAACATAAGTCAATTTGCAGAAAATAAATATATGTAGTGTTTTTCAAACAGAGTCCAGGGACTGAGATTCATTGTTATTGTACTATTTCAAAAAAGAAATTTGAACTTTGTGCAAGACAGTCCTCTCATCCCAGGAATGGCAACCTGGACATGATTGCCAACTAGTGGCTATCCCTTGTAACTACATGTGCCCAAAAAAACCAGAAAGCAGTTTGATACAGTATTTGCCTTTTCTCTGGAAAATTTGAAAGAGCAAATACATATATGAAAAGCAAATATATTATACAACATAATGCAGATGTGAAAGGCTCTATGTGTGCAAACAGATAATATAAAAGGGGGTAGAAGTTTTGAGGTGGAGCAAATACAGTAGCACTGTAATCCTAGGGTCTCTCAGTTCCACTAGAAATCAGAAGTGCTTAATGTCTATATCAGTAAGTGTTTACTTACTGGAGAAACAGATTTAATGTGAGATATACAAAACTATAAGAATTTACAATGGCTACACACAGAATCAGATATAGAAGGATACAAAAGATTTAAGTATTTGCTGGAGATCTGAAAGATCCAGTCAAAGGCCTGGAGCCCACTGCAGTGTGGTTCTGTGGGGTCTGTCTCAGGAGGCTGAAGGCTGTGCAATGGAAGCTGAAGATGACTTCCAGGGTGAGGGTGAGGACTAGAGCTCCTCTGAAGAAATAGAAACAATTCTTCCTTTTTCATTTCCTTTTCACAGCACTCTGGTGACAATCCTCCTTAGGGTGGATCTTCCACACCCAGAACTATGCTGAGTCCATTTAGTTGGTTATTACTTACTAAGCTGACACAATCAGTTAACAATCACAGTTTCAGCCTTCTTATAAAGTAAGATTAAAAAGAACAAAGTTATCATACTTACCAAGCAATTCCCCAATCTTGAATCTTTAATACTAAGGCAAGAATTATTGTGGAATTTATAGGAAATGGATACATATGGAGGATATACTCCTAAGTGAAATAAATAAGTCACACGTGTAAATACTGAATAGTTTCTCTGGTGTGAAAAATATAATAGTACATAAGATCCTAATGGGATAATTGACAATGTGAAATAGGAAGAAAAGGTCTAAAGGTGTAGGGAAAGTGGGAAGGGTAGGAGAAAGGGAATAAGGGAAAAGAAAAAATATGAGAAAATGAAGAAATGAAAATAAAATATTTGTAAGTGGGGAGGAGAGGAGGGGGTGAATGGAGGGCAGCAGAATGGGGAAAAAATGAGAACCAAGACCTGTCATGTAAAGGTGCATGATCCCAATGATGAATGTAACTGTGTTGTATACCTAAAATGTACCAATAAACTCAATGAGGAAAAAAAAGAATTATTGTGGAATAAATATTGTGTTAGGGGCCTTGTTTATATCCCCCAACATTTTAACTTTCAGCTGTTACCTGAGATCCTAGAATAAACAAAAAAAAGATGTAAATTTCCAGCTTCCCTTGCTGATGGACCCCTATGACTCAGTTTGAGGTAGTAGTGCCTCCACTACTACAAGACATTAAAGTGTAGAACCAGCACATACATAGACAGAGATCAGTGAAATAGAATAGAAAGTCAAGAAATAAACTGTGGAAAAGTTTATAGAGATTTACTGAGTGATAAAGGCCACATTTAAAAGCACTAAAGCAAAGATAGATCTCAGATGAAGAAATTTTTGGGTAAGCTATCAATTTGTACTGATTGACCCTCATCTTTAGGGTAGAAATGATAGTATTGCTCAACAGAAAGATAAAGAGGTGTGTAGTATTGTCACTTTATTCTACCAAATTTAAGTAGACTCCTTCATCTCAGGTCTTCCCTCTCATCAGTTGTGCATTGGAATAATAATTATATCTAATCCACTTCCTGGAAATTTCCAGTCAGAAAACATTTGTGAGAACCTTTTGGAAAGTGAAATGAGTTGCAGAAAAATAAGGAATTACTAAGTAGGTTTAACATACTACAAATCAGAATGGATCTCCACTGAGTTAGTTTTTATTCTAAGGCTTGGTAACAACACCCAAGCTACTCAGATTGGAGTTTGCTGGTGAAGCGAGAAGTGCTGAAGACAAATTTCAAGTCTGAAATAGATTTTAACATCAAAAATGTTTTTATCATTTTCTTGCTCCCTCCTTTTTCACATTTTTATTTGTTTTTTTATGAGAGTTCAGGTCCCCTGGGCCACAAAACTGCAGAAAGCCACTTCCATTTAGGGAATTCACATGAAGATGCTGGACAGAAGCAATGGACCATCCCAGCTGGGAAAATGAGCAGTGACCTTGTGGCCTTGGGGGAATTTTCTGCAGTGCATGTAGGAGTGTGGCCTGTGTACTTGCTTCAGTATTCACATGTCCCAGCAAAGGGACATCTGCACAGCTTCTCTGTTGATGGTCAGATGTTAATTTCCAGCAGTGTGGGTCCTGAGGATTCTTGAAAGTAAAAGGAAACTGTTACAAACAATTCTTTAGTATTTTAGAGCTTCCATGTCTAATTTTGGCAGGGTACTCAGTTGTTTTATCTGGAGTCTAGCCAAGCTATGAATTGGAGAATGATTTTGACCAACAAAGGAGAATCAATAGTTCAGCTCAGGTAATTTCTAAAGACACGATTTATTGAAGAGCATTGTGAGCTCTTCAGAAGAGGAACTGTGGAAGTTTTATGGCCTAAAATCCCTTTTCTAATCAGAGTCTCTTATCAGAAAACTATGGCTGGGTCACCATCTTAAAATACCCAATAATATCTAGAAACATAATGGGGTTGAAATAAAGGCTCTGTAGTCTTCTTTTATGATATTTTTCTCATTGAGTTTATTGGTACATTTTAGGTATACAGTACAGTTACATTCATCATTGGGATCTTGTACCTTTACATGACAGGTCTTGGTTCTCATTTTTTCCCCTTGTCCCTCCCCTCCCTTCACCCCCTCCTCCCTTCCCTATTTACAAAAACTTTTTCCATTTTTTTGTTTTCTCATATTCTTTCTTTTCCCTTATTCCCTTTCACTACCCTTCCCACTTCCTCTACACCTTTAGCCCTTTTCTTCCTATTTCACATACCATTTGGATCTTATTTACACTTTCAATTTTTCACATCAGAGAAACTATTTAGTATTTACCCATGTGTGACTTATTTATTTCACTTAAGAATATATCTTTAATATGCATTCATTTTCCTATGAATAACTCTAATTTCTCACTCTTTATGGCTGAGTAGTATTCAATTTTATAGAAAATCCACATGTTCTTTAACCAGTCTCCAACTGATGGCAATTGGGCGGTTTCCAAGTTTTAGCTATTACAAACTGTGCCTCTATGAACATGGGTGTGCATAAATCACTGTGGTATGATTCTTTTAATTCTTTTGGAAAGATACCCAGTGGATGGATAGCTGGGTAAAATAGAACTTCTAATCCTAGTTCTTTGAGGTATCTTCATATTGATTTCCATAGTGGTTGCATCAGTCTGCAGTCCCAACAATGGAGAAAGGTTCCTTTTTCCCCACAACCCCACCAACATTTGCTATTGTTTGATTTCTTGATAGCAGCCATTCTTTGTGGGGTGAGGTGGAATCTCAGTGTTGTTTTCATCTGCATCTCTCAGATGACCAGTGATGTGGAATATTTTTTCATATATTTATTTGCTGCTTTTACTTCTTTGCCTGATAAATGTCTGTTCAGATGATCTGTACTCTTGTTTGTATCAATTAGTATAATACATCTTGAGAAAATGAAGGTCAGTTAGGTTTTGACAGGGATAAAGAGGAGTGTGTGTGTGTAGCTGGGTGAAGAAAGGAAGGAACACTTGGCACTCTGAGAATCCTGTGACTATTAACAGGTTTTGAAAGGCAGACCCTGAGCAATGAAATGGCTGTCACAGGTGCCTGTCACAGACAAACACAATCACAAAAGCCCCAAACAAAATATTGGTGTTCTCCCACCAGGACCTTAGTGTCGGTCTCTTAATGTTGCATTCATTCTCCAAAGGATTCAATGTAGCTGAATAGTTGGAGTCACACTGGATCTACTTAGAGACAAACAACTGAAAACATAGGTAATTAGAAGAAAGAGGGACATACATCCTGACATCAAAATCAATCTGAAATAAGAATTTGTAGAGCAAACAAAACATGGGTTTAGGACTTTAAGAAACAATTATTCAGCCCACAGAGCTGCTGCAGGTCTACTACCTACGGACAGAGCAGAAACCAGAGCAAGAACCACCATTTCTGGGAAGTTCCCCTCAAAATGGAGAGACTGCAAATGTGTGGAAAACTCAATCTACACAGAAGAGATCTGCAATATAAGGCCCCTTGCTTCTTTTGATTTCCTGCAAACAGAAAACACCGCAGCCTGGCAGCAAATTTAACTGATACACACACAGGAGAAAGTGACCAGAAAGCTGCTCCCTTCCCAGGGGCTGCCAGTTTTTTCTTTCTTTCTCTGTCATGTGCCATAACAGCTAACTGGAACATCTAACAACAAGATGAGGGACCAGCAGCAGCATTGAGGACAGCAAGTGGAACTGTTATGGAAGGAATAAGTAAGTGACACACAGAGAGACAGCAGAATGGAAGTAAAATAGTATATTTATTTATTGATAAGGGTTGATCTCACATAAGCCGTGCCTGGATCGACGATCCACTGGGTTACAGCTCCTCCTTTTATAGGGTGGTTATATTTCATTCTCACAGTTCAAATCACGGTCACAGAATAGTTAATCTTTTGAACCCAGATGTAACAGTTCTTTGCAGTTGGGGAGTTTCCCTATAAGATTTGCCTAGTTATCTATTCTAGTCCATAGGAAGGGGGTGTTCAGGGTCAGGGGAGCAAATGTTAGCAATGGGTTCTTTCATTTAGACACTTTAATGATCAGGTGGCTCCAGTCTCATCAGAACTCAAAACTTTGACTGTTGTCTCAGGGTGAGACCAAATGCCTCCTTCAGCAATTAGTGCCTTCGGGGCCTATTTGGAGCTAAATAAAACAAACTGCTGTTAGAGACAGCAGAAGCCATTTTACATTGTAACACTTCAAAGGTTTTTGCTATTTATAAAAGTTTTCCCTATCAGAATAACACAACCCATCCTGTCCTACAAGAGGTGTGAGAAAAGGATTCAGACTACAGACATGGTTGCACTCGGGGATTCAAGCAGCCTGGGGCAGTGGGGACAAGAAGTGGGAAAGTAGTACTCCCCCACCTTGCTACCAGTGGTGCAAGCATCCTTGGGCCAGGAGTCAACACTGAGAGCAGCAGTGCAAGGAGCCAAGGTGGAAGGACAAAGAGAACAGCCCAGGAGAGGAGCCAGTGGTGTGGAACAGAGGAAGCTGTGTAAGGTGCAGGAGGGTCCTGCTGTACCCAGGACTGGAAGTAGCCTCAGGCTGACTCTGATGGTGCTATAACAAATAGGATAGCAACACAGAGACAAACAGGGTAAGGAGACATGGGTGTACCATCCAGGAAGTGCTAGCTAAAGACTAGCCACAGCCCCCACATCCAGAGGCCACAATCAGCTCTACACCGAGTACTTATCCTACCCATGCAGAGTCAACAGAGATTTGGTCTCTGATTTGGATGCAACCACAGAACTGTGGGCATTAGAAAATTTTCTCTCTCTTTGTTGATTTGTTTTATTTTCCTTTTTCTGTCAGTATTTTGGGGGATTGTTTGAGTTTTGACTTTTGTTTGTTGTGTTTTACCTGTCCTGTTTCTCTCTTTCCTCTTCTGTTATTTTCATGTAAGTGAACATTGTTGCTAGTCTTTCTGGTTTGCAAATATATATAATCCCCAGCCCTTCAATTTTTAAAAATTTCTCCTTCACCCTTTCTTTCCTGTCCTCTTCTCCAGTTTCCCAAAGCTTGAGTGATCATCCACTGTCCTTCAGCATGCATCTACTATGTTTCACTTCATTTGTCACTTTGTTTTGTCCTCTATCCTCCTTAAATCCTGTCCCCTGGGTAAAATGACTCTACCAAGTTTCTGGTTTGTGTTGATTGTTGTTACACAACTAAAGACTTTGCTCCTAAGCTTAAAAGTACCAAATTATCAGTTTCTAGACTGTGCTTGAAGATATTGTTATTGCTAATTGTACTACATTAGCCAGGATGCCATACCTTTCGCAGTCAGTTCTTCACCACTGTTTGACAATACTATGATTGTTTGGGGTCATACTAATCATCATAGTCTGGTACCAAAGGACTGGGAGCTGAGCCAAATAGATAGCAACTTCTCATCCCTAATAAATTGTGAAGGTAGGATCTTGGGAAGACAGAAAGGCCAAGAGCTAACTACTAGAAGACATCTCTAAGGAACAGACATTCCCAAGGGTAACCTTGAGACTAGTGATAAAACTACATAACATAAGAAACTTACAAGCATCAACACAGAAAACAAATTAAAATTAAAAAACAGAAAGTGATAAGAAGAAGCAAAATTCAACCCCAAACCTCCATCCCAACCCAGCATAACTCCAGACAACAATGAGATAGAGGAACTCAAAAGCCACTCACTGAAATTTTCTGAAATGATAGCAGTAGAAGTAAATAAACAGATGAATGAGGCTATAAAGAAAATCAGAGAAGAAATAATGTCTCAGGTAGAAAAAAAAAAGAAATAACAATCATACTGAAGGACCTCAGCAAATCTAGAGTAGGAATAAATGAAAAAAAAAAATAGAGGAGCTTAGGAAAATAATGGAAACCATGAAAGTCCAATGTAGGAAAGAAATGGAATACGTTAAAGAGATTCAAACAGATATCCAGAAAATTAAAAATTCCAGTGAAAGCTTGCAAAGTCAAATGAATAAAAGTAAATAAAGAATATCAAACCTAGAAGATAGGATTACAGTCCTTAATCATGAAAAGAAAGATCTCTTAGATGTCTATAGAGTGTTCCACCCCACAACATCAAAATACACATTTTTCCCAGCTGTTCATGGGACATTCACCAAAATAGAGCACATACTAGCTCATAGAACATGCTTAAGTAAATGAAAAGCAATTGAAGTTACCCTATGCATATTATCAGATCATAGTGCAATGTAATTGGAAATCAATGGCAAAAGAAACCATAAAAACTTTATAAACACATGGAAATTAAATAACACCCTCCTGAACAACCAATGGGTTACATATGAAACTAAAGAAGAAATTAGACTGTTTCTACAATTAAATTACAATGCTAATACAAAGGAAAAAATGACCTATATGGGAAATATTTAGTAGTGAATGCCCATATCAGGAAAACACAGTGAGTTCAAATAAACAACCTAACATTAAACCACACACTCCTAAAAAAAATAAGAACAAGTCAAGACGAAAACTCATATGAGGGAGGAAATTATAAAGATTAAAGCAGAAATTAATGCAATTGAGACTAAGAAAACAAAGAATCAAATAAATTGAAGAGTTGGTTCTTCAAAAGATTAAATAAAATTGATAAACCCCTGCCAATCTTATCAAAAGAGGGAAAGAAAAGACTCAAATCCATGCAGTTAGGAATGAAAAGGGTGAAATCACAATGGATCCTGCAGAACTCTAGATTCCCCACTACCTATTTTGAGAATCTGTATTCTAATGATATGGATAACACAGAAGAAATGGACAGATTCCTAGTTACATATGAACTAACAAAGCTGAATCAAGAAGATATAACAATTCTGAATAAATTAATATCAATTAATGAAATTGAAGAGGTAATTCAAAACCTTCCAACAAAATAGCCCAGGTCCCGATGGCTCATTGCTATATTTCTATAAGAAATTTAGAGAAGATCTAATGCCACTATTTCTCAAACTCTTTAATGAAATTAAAAGGAAGCAATACTCCCAATGTCATTTTTGGAAGCAAGCATTACCCTGATACTAAAATTACAGTAGGATCCAACCAAAAAAGAGAACTATAGGGCAATATCCCTAATGAATATACATGCAAAAAACCTCAATAAGATACTGCAAACAGAATGCAGCAAATCATCAAGATTACACAACATAACCATATTCATCCTAGGGATCCAGGGATAGCTCAATACATACAAATCAATAAATGTAATACACCATAATAACAGAGCCAAGAAGAAAAAAATCACATAATTATCTCAATAGGCTCAGAAACAGCATTCAGCAATGTCCACACACTCATTCAAAATAAAAACCCTACAGAAAATAGAAATAGATGGTCTTTATGTCAGTTGGATAAAAGCTGTCTATGACAAAACCAACCATGAGCATCACACTAAATGAACAAAAACTGAAAGCTTTCACTCTAAAATCAGGTGCAAGACAATGATGTCCACTATTACCACTCCTATTCAATAGAATTCTGGAAACATTAGCCAGAGCAAATACACAAGAAATAAAATGAATAAAGATAGGAAAGGAAAAATGTTAAACTGTTATTAGTTGTAGGTAACATGATATTCTACATACAAGACCCCCAAAATTCCACCAAACAACATAACATCTAGATTTAATAATCCAATTTAGTCACACAGCTGGTTACAAAGTCAACACTCAAAACACAACAGTACTACTGCACACAAATAACAAACTTACTGAAAGAGAAATTAGAGAAACCACACCTTTCACAATAGCATTGAAAAATTGAAGTACTTGGGAATCAGTCTAACAAAGGCAGTAAAGATCTTTATATGTAAAATGACAATACTCTGAAAAAGATGGAAGAACATATCAGAAAATGGAAAGATATTCCTTGCTCCTGGATAAGAAGAAACAACAGTAAAAATGGCCATGCTCCCCAAATTGTTACACAAATTATTGCAATCTTAATCAAAATACAAATCACACACCTGATAGAACTATAAAAAAAATTCCTAAAGTTCATTGGGAACCAGAAGAGGCATAGAATAACAAAAACAATTCTGGGCAACAAAGGCAAGGCAGGGGGCATCACAATCCCTTACCTGAGATTTTGCTAAAGAACTACTGCAATAAAAACAGCATGATACTGGCAAAAAAAAATAAACAAATAAAACATGTACAAGAACCACAAACAACAAATCAGGTTAGAGGACCAACGGAACAGAACAAAAGATGCAGAAACAACTGAAAACACACTCAGACACCTTATCTTCAACAAAGGGGCCAAGGACCTTCACTGAAAAAAGACCCCACAAAGAATGGCTGCTATCAAGAAATCAACCAATAACAAACATTGGCAGGGTTGTGGGGAGAAAGGAACCCTTCTCCACTGTTGGTGGAAGTGCAGACTGGTGCCACCACTATGGAAATCAATATGGAGATACCTCAAAGAGATGGGACTAGAGGTTCCATTTGATCCAGCCATCCCTCCACTGGGTATCTTTCCAAAAGAATTAAAAGAATCATATCACAGTCATATATGTACACCTATGTATATAGTGGCACAGTTTGCAATAGCTAAAACTTGGAAACAGCCCAATTGCCCATCAGTTGGAAACTGGATAAAGAAGATGTGGTTTTTCTATAAAATGGAATACTACTCAGCCATAAAGAATGAGAAATTCATTCATAGGAAAATAGATATATATTGAGGATATACTCGTAAGTGAAATAAATAAGTCACACGTGTAAATACCTAATAGTTTCTCTGGTGTGAAAAACTATAACAGTACATAAGATCCTAATGAGATAATTAACAAAGTGAAATAGGAAGAAAAGAGCTAAAGGTGTAGGGAAAGTGGGAAGGGTAGGAGAAAGTTAATAAAGGAAAAGAAAAAATATGAGAAAATGAAAAAATGGAAATAAAGTGTTTGTAAATGGGGAGGGGAGGAAGGGGTGAAGGCAGGGCAGGGGTATGGGGGGGAAAATGAGATCCAAGACCTGTCATGTAAAGATACAAAGTCCCAATGATGAATGTAACTATACTGCATACCTAAAATGTACCAATAAACTCAATGAAGAAAAAAAAAAGATAGCTTGTTTAATAAACGGTGCTGGAAAAACTGGCTTTTTACATGCCAAAGATTAAAGCTAGACCCATGTCTCTCACCATGCGCTAAACTCAAATAATAATGGGCCAATGATCTAAATGCTAAAACAGAAACACTAAATCTTCTGGAAGAGAGAATAGGTGAGACTCCTGAAAACATCATGTAGGCAAAGACTTTATGAACAAAACCCGAATCACACAGGAAATACTACAGAGAATCAACAACCAGGATCTCATCTTTTTAAAAAGCTTCTGCACAACAAAAGAAACCACAAACAGAGTGAAGAGACAACCCACATAGGGCACAAATTTTTGCCAGCTGTTCCTCAGACAAAGGACTGATATCTAGAATATATAAAGAAAGGAAAAAAATCAAAATTTCTAAATATAAAAATCCAAACTGAAAATGGGTATCTGAGATGAATGCACACTTCTCAGATGAAGAAATACAAACAGCAAATAAATAGAAGAAAAATGCTCAAAATCACTGTCCATTTGATAGATCTAATTAAAATAATGCTGGTATTCCATCTTACTCCAGAAAGAATGACTATTATAAAAAAATCAACCAAAAACAAATGCTGTTGGGGATGTGGGGAAAAAAGGAACACTTCTCCACTGTTGATGGGAGTATAGAATGGTGGAAACACTATGGAAATCAGTGTGGAGATTCCTAACAACACTAGGACTTGAGGTTCTACTTGATCCAGCTATTGCCCTATTTAGTATCTTCTCCAAAGAATTAAAAGCATCATACCACAGCGATATATGCACACTCAGGTTCACAGCAGCACAGTTTGTAATAGCTAAATCTTGGAAGCAACTCAAAAGTCCATCAAATGATGAATGTACAAAGATGTGATTGTTTTATGAAATGGAGTAGTATTCAGTCATAAAGAAGGATAAATTTGAGACATTTATAGCTAAATGGATGCACCTAGAGACCATACTTTTAAGTGAAATAAATTGGACATCTGAAATTGCACATTGTTTCTCTGGTGTGAGAAACTGAAAGTGTAAATAAGGACAAAAAGTTCAAATGAGAAGGGGTGCAAGGGAGGGGGAGAGAGAAAGGAAAGAAGGGAAAAGAAAAAAATGAGAAAAGAAAAATAAAATAGGAGCAAAGCTCTTGTAAATAAGAAAGGGGAAAGGGATAGAAGGGGAATGAGAAAATATGAATCAAGATATATCAGGGCCAGGGATTTAGCTCAGCGGTTCGGTGGCCTGCCTTGCAAGCGCAAGGACCCGAGTTCAATCCCTGGTACCAAAAAAAAAAAAAAAAGAAAGATATATCAGGTCCAGGTACAAGTTCCATACAATGAATGTAAATATTATGTATATCTAAATTGTGCCTATAAACTTAATGATAAAAAAACATTGCTGTTTTAGATGAAAATGCTGTTTTCCTTAAAGGAACCAATAGAGGGTGCTGTCATCCAACACAAACCACATTTAAATCCTAAACCATTTTCTAACTGGATAAAAATCTCCCCCTTTTCACATTAGTCTATGAAAATTCATCTTTTGGATCAGACTGAATTAAATTCAATTACTGATCAGCTGTAGGGGAGATGCCCTGTTTACAACAGGATCCCTGCTGAGCATGTGTTGTTTGAGTAAGGTAATTCAGCATTTTGTTTTGAGCCCAAGGAAACACATTAGGATGAGAGGGCAGTTTTTCTTTTCTTTCTTCCCACCCTGCTTCTTTCTTTCTTGCAGCACTCAAAATGCATGTGGTTTTGTTTTTAGAAGGCCAAATATGCAAACACTGTTAAGGATGTGAAAGGAATTTGAAAAGTGGGGGAAATGGAGGAGTAAAAGCTATATACCCTTTTAAAAAGCAGAAAAAATATATCTCACACCCCCAAAGCACGTACATATTCACTTCAGTACCCCCTCCCCCATGCAATCACACAATCACAGTCACACAGCTTTTAGCTTGGTCAGGATGGGGCAAGGACTTCGGTTCACCATAGGTGGCTCCGCTAGAGCTTGGCATCTATGCCTGGAATATAATGCCATGTTTCTCTGAAAATAAGACCTAACTAGAAAATAAGCACTGGTCATTATCATGGTAGTGGCTACAGTCAGGAGACAATTATAACTCACTATTCCCTCACTCAGTGGCTACTCTTCAGTGGCAAGTAAGGCAAGGTAGAGAATATAAATATACACACACAAGCACATATGTACAAATATACATAAATACACATGTACATATATACATATATACACATGTGCATATATATAACATGTATATGCATATAATGTATGTGTATGTTTATGTCTATGTATATGTATCTCTGATACATAATTCATAATGTTCAATATCAAGATCTATTAAAAATAAGAAATTTGGCTCATGTAGCACTAAATAACATTGAACTGTTTTAATTGACTTTTTAAAACTTAGCCAACTCAATTGGCTCTTTGTTTGAAGGTCATGAAAACAGAGGGATAGATTCAGTAAATACATTGCTGAAACCCTGTTGGTTTCATTTTGACCTTCAAGAAAGCCTCCCATTCTTCCAATTTCACTCCCTTCTTTGTGAAGATGCTCGGAGGCCTGTTAATGTGATCCTGCCTGGACAGAGGAAATCCAGGATGTGCGGTTAGGCTGTGCTTTCCAGGATGGCTCAGTCTGCATCGCTGATCAGTCTTTTTCCTTCCTGCTTTTCTCTAGGTCAGGCCCCAGGGAGGCAGTAGAGTGAGCTCAGAATTTCACAGGTGACCACAACAAAGACATGCGGTCCAGCTTCATCCAGGTTTCCTCCCCAGCAAAATAAGATTTGCATCAAGGACACTCTGCCTTTAGTCTCAAGCATGGTCTGCTTTTGAGGTTCACATACTCTGACCCTGATCTGTAGCAATCAGAGATATTTCCTAGTAAAGAGCTGTAGGACTCAATGTGATTCAGGAAATGACAGGCAGCAGTGTCATCTATCAACCTGGTACATGTGAATTCTTAGCCTCCCCTTCAGAATCAGAATCTGTTGCAAAAGGCAATCTTCTTTTTTTTTTAAATATATGAAACCTCATCCTGCAAGGCTAATGCCTTCTGTGGGTGTGCAGAATAATAAGCACTTTTACACTCAGTGGAACTTGCATTGTTTGGCTGAGGCAGGTGGACCCTCAAGCTGATCTTAATCTGTGCTTTCTTTAGATCAGTATTTTATCATCCAGTGATTGACTGCCCTGCCTTTTCCTTGGTTGCTCCAATTCCAAGATGCAACAGGACAAAGTGTTTGGAGTCCTCCCCTGGTAACTAGTGCCTGGGGCTGGGGCCAAGAGGTCTGACTGAGCAACCTCCCAAAGGATCTCAATGTGCCAGAAATGAACTCTACTTTAGTGCAATATACAGTAGGAAGAAAGGTATTTAATAGAGGAAGCATGATGGGGAGGTTCAGAGCACCCAAGGCTAGAGGGCTTTGGTCAGGGAAGGGTGTCATGATGGGAAAGGAAAGCACATGGGATACCTAGGGTGTGGGAAGATGTAGTGTTCAGTGGTGAGGAGGGGGGTGTGGTGTACAAGAGCATAGGCTTTTGTCTGACTGCTCAAACCATC
Source organism: Fukomys damarensis (assembly GCF_012274545.1). Classification (NCBI taxonomy): domain Eukaryota; kingdom Metazoa; phylum Chordata; class Mammalia; order Rodentia; family Bathyergidae; genus Fukomys; species Fukomys damarensis. Next base: position 26,474,559 of record NW_022900913.1, on the reverse strand, counting down.
ACAGCCACTTATGAACTGTGTGACCACAGATAATCCATAAGCCCTTACCTTAGTCCCACTAGTATAGTACCTACATGACTTCTTCATGCAGGCTTACTCCTGTGTGTCACAGTTTACCTTGCCTGTCCAACTGTCTTCCCTCTACTGCCTCTGACATCCAAGTAGTCTCCATTGGTTGGTGGGAAGTGGTGTGTAAAAACATCTGGTTCTCTAGCCTTTTGCAGAATAAACCTGTGTGTATTCACTGGTTCTGGAGTGTCCTTGGCAGGAACAAGCTCCAGTTGCGTGGTGGTGACTGTTACCATCTGTCAGCTGCCCTTCCTTACTTTCCTAGGCAATGGTTGCTAGGATCATTGTCCACACTAACAGCTTGCACTTGAAGCCTTGTCTCAAGGTCTGCTCTGGGGGAACCCAAGAACTTACGTGCTATGTTGATGTGAAGAGTCATGGAGTCAGGGCTGAGAGTTGAACTTGACTTAGAGTATCTTTGGGATTCTAAGGGATTTAGGAATGGTGAGCCTGGAAGAAATACAGGCCTAGGTAACCTTGGAAAACTGATTTTGCCTTGAGGCTTCAGTTTCCTTAAAGCTAAAGTTTCCTCAAAACTAATTTAACTTGTCTTCATTGTACTTATCTTTATTTCTTTTATCCTACCTCAAACATTTTGCAAAATGTAAAGAGATATAACAAAGTGAAAGATAGGAAGAACCAAAGATTGAGAGAATGAGTATGGATTAGTTCCACCTCCTCTCCCCATTCAGGGAGAACCTTCCAGAACCAAGCTTCCTGATCAGAGAGCTGCTACTGCAACCATAACTTTCAGCTGATCTGGAGAGGGGTGGGGCTACAGAAGAGGCTGTCTCAGCCTTATTAGTTTAAGAAAATAGTATTACATGCTGCAAAAATTAGGTCTAACCACTGCTGAGCTTTTTGAGTAGGATTCTTAGAAGCCACAAGGCTCTTATCTTATCTAAAGAGAAATGGGAGCAATGTAAAAATGGAGTTAAATAATGGAAAAGTGAACTGCACATAACTGTGTTATTAATGTCATAGTTAAACTATTCATGAGTTAATATGTGTATTATGGGATAGACACAGGCTTAGTGGTCCAGAGTAAGTTTAAGATGAAGTCTTCTCACCTGAATTCAGAGGGTTTTTTTTCCAAGAATACAAGACCTCATTTGGTCATGATGTCTACTGAAAGATAAACTTAGATTTGTTAAATTTTTAGTTTACTCAAGCAGGGAGTGATTCACTGGTCAGCAAGTAGTTCAGTGTTTCACCTAGGGAAAAAGAGCAAAATGATAACTTTCATAACATGTTCACAGAAGCAAGAGGAGGAGACTGTATTTGCTTTGTTCAAGTGGAAATGTCCACAGTGCCACGTTAATTAGTGGTTTCTGCTGGGTAAGCTTAACCTTTGTGTTTACACTGGCTTTAGCTAACTTAAGCAGGGACCCAAGGCTCTAGAGCTATCCTGGTCTCAGGGCTGCCTTACTATGCTGTTGTTGTTGTTAATAATAATAATAATTATTAATAATAATAATTATTATTATTATAATACATATCAGAGGTCTGATCCCCTCTCTCCCTGCTGAGTAGTAAAGGCCATTTTGAAACTGGAGGTATAGGAAGGTCCTTCTAGGAAATGAGTGGAAAGTGGGTAGGTGTCAGTATGGAGAAAGAGGATAGAGATTTATTTAAGGACACTGGGAGCCATTTGGATTGAGGATATAAAGGTTTAAACTAAGGCAGCAGAAATGGTGATAAAGTAGTGGAAGGGACAAATAGAGATATTTTGAAGGGTGGTTCTGTGGTGTTTTTTCATAAATGTCAAGCAACAGAAATACAAATAGAATTGACAAGGGATTTTTTATTTTTTTTATTTTTATTTTTTGACAGAAGGAATTAATTCATGGCTTCCACAAGCTTTCAGAAACTAATGGCTTCCCTCAGATTACTGCTTCCGTCTTCTCAGGAAAAGGGAGATTTGTACTGAGGCAGAAAGAAAGCCATCCACTACTCCTCCATTAATACATATTTGTGTATCTTCCCCCTGATGTTTTTGCTCAAAACATCCAGCAAGAGCCAGAGGGAAAGTGTTCTAATGCAGATGATGTGGCTGACAAATATCATTTCCTTTTTCATGTTGATATAAAATAACAACTCTGCTTTAAATGAAATAAGATTGTTTATGCTGAGCCAGAAGTGAGTGACCATGGCCCAGGAACATAGACTTATGTTACCATAATTAACATGTTCCACTATGGGAGGGGATATATGAACTTTACAAAATGAAAGAAAGTCACGAACTAATGTGTTTATGGAATACATGGGTAGGGCCATCATGCAGAAATCTCTTCTATTGGATCCAGATATTTTCATCACATTCTTAGCTTCAGAGTTGTTGGAGAATCATGAGCTGTATGATTTGAGGATACATTCCAAGATTCCTTATGTTGTACAGTAAAGAAGGATTCATTGGAAAAGGAGGCAAGAATGGTTTTCTTCTTTTAACCTTTAAATGTCTTATGCCAATACAGATGAAACACTTGTTAGAGCTACCAAAAGGCTGGCCATAGTCCCTCCACTAACACTGAATTTTACTCACCACCAAGGGAGGGTTAAGTAGCTTGATTCTCATATTGTAACTGGTATTTTATGCCAAGAATCTCAGTCACCAATTAAAAAAGGCAATAACACTGTAGCAGGATAATTGATCGAGATCTTGATTTGTGTGTATGTATATTTGTATGTGTGTGTTGCTTTATTTTGTGCTTGTTGTGTAAGAGAAGAGAAAGACAAATAGACATTTTTACCTACCACCATCCTAGGAGTTGCCAAGTATTCATCTTTTTTTTTTTTTTTACTGAATTTATTGGTACAATCTAGGTATACAATACAGTTACATTCATCATTGGGATCTTGTACCTTTACATAATAGGTCTCAATTCTCATTTTTTCCCCTTGTCCCTGCCCTCCCTTCACCCCCTCCTCCCCTCCCCATTTGCAAACACTTTATTTCCATTTATTCAGTTTCTCATATTTTTTCCTCTCCCTTATTACCTTTCCCCAACCCTTCCCACTTTCCCTACACCTTTAGCCCTTTACTTCCTGTAATTATCTCATTAGGATCCTGTGTACTATTATCATTTTCCACACCAGAGAAACTATTCAGTATTTCAGTTAAAGAAATCTCTGTATGAACATTAAAAATAGGGAATCCTAAAATAAAACTAAAAAGGAAAGTAAAAGAGAAAAGGCAATGATGTAAGATTAAAATAATCCTTAATTCTGAAGAAGAAAATGGTCCCTTAACATATTTAAATTGTTTCTTGCTCTTGTAGTCTTATCTTATTCTTTTTTTCATTATTTAGAGAATACTTTTTAGTTTCTGTAATCAAACCCACATAGATATGATCTTACATATTTAGTACAATGCATTACCCCTGTACAAATGGAAAAATAAAAATAAAAAAATTAACATTTCTAGA
>NW_022900913.1:26446976-26470991 GCF_012274545.1 Fukomys damarensis | reverse complement strand
ATATGTATTTATATAAAAAGACTAATAATAGCAGTATGAACTGCATCGATAGCAGCAACAGCTTTTCCAGGTTCTGCAGTCATCTGAGCAAAATTATAGACATTCAGCACATTCCATTAAAAAAACAAAAACAAAAAAACAAAGAAAAGAATAATATCCAGAAAACTGCAAAGTTCTGTTGCTGTTGTGGTACCTGGCACCATTTTTTAATTAGCATCTTAATCATCATCTGGAAAGAGAAAATTCTAGAGTAACATCATTAAATATAGCTCTGATAAAGCATGGTCACTACTAGTTGTGGTACCTAGCACCATTTTTTTATTAGCATCTTAATCATCATCTGGAAAAAGAACATTCTAGAGTAACATCATTAAATATAGCTCTGATAAAGCATGGTCACTGCTATGTATCATAAAGCAGGTACAAGCTATTTTACATTCACAGAGGTATGATACAGTACTGTCCTACATCAATTATGCTAGAATCAGTTTTGATTTGAAATTTGCTTTGTCTGCAAACAAGATTGCTACCCTTGATTTTTTTCTGGGATCCTGTCACATGGAGAATTGTTTTCTATCCTTTCAGTTTCAGTCTATGGGCTTCTTTTTGCACTAGGTGTGTTTCTTGTATACAACATATTGTTGGATTTTGCTTCTTATTCCATTTTGCCAGTCTGTTTCTCTTGATTGGTGAATTGAGGCCATTGACATTGATGATTATAACTGATATGTAGTGACTTATTGCAAGTCTTCATCTTTGAAGTCAGGAATCCCTAGAAGTTACTTCCTTTATGTTTTAGAACAGAAGACAGAGATTTTTTGGGTAACAGGGAGCTGCAATGTCCCAGGCTTCTTTTGTAAGGAAACAACTCACTAAGAAGGAGGGGAGAGAGGCAGGTGCAGGGAGGGAAAGAGAACCAAATAGTTGAGCACAAGAGACAGTTCACCAAGTGATATCAGAGGACCCTTCACTTTTGAGGGTTTTCTAAATTCTGTGTCACCTGTGTTTGGGTACCAAAGCTTGACAAGTAATGGGATTTAGGAAAAGATGAAGGATAGAAGCAAAAGAAAGATAGGAGCAGTGGCCTTGAAGACAGACAGAACATCTTTTATTTCTTTGCTTGACTCAGGGACATGATATTACCTGACATTTCTGACTTCAAATGAGGAACATTAATCACAGGAACCTCAGTGGTGACAAAGTAATATGTCTTGAGTTCTTGTTTCCGGGGGTGGGGGTGGGGAGGTGGTCACTGGATTCTTATAAAATCCTCTGAAGTTGCCTTAAATCTGACTGGGATTGCATTCCCCACCACCTTTTTTAAAAAAGTAACACAATATTGAATTTCACTTTAGCAGTGTGGGACTAAATTTATATCTGAAATATTAACAGCAACCCCACCTCCAGGTTTTACAGGGCCTGAAGCTTGTGAAACTTAAATGCCCCTCTTAAGAAAAATGATTCAAGGCTATGAATACATAATTAGGCAGAGAAGCAATTATTCAGAGTGACAGTAGAAATTAAAATGTTATAAAATTTAAAATTCATATTATATAAGTATCCTATAACTCTTCAAATGAATGACCATAAATTTGGTGGCTTAGAGCATCAGATATGTATTAACTCACAGTTCTGGAAACCAGACATCTGAAATGGAATTGATGGCAGGGCTATACTCTTTCTGAAGGCTCTAGGAGAGAGACTCCTTCTTCTTCTTGAAGCTTCTGGTGGCTTCCCCATATACTTTGGTTTCTTTGGCTTGTAGCTACATCATTCCAACCTCTGCACCCATGACCACATTGCCAGCTTCTGTGTCTCCCAGTGTGTCTCTTATAAGTACAACAGGATATGTCCCTGTCATAGGATTTAAGACCCTCCTGGGTAACCTAGGATGATTTGATCTTAAGATCCTTAACTTAATTACATCTTTTTCCAGGTAATGTTCAGTTTCCATAGATTAGGACGTTCTTATAGGCCATTGTTCAACCTTCTGCACTGACAAATACCACAAATGTCAGGAAAATGACATAAAATTTTTATTAAATAACTGACACACCTCTGGATATTTTTTTCCTATCACTCTTGGCTACATACTCTAATCACCTCTCCATATGACAATAATTTTGTAATTTCATTTTTTCTGTAGAAAGAGTAGGAAGAAATTCAATCTTTTCTCTTCTATGATGGATTTAAATATGAGTATTATGGTTAATAGTTGGGCTGGAAAAGATATAGCATTCCATAGATTTACAGCTTGTAGTATAGCTATAGGTGTATGTCCAATAAAAAGGAATTCTGGTAAGTTTTATGTTATATTATTCATGTTCAAAAAGGAAAAAAACAGTAAGGGCATTATTAATTTCCTGAAGCTACAGTACATCAAATAACTATAAATTGGATTATGCACATAACTGAGTACAGCACAACAAAAATTTATTGACAGTGAAGTTCTGGAGACTAGAGGAATCCAGGCATCATCAGGACCACACTCCCTCTGAGGCTCTAGTTACAATATTTCCTCACCTCTTTTTAGCCTCTAGTGGTGTTCTCAACATTCCTTGGCTTGCAACTCATTGGAATCTGGGCTCTGTGATACCATGGCACTCTCTAGGTGTATGTGTCTAATCTCTTTCTTCTTGTAGGGTCACCACAAGTCATTGGATTGAAAACAGATTAGTTTTCAAAAACAAAGAATTCACAGCAAGTGGTCAAAAGAGGTCCTATCAGCCTAAACCAGCCTGATAATGAAGTCTCTCCCACTTTAATCCATGTAAAGAAAGTATTCTGAAAGAGCCATTAGCTTTTTGCACTATGTTGTTTCTGTTGTGGAAAATATGAAATATTGAATATGAAATATAGGCAGAGGAGCTGTAGAGCCCAGCCAAGCAGGGCTATCCAGTGACCCCATCACTTTGGCACAGAGGAGCTGAGGATGACAGGACCTCCAACCCTGAATCTCTGACTGCTGGGCCATACCATCACCTGGATCCACACCACAGAGGGGCAGAAAGGCCATTGATCTGAGCTCAAGATGATAAAGCAGAAGTGAATAAGAGAAAGAGAGCCTCTCTGAAGCTCCTAGATACCGAAGCCCACTGGAAAAGTGAAGAAAATCTCTGCAATAAAGACACACCAGACCACCATAGTTGGTAAGTTGGAGGGATCAGCACCTCTCATCAGAACCTTGATTATCTTCAGATGAAATCTGCTGTAGAATTTTGCAGAGTCCAACCCAGCAGGAGGTTAGAGATCTCAATTTGGGCCTTTCAGCCAGAAATCAGCCTGAACCTCAGGGGACAGCTGCTGGCTTGATGAGACAATTGACTTAGATCTGCACACTCCTGTCCATGCTGTCTATTGTGTCAGCAGATATATACCCTGAAGGAGATGCTTTGCTTTTATTTTCAAAGTGATGTTTTTTTCTCTTATTTTTAATAATTCAAAACAATTTTATCTATCTTTTTCTTTTCTCAATTTTTTTCCTTTTTAATCTTCTTTTTCTTGCTTATCTCTCTCTTACTTTCTCTCTCCCACCTTGTTTTTTCTCTCCATTTTTATTTCAGTTCCTATCCTAATTCAAATTTCTTTTTTTTCTTTCTTTTTCTTTTCTTCTCTTTTTCCTTCACTTGATTGTCACTACTTTTAAAAGAATGTGAATACAGTTTCTAGAGTCCTTATTACTATTAGTTTGTTCTATTCTTGTATATGTTCTTTTGTTCCATCTTCTCCTCTTCTCTTCAACAGCTTCCTAGAGTTTATGTGGTCTTCCCCTGCCCTCTGGCCTCACTTCTAACCTTTTCCTATCTCTCCCTCCTGAAGTACTTCCAAGTCCCCATCCCAAAGGATGAAGTTACTGTACTGAAGAGTTTATTCACTATCAGTATATTTTGGGCTGGTGCTTGATTTTGATTTAATTCACATTGTTAACAGTAATAGATTAATAATTACCACAAATTGTCATTTTTTTAAACTGTGCTTGCTGCTACTGTTGTTGCTGATTGTATCACTTGGGCTAAGGCATTATATTGATGTAAGCATCTGTCTTTCCTGGTATTATGAAAATAAGTGACCGAGAGTAATTAGAAACCCCAAATCTAAAGACCAGCTATATCTGGAAGACCAAAACATTAACCCAAGAATTTAATAAAGGTCAGTACCAACAACAAAAATAGAAATGAGAAGACACTTAAGCAAGTAAAAACACAAACTTTCAGCTCACCAAAGGCAAATTCTTGGAACAACAAGGTGGAAAAGTCTGATAGTCAACCACCTGGACACCCTGAAATGATAGCACAGGAAGTAACAAAACAGATCAATCAGGCTCTAGAAAAATTCAAAACAAATATTCTTTCCCAGATAACCAGAGAGATGGTAAGCAGATGAAAGAAATAAATAGAGATGACAGTTATAAATACATATGCACCAAATACTAATGTCCCAAACTATACAAAACAAATGTTAAGGGACATGAAAAACCAAAGAAGTACTAGTACAATTGTAGTGGGGGACATAAATACTCCACTGTCACAAATAAACAAAACATCTAGACAAAAAGTCAACAATGAAATAATAGAACTGAACAAAGCCTTTGAACAAATGGACTTCATAGATGTCTACAGAGTGTTCCACCCCACAAAATCAGAATATACATTCTTTTTGGCTGCACATGTGTCATTCTCCAAAATAGACCACATGCTAGCTCATAGAACATATTTAAGAAAATGCAAAGGAATTGAAGTTATCCTCTGTATATTATCAAACCATAGTGCAATTACTGAATATCAACAGCATAAGAAACCATAAGAACTTCATAAATACATGGAAATTGAATAACACCCTCCTGAACAGCCAATGGGTCACATGGGAAATTAAACAAGAAATTAAACAGTTTCTACAATTAAATGATAATGCAATACAACATGCAGAAATCTACAATACACAATGAAAGCAGTTCTATGAGGCAAATTCACAGCAGTAAATGCCCATCCTAGGGAAAACGGTGTGAGCTCAAATAAACAACCTAATGCACAACCTTAAGTTCCTGGAAAAAGAAGAGCAAAAAAAACCCAAAGCTCAAAAAAGGGAGGAAAGTATAAAGATCAGAGCAGGAATCAATGCAATGAAGACTAAGAAAACAATACAAAAAAAATCAATGAATCTAAGAGTTGTTTTTTTGATAGAATAAATAAAATCAATAAACCTTTAGCCAACCTTATCAAAAAAAGAAAAAATGGCTCAAATCCATTCAATTAGGAATGAAAAGGGTGAAGTCACAACAGATCCAGCAGAAATCTAGAGGGTCATCAATACCTACTTCGAAAACCTGCACTCCAATACAATGGAAAACACAGAAGAAATGGACAGATTCCTAGATACATATGAATTACCAAAGTTGAACAAAGAAGATATAAAAGTCTAAACATGACAATTACATTCAGCAAAATAGAAAATGTAATTAAAACACTACCAACAAAGAAAAGCTGAGGTCTTGATGGCTTCAATGCTGAATTCTACAAGACATTTAGGTTTTTTGTTTGTTTGTTTGTTTGTTTGTTTTGTTTTATGTTTTTTTGAGACAGCATCTCACTATGTAGTTGAGACTGACCTGGAACTCACTATGTAGCCCAGGCCAGTCTTGAACTCATGGCAATCCTCCTGCCTCAGCCTCCCAAGTGCTGGGACTATAGGTGTGTGCCACCACACCTGGCTACAAGACATTTAGGAAAGAGCTATTGCCACTACTCCTTAAACTCTTCAATAACATTGAAAGGGAACCAATATTTCCAAATTCATTATTGGAAGCACGTGTTATTTTCATTCCCAAACCAGGGAAAGATGTAACCAAAAAAAGAGAACTATAGGCCAATCTCCCTAATGAACATAGATGCAGAAATCCTCAATAAGATACCAGCAAACAGCATAAAGAGGTCTCATCATGAAGATCTACACCCTGACTGAATTTGATTTATCTCATGGATGCAAGAATGCTTCAACATGAACAAATCAATAAGTATAATGCACTATATTAAAAGTCAAGGATAAAAACTATATGATCTCAATAGATGCAGAAAAAGCACTCAACAAAATTCAATGCCCATTCGTGATGGAAAAAAAAACTGAAGAAAATTGGAATCATTGGTCTTTACCTCAACTTGATAAAGGGTATCTATGAAAAACCAACAGTCAACATCATACTAAATGGTCAAAAACTAAAAACCTTCATGCTAAAATCAGGAACAAGACAAGGATGTCCACTATCACCACTCCTATTCAATATACTTCTGGAAACACAAGCTACAGCATTTAGACAAGAGAAAAAAAAAAGATAGGAAAGGAAGAAGTTAAGCTGTCATTATTTTCTTATGATATGATACTCTACATAGAAGATCCAACATACTCTGCCAAAAGACTTCTAGACTTACTTGGAGGATACAAAACTCAATAGCCTTCTTCTCCACAAATAACAGATTCATTGAGAGTGAAATTAGGAAAACAATTCCTTTCACAATAGCATCCAGAAAAATGAAATATCTAGGAATGAACCTAACAAAGAAGATGAAAGACCTCTACAATGAAAATTACAACACTCTCAAAAAAGAGATGAAAGAGGATATAAGAAAATGGAAAGGTATCCCTTGCTCCTGGATAGGAAGAACCAACATAGTGAAAATGGCCATACTTTCAAAACTGCTATTCAGATTCAATGTAATCCCAATTAAAACCCCAACAGCGTATCTCACAGAACTGAAGAAAACAATTAAAAAATTCTTATGGACCTAGAAGAGACCAAAAATAGCAAAAGCAATTCTAGGCATTAAAGACAAGATAGGGAGTATCATAATCCCCAACTTGAAACTATACTACAAATATTGTGATAATAACAATATGATACTGGCAAAGAAACATTCATACTATTAAAAAGCTTCTGCTGTGCAAGAGAAACCACCAACAGAGCTAAGAGACAACCTACAATGTAAGAAAAAATTTTTGCCAGCTACTCCTCAGAAAAAGAACTATTATCTACAATGTTTAAAGAACTCAAAAAAATCTGATGCCCCAAATATAAAGACCTAATTCAAACATGGGCATCTGAACAGACATTTCTCAGACAAAGTAAAAGCAGTAAATAAATACATTAAAAAAATGTTCAACATCATTGGTCATTTGAGAGATGCAGATGAAAATAACACTGAGATTCCACATCATCCTAGAAAGAATTGCTATTATCAAGATATCAACCAATAAGAAATGTTGGTGGGGCTATGAGGAGAAAGGAAGCCTTCTCCACTGTTGGTGGGTGTGCTGACTGGCACAACCACTGTGGAGATCAATATGGCGATACCTTGAAATGCTAGGATTAGAGGTCCCATTTGACCCACTTCTCCCTCTGCTAAGTATCTTCCCAAAAGAATTAAAAGAATCATATCACAGTGATATATTTGCACACATGTTTATAGTGGCACAGTTTGTAATAGCTAAAACTTGGAAACAGCCCAATTGCCCATCAACTGGAGAGTGGACAAAGATTTTTAAAAATAAAATGGAGTACTACTCAGTCATAAAAAAATGAGAAACTAGAGACATGTAGAGCAAAACAGATATACATTGAGGCCATACTCTTAAATGAAATAAATAGGACACACATGAGTAAATACCAAATAGTTTCTTTGGTATGAAAAACTAAAAGTGTAAATAAAGTTCAAATGGTATAATTGATGGATGAAGTGAAATAGGAAGAAGAAAAGGACTAAAGGAGTAAGGGAAATGGGAAGGGCGGGGGAAAGGAAAGAAGGGAAAAGAGAAAAATATGGGAAAAGGAAAAAATGGAAACAAAGTCTTTGTAAATAGGGAAGGGTGAAGAGAGGGCAGGGGAATGGGCAAGAATATAAGAACCAAGATATACTGTGTAAAGGTATTAGATCCCAATGATGAGTGCAATTGTATTGTTTATTGTAAATGTATGAATACATTTAATGGGGAAAAAAACGAAATATGAAATATATCTCCCAACCTAATAAGGGATACACTGAGTTCTTAGTCTCTAGAAATTGAAGAATAAGTCCTAGGAAAGACAGAGGTTAAAAGTAGCAAGATATTCATTGATTGGAAAGCTTCTGAGGGGCAGAAGTGGTCTAGAGTGGGTAACCCAGGATCTCACTTTACAGAGAAGATTTTTTGTTTGTTTTATTTTGTTTTGTTATTTTAAGAGTAGGAAAGATTAATTGAGGGAAAGAAAACTTCTGTCTAAGAGAGACAGAAGGGGGTGGGTTGCCTGCTCACCCCACTTCTCCAAGATGTTTTATACAGCAAAGCCATTCAGTGAGGCAGGCACAAAGTGGGACAAAACTATAAGACCCAATGGAAAATTACAAGGTAGGCATGAGGTGGGGCAGAACCATGACAAACCAATAAGGTTACAAGTACAGTTACCCATGCAATATTGATTAAATGGGAGTCAAGTTGGGGAGCCAGTCCTGTAGCAAACATACAAGGATTTTCAGTAAGGGTCAGGTGGGATATTTCCTGAAAAGGCTGGGTAAAGACCTTGGCCCCCATCCAGGTGATTGAAACCTATTTAGAATATCAGTCGCTGCTATTTATCCACAGGGGAAACACAAGGGTCTAGTATTTTCTCTCCTTTTACAATTCTGGCCTTCAGTGAATGTGTCTTTATTGTCCTCCATGTTGGCTCCTTACTGTGTTGGCTCCTTGAGGGTGGCCCTGTCTAACTGCCTACAAGATATCTAATTTAATTAACTTTTCTATTTGCAATATTCCCTCCTCTGAAGAAAAACTCCTAACTGCTGTGAAGGGGTATAGGGTGAGGACAGCTCTGGCTTCTTCCAGCTGAAGAGGATCTTAGTTGTGATCAGCAGTTAGAGTTACTCTACAGAGGGTCTTTATAGGGTGAAACCCACATTGGTACAATGTGGGCCACAGCAGTGAGCATCCAATAAAGTTACAAGTATAGTCACTTAGGTAATGGTGGTTCAATTGGGAAGCAAATGGGATGGAAAGAACAAGAATTTTCCCAGAGGCGGTGGATCCACATGTCTCTGGTCACCCCATGGGTGGTTGATATCTATCTATACTTCACTAAGCCCAGTTCTTTGAAGAAGTATGTGGTCTGGTCATCTTGTCTACATCTTGAGGCCTGGTTTTCAGCTGATGTGCAGCTGTGGTGTGTTTCACCTTTGTCCTGGTCCTCTTGAGGACTTATCCCTATCTGACTGCCTATAATATTTTTTACCTATCATCTATCTACAATATTTCTCCCTCTGAAGAAGTATCCTGAATTGCCATGAGGGGGGAAGGAGTGATGACTGTTCTAGCTATTTCAAATTGAAGGGGGATGTGGTTGTGGTTAGTAGTCAGGGTAACCTTCAGAATGTTTATCTAAAGGTCCTCAATAGGCATCAGGCATTTCCACAATAGGTAGGCATAAAACTTTAAGTCTGGAGGAGACAAGGCCAGAAAGACATTTAAGTATACATAGACCAAACAATAAGATCAACAAGAATATTATGAGTACAGTGAATGGATATTTCCACCAGGAAGAACTAGTAATAGCCTTCCACAGGAAGGATGAGAAGCCCCAGGGAATCTCATAATCTGATATGGCCTTAACCTATTGTTTAATATCTTGAACAGCCATAGCAGTATTAGCAGAAGTATCAGGAATGCATACACAACATTCACCTTTTACAGTTGTACAGGTAACTCCTTGTGCTGCTGTTAAGATATCTAGCATCATCCAATTCTGGAGGACAGCTTGCTTCATTAATTATACCTCTTCATTTAAAAGAGAGAGAAATCAGTTGAAGTGTCATTTAAGGCCTATAATTCCTAGAAATCCCCTTAGTTGTTTTAGGATCTTAGGCAGTGGGAAGGAAAATATTGTTTCTTTCTTCCTCTAGTCTTCAGGTTGCCTTAGATATGATAAAGCCTAAATATTTTACCTCAAGGCTACGAAGTTGTGCTTTAGATCTAGAAACCTTGTAACCCATTTGCTAGAAAATTTGTCAGAGCACTGGTACCTTGGCTAGAGAGTTCTTCTGAGGGGGCATGTTCCAGTATATCATCTATACATTGTGAGATTGTGACCTGGACTAATTTTGCCTCTCTGGAGAATAAGAGTGGGCTCTTCATTCCTAAACATATGAAGAACACAACTTATCTCAGGGTTGTATAATTCTTTCAGCCCAAAAGCTTGCCATAATCCTATACCTCTCCCACCTTCTTGTGTTAGGGATCTTAGAACAGACAAATATTCAGTATGCTTGGCCTTAGATATATGCCCTGTCTGCCAAGATGTGACCAGCCCAGACAGCTCTGTCTTTGAGTCTGGGCTTCTCAGGTTCCTGGAACCCCAGCTGCAGAATGACTTTATTTACATTGCTGTTCAGAAGCAAATGGACCAGCTCAATGGAAAGTCTTTCATTTTTAACCAGTAAGCCAGTATGTGGCATTTTTCTTTTCCTTACTCTGCAGGATAAAATGAGACTTGCAGATGTTCCTCTAATACCAGGAGAATAAGATTCACAGATGAGCTGCTGAGAGTGGCTTGGCTGCACTACTAGGCCATCCAGTTGCCATGTGGCTTGTGGTCAAGTCAGAGGGAGCAGCTGCAATTTGCATTTGGAAACTGACTTCATGGCTGTGTTCAGTGCCAGAAAGCCATTTGTAAGCAGCCTTCCCTGTCACACTGCAGGGGTTACCTCCCCTGATAAGAAATTCTACAACAAAGGGACTTCTTTAAGAGCATTGCCTGCTTTGACCTAGCAAAGTTGTGGAAACTTCAGCTTCCTCTGATACTCATGAGTATTTTACTGAGCTAAAATCACAAGGTAAGATTCCTTGCCATAAGGACTCAACTCGAGAGAACCAGAAAAATAAATTTATTATACCAACTTTGGACCATGAAGACTCTGGGAATAGTTTTACCTGAACAAATAGAGACAGACAAATGGTGGGTACATGTATTTTCTGGGAGATTTATTTTATCAAATTATGTACTGTGAGAGAAACTGTAAAACAAACTAATCAGCTGCTGCCTGTTTTCATAATGGTGTGGGCAGGCCAACTCCAGGTTCTGAGTTCCACGTAAGCCAAAAGTTCCAACCAATAACCAAAAATAGTATTTTAGGAAGGTAGTTCCCTATTACAAATGTAAGAAAGAATATAGAAAATCTGCTTGGAAATAACCATTGCATCATTGCCCAGCAAAACTCCCTCTTCTTGTGCATAAAACTGGTGGTGATGGCTGTATGTCCTTTCAGAGATATAACCTACCCCTTGCCCTTTCTCATATCATGCTGACTTCACCGTTATCTAACTGTCAAGGGGATGAATCACATGCCAGCAACCTACTGGTGGATATAACAGGAAAGCCAATGCCAATAATTTTCACATTTTATTATGATTACCACCAGAACTATTAAGGTGACACAATCTACTATAATATAAAGAATTAAAAGGGAGCATGAATGGAAAGTGATATAACACCACCTTGATTATCTTAAAATAAGTATGCATGTATATTTGTAGATATAAATGTATTTGTAATTGTATATTTACCAAAGGTGAATATTTATCTCTCATCTAAAGTGTAAACTCCCTGGGAGTGCAACAATGTCACCTTATTATAGACACTTAATTTAAGTAGAAATATTATAGTCAGTCAGACAGACAAGGTTAAGCCCTCAGGGCCAAAGATAATAACACATTACAACCATGGCTGGAGGTACACTTATGGAAGGCCAGGCTCCAAGATGAAGACAGAATGCCTACATACTTTTACTGTCCACTTACCTCCCCAGGGGATCAACAATAATGATTCATATTCTAAATAGTCATCAGTCACTCCCAAAAAGTCCTTGTTCTTTCATGTACACTTGCTATGTCACTTTCTTCCCCATTGGTTATATATTACCTAAGAGAGCATAATTGTCATCTTGTTGATTGATCATACTTCTGTCCCACATTGTATCCACTATGATTTTGTACCCATTTCATGATTTTGTTCTATAAAACCAACTCTGTAAGTGGAGTCCATGGCAGCCCACTTTCTGGGTCCCCTTATGTGTCTTTCAGGCAGAAGATGTTTCTCCCTCAATAAAATTTCCTACTCTTAACCTCTCTTGTTACTCAGAATTCATTCTTTGATTTTGGGGGAGTACAAACTTGGCACATTTGACATCTCGCAGGTTGGGAGTTATATTTTCCCCATATCATTTAGAGATCCTATATCAACCCAGAGTCTGGAAAATGGGAATAATTTTCTAACCAGATAAGCCAAAGAAGAACTTTCAGAAACAAAATGTATTGTATTTCCATGTTCTTTTTTTACAATTAATTTAATTGGTACTTTTTATGTATACAATAAAATGACATTCATTATTGGAAATTTTTACCTTTATATAATCAATCTTTGTTCTTATTTTTCCCCATTTCCCTGCCCTCCCTTCAACCTTTCCCTCCCTCCCTATCTCCAAAGACTTTGTTTCCATTATTTTTCATTTTCTCATATTAATTCAATTCCCTTCTTTCCTTTCCCCTACCCTCCCATTTCCCCTTCCCCTTTGTCCTTTTTCTTCCTATTTCAAATGATCTATTATAGCTTTTAGTCCTCATTTACATTTTCAGTTTCTCACACTATAGAAACTATCTAGTATTTACACATGTATGTCCTATTTATATCACTTAAGAATATCACTTCAATGTGCATCCATTTTCTTACCTTCCTTTACTGTAAATGGTTTTCCTAAAATATCTCGACTTCTCTTTCAATATGGGTAAATGATGAGATGCTTTGGAAGTATTTTTGATCTTATTATTCAGTTTGTGATTGACCAAGAGGCCAAGCTGTTGAACTCAGAAATCCATCATCAGGTTCCCATTCTCATAGGGATTACTCATTCCACAGGCTGCTCCTTGCCTGTGGTTCAGTGTGGCAGATATACGAAGCAGGTGCACTTTGGGGATGGTGAGTTGATTCAAGGACTCCCCATCAATCTTGCCAAACTTTCCTGGAGATTTATTGCGGTCTCAAACTCTCCCACTCAACCCTCTTTTCCTTCTAATTCTAACAGTAGAGAAAAATCTCTATTTTGCTTCAGAAGGGAAGTGTGCATAAGGTGCACAGTAAAAGAGAGGAAACTAGGAGAAAGCAGAACATGCCATCAGACTCTGTAAGCAACTGAAGCCTAGGAGTCCTCTGGGTCTCTTCTGGACCCAAGGACACAGAACCCTCAGATATATCCTGTGCCCTTAAAAGGACCTATATAATCTATAATCTTCCTTCATGAACTTTTTTCTGAAAAATGAGTTGTCACCCTGGGAAAAAGGAGCAGGAAAGGAAATCTGAAATTGAAAAAAATTGGTATTTGAAGTGATTGAACTATTACTAAATTCACCAAACAGATCTCATCTTGGCACTGCTGATCCCAGTTCCAAGGGAGACAAATTTAGTTTGAAGTGAAATTTTATACTTTGAAAAATTTTCACTATAGATACATACACAGCCATTATAAAAATTATGATATAAAAAGCTTTTTAAATTTAACAAAGTTTTGAGCAGCAAAAAAACTGCTTCTCATTGTCAATGGTTACATAGAATTCAATTGAATGGCTGCCCACTCTGTTGACTGAAGATCTCTCAGCTACTTATGTCCACCTACTTTCCTTGGCATGTTGCCCCCTCTATTTTTGAACCAAAAGGTGTGACAAGTCCTTCTCACATATTCAATCTGTATGATTTGTGTGCTATGTCTATGTTTCCTGTCTGTGACCATTTTAAAAGTCTTTCCTATCTTTAGATAAGCAAACTAAAAAGTCCTTCCTTTTCCTGGTTAATGAATATTCTGAATCTTTTGCTTTTTTTAATATTCTTAGAGCATACAGAGAAAAGAGTATAATAGCCATTTGGACCTTAGCATGTGATGGTAAGTGCATGGCCTTGGAGAGACAGAGAGTATAAAGGAACCTGAAATCCTGTTTACTATTAAGAGTGAAAAGTTGTCAAGGGAACAAACATATATCCTCTGACAAAGATTGTTGGTGTAGTAGAGGATACAGGCAGATGCATAGGCTCTCCCTGGTGAGGGAAACACATGATTGCAAAAAATTTCATGGAATATGGGGTCTGGGGCAAATAAAATAGACACAAATCCTTTTGCGAAGATGAGAGTTTCTTTGTTTAATTAGGTGCCTTGGTGCCTAGAGAATACCCGTTGTATTAAGATGCAAAGTCAGTATTTATTCACTGAACTGGGGGAATAAATGGAGGCAGGAAATTGCTAGTGAGTCAGCTTTACTAGAGTGTCACATATGAGACAGAGGTGCTGATCACTGAGGCTGATGTGCAATCATATCAGCAGTTCATGGCACATTTCCTTTGAAAGGGAAACCCCTAGAGGCAATGAAGTAGGTGTGAAGGTTTATTTTTAGTATACTGTGACTAGGGTGGTTCCCCACATGCCTGGGAAAGTCCCAGTTTACTGTTGCTGTGATGGCACTTTTCAGATGAAATTACCATTTAAATTTGTAGTCAGGTAAAGTGGATTATTCTCAAGGTGAACTTCAGCCAGTCACTTGAAGGCTTAAAGATAAAAAGACTCAGGACTGAGGTTTTTAGTTTTCCTGGGTTTTTCCTTTTGCTCTGTAAATTTCAGATGCCAGTCCATACAAAGTAGTTCTTTAAAATAAATCTTTCTCTCTCTCTCCCTTCTCCCACAATTAATAAATACATGATCAAGCAGATCCCCTTGGCATTGTAGAGAATTCATTTGCTCTGAGAAAACAGACTGAGATGGAGGAAGAGATTTAAGAAGTCATAGTCCCGTAGTCACAGTAATGGTAATGGTAATTGTAATGGTAATGCTTATGGTAATGGCAATGGTAATAGAACAGGCAATAACTCATTTTTAAAGATTTAGTATTTGTGTATTGAGCACTTACTATGTACCAAGCTTTAATGGACAAAATGCCATCAAAAATCATGTATTCTTTTAAGTTAAAAAAAAATCCCTATCCAAGTTGGACATGATGCTCAGTGGTAGAGAATTTGCTTAGCATGTGCACAGCTCTAGTTGGATATCTGGCAGTGCAAGAAAAAAAAATTTCCCTGTTCATTGTTCTATAAAACTGCAACCATCAGAGGAAATTTAATGTCCTGACCCCTGGTTTATCAGCACACACAATGGTTCTCTCCTCAGGAAAAGGAGGTTACTTGGAAATATCATACTTAGTGGAGAAGAAGAAAAAAAGAAACTCTGAGGTAATAGAATAATCCACAAATGTCAGGATAAATGTGAACCAGCGCTGTAGAGCTAGACAGTGATATCATTAAGTTAGGAAGTATTTACATAAGAGGCTTCTGTGGGCAAGTTAGTATAAATAGTCACATTCTGCTCACTGAAGTGTCTTTAGAATAGTGTAATTTAATGACATGAACGCTGCTCCAACTTCATATTGAGGAAGGTGGCCACCTCCCATCATGTAATAATTGTCCTCAGAGTCTTGCCCTATTCTGGTGGATGGAACTTGATGGTGGAACTTGAGCTTAGAGGTTGTGTAGCAGACTTAGTACAAAATAGTCAACGATGATCTGACCTGACGCATGCTCTAGGTTGTTCATAGGCCATAGCTATTGTTATAAGCTAAATTTTGTTCTCCACCCTGAAACCACTGAAAGTCTAATAATTGATATGTTTAAAGAGTTGTTATGGACTGACTATTTCGTTTCCCACCAAAGTTTATGACTTGAGATCCTAATGCCCAAAGTGATGTTATTAGAAGCCAGTCCCCTTGGGAGGTTATTACACCATGAAAGTGAATTTCTCATGAATGAGATTAGTAGCCATTATCATTTGAAACTAAATGCCCTCCCCAAGGATCATGTGTTAAAGTCTTTGTCCCCAGCTGATGGAACTGTTTGGAGAAAGTGGAACCTCTAAGGAGGTTAGGCCTACTGGAAGAGGAGACCGGAGAGGAGACATACCCCTAAAGTAGATTTTGAGATACTGACCCTTTCTCTTTCTTGCTTTGCTTCCTTGTTACCATGAAGTGAATATCTGTGCTCCACCTCACACTTTCTACCATGGTGCCCTCCTTCATCACCTAAGGCCCAAAGCGATGGGGCCAACTGTCCATGAAATGAAGCCTCTAAAACTCTGAATGAAACTAAATCTTTTCTCCTTTTAATTTGCTTTTTCTCAGTCATTTCATCAGTATGACAAAAAGCTAAAAGAAAATTGATACTGAGAATGGAGCCATTGGTCTGACTACATCAGATGATATGGTTAAGAAGCTTCTGGAATTGGCTTGTGGGAAGAGTTTGGAAAAGTTCAGAAGAAACAGACTAAAGAAAGCTTAGGACATTTTGAGTGGAGCTTGATAGCAATAACATAAAAAAATTTTCCAGAATAAACTTAACCATATAAGTACAAGTTTTGTACATGGAAAACCTCAAGACATTATTGAAAGAAATTAAGCAAGATTAATAATGGGAACCCTCAGGTAGACATGCCCCTTTGATCTGGCACCACAGAGGAGTCCAGCTGCTTGCTTGCTACACTCTGGTAGGCACACCACTTTCACCTGGAGTCAAGAGGAGCCTAGCCATACAGACACCAATAAAGCAGTGTTCATGCTCCCCCACATGAACAAGAGAAAGAAGTCCTCATTGAGGCTCCTAGATGAACATTGGAGCCCAATGGAAAAGTGAAGAAAATCGGAGATAAAGGCATACCATACCACCATAATTGATAAATTGGAGGGGCCATCACCTTCCACCAGAAGCTGGGCTATCTTCAGGAAAAGGGCAGCTGAAACCTGCAGTATAACCTTACAGAGTCCAACCTAGCAGGAGGTTAGAGGTCTCAACTTGGGCCTTTCAGCCAAAAATCAGCCTGAACCTCAGGGGACAGCTGCTAACTTGCTGAGACTAATTAGCTTAGAATTGCACACTCCTGCCCATGCTGTCTATTTCTTCAGCACAGGCATACCCTTAAGGACACCCTCCATTTCTATTGGTATTTTTTATTTTCAAGGTAATATTTTCACTTATCTCTAATCATTTAAAATATGTTTTATATTTTTCCTTCTTTCTAATCTTTCTTTTTTTCTTTCTTTCTTCTTTGCTTCTTCTTTCTGTATCAGGGATCAAATTCAGGTCCTTGCACTTGTGAGGCAGGTGCCAGAACCACTGAGCTAAATCCCGAGCCCTAATCTTTCTCTTATCTTATTCTCTCTCTCCCTCTCTCTCTCTCTCTCTCTCTCTCTCTCTCCCACTTTGATCTCCATTACTCTCCCTTTTTGTTCCTGATCCTATCCTAATTTAAATTTATTTTTCTTCTTTGCCTTTTCTTCTCTTTTTCATTCTCTCAATTGACATTAGTTTTAAAAGAAAGTAATTACAGTCTTTAGCCTCCTTGTTGCTGTTAGTTTGTTCTATTCTTTGGAATATTTTGTTCTGTCTTCTCCTCTTCTCTTCATCCACTCCCTAGAGTTAGTGTGATCTTCCTGTGTCCTCTGATCTCACTTCTAACCTTTTTCTATCTTATCTATCTAGCCTTCCCTCTACAACTCCTTCTAAATCCCCATCCTGAAGAGTTGCTATATTGAAGAGTTGATTCATTATAAACATATTTTGGGCTGGTCCTTGATTTTCATTTCATTCACATGGTTAAAGGTGTTAGATTAATAACTACCACAAATTGTCACTTTCTAAGCTCTGCTTGATGCTATTGTGTTGCTGATTGTATCACTTGGACTAAGATGTTGTGATTGATCTGATCAGTTATCCTCCCTGGTATAATGAAAATGCATTTGCCTCAGAGACATTAGAGACACAAAACCTAAAGACCAGTGGTATCTGAAAGATTGAAGTATTAACTGAGGAATTAAACTAAGAACAGTACCAATGACAAAATTAGAATGAGAAGGCACTTAAACAAGACGGAAATACAGACTTCCAACCAAGGTAAATTCCAGGGAAAATGAGGTGGAAAAGTCTGACAGCATCTGGATACCATGAACTGATAGCACAGGAAATAACAAAACAGATCAGTCAGGCTCTAGAAATATTTGAAACAGAAATAATTTTTCAGATAACCAGAGATGGTGAGAAAAATGAAAGACATGATTAGAGACTCCAGAAGAGAAACAGATAAAAAAATAGATGAGCTCAGGACAATGATGGAAACCATCATGAATGCCCAGCATTCATTGTGAAGACCACAAGTCTGTAAGGGCCAACAGAGAAAATATACCAGGCAAGGCAAAAAATTAAAGGTAGGAGGGCACAATGAAAAAATAAAAAAACCAACAACAGGAAGGTAGCAAGGAAGGAAGGTAGCAAGTCAATGAAAAGCCAATACATAACAGTTATAACCATAAATATTAATGGCCTAAATTCATCAATCAAAAGAAACAGCCTGGAAGAATGGATTAAGAAGCAAAATCCAACAGTATGTTGTACACAAGAAATCCACTTAATCCACAAAGAAATTCATAGACTGAGAGGAAAAGGATGGAAAATTGTTCTCCATGTGACAGGAGCCTGTAAAAAGTGGGGGTAGCTATCTTATTTGCAGAGAGAATAGATTTCAAACCAAACCACTTAACAGAGACAAAGAAAGCCACTATGTCCTTGTAAAGGGAACAATACAAAAGGAAGAAATGACAATCATAAATATATATATATGCACTGAATACTAATGTCCCCAACTATACAAAACAAATATTAATGGATATGAAAAATGAAATGAACACTAATTCAATTATAGTGTGGGACTTCAGTACTACACTGACACAAATAGACAGATCATCTAGACAAAAAATCAAAAATGAGAAAACAGAAATGAACCAAGTCTCACATAAAAAGTAAATTTCAAACCAAAACTAATTAAAAGAGACAAAGAAGGCCACTGCATCCTTGTAAAGGAAACAATTCAAGAGAAAGAGATGACAATCATAAACATATATACGCCAAATACTAATGCTGCCAACTATATAAAAGAAATAATAAGAAACATGAAAAACCAAATAGGCACTAATACAATTGATCCCCCACTTTCACAAATAGACATATCTAGGCAAAAACAAAAACAAAAACAACAAAAATCCCAAAGCTTGAACAAGAGAGGAAATTATAAAGATTAGAGCAGAAATCAATGCAATGGAAACCAAGAAAATGATACAAAAAATAAATGAATCAAAGAGTTGGTTTTTTGAAAGAATAAATAACAGTGATAAACCCTTAGCTAAACTTATCAAAAAAATGAAAGAAAAGGCTCATACCCACGCAATCAGGAATGAAAAAGGTGAAGTCACAACAGTTGCAACAGAAATCCAGAGGATAGTCAATACCTACATTGAGAACCTGTACTCTAATAAAATGGAAAACACAGAAAAACGGACAGATTTCTAGATACTTATGAATTACCAAAGTTGAATGAAGAAGATAAAAACATTCTAAACACCCTGATTACAGTCAGTGCAATTGAAAATGTAATTAAATTTACCAACAAAGGAAAGCCCAGGCCCTGATGGATTCACTGATGAATTTTATCAGACATTTAGAGAAGAAATACTGCCATTACTCTTCAAACTTTTCAATGAAATTGAAAGGGAAGCAATACTTCCAAATTCATTCATAGAAGCAAGTATCACTTTGATTCCCAAACCAGGGAAACTAACTAAAAAAGAGAAATGAAACTAAAAAAGAGAACTACAGGCTAATCTCCTTAATGAATCCAGATGCAAAAATCCTTAATAAGATACTAGCAAACAGAATACAGAGTATCACCAACAATTTCATTCATCCTGACCAAGTCGGATTTATTCCAGGGATGCAAGGGTGGGTCAACATATGAAAGTCAAGAAATGTAATACACTCTATTAACAGAGTCAAGGAAAAAAACCATATGTTCCTCTCAATAGGTGCATAAAAAGCATTTCACAAAATTCAACACCCATTCATGATAACAATCCTGCAAAAATTGGAATAGATGGTCTATATCTCAACTTAATAAAGGCTATCCATGAAAAACCAAAGCCAACATAATATTAAATGGTCAAAAACTGAAAACATTCATGTTAAAATCAGAAACAAGACAAGGGTGTCCACTATCACCACTCCTCTTTGATATAGTTCTGTAAACATTAGCCACAGCAATTAGACAAGAGAAAGAAATTAAAGCAATAAAGATAGGAAAGGAAGAAGTTAAACTGTCATCATTTGCTGATGATATGATACTCTACATTGAAGACCCAAAAAGCCCTACTAAAAGACTTCTAGACTCAATTCACACTTTTAGCAGAGTAGCTGGATACAAGGTAAGCACCCAAAAATCAATAGCCTTCTTGTACACACATAACAGACTCACTGAGAGAGAAATTAGGGAAACAATTCCTTTCACAATAGCATCCAAAAAAACAAAGTATCTAGGAATAAATCTAATGAATGAAGCAAAAGACCTCTACACTGAAAACTACAGCACTCTGAAAAAAGAAATCAAAGAGGATATAAGAAAATTGAAAGATATACCCTGCTCCTGGGTAGGAAGAATCCACATAGTGAAAATGGCCATATAACCAAAACTGCTATATATATTCAATGCAATGCCAATTGAAATTCCAACACTATATTTCACAGAACTAGAAAGAAGAATCCAAAAATTCATTTGGAACCATAAGAGACCTAGATTAGCAAAACCATCCTTGGCAACAGAGACATGGCAGCAGGTATAACAATTCCCAATTTGAAACTATACTACAAAGCCACTGTGATAAAAACAGCATGGTACTTGCAAAGAAACAGACCTGAGGATCAGTGGAACAGATTGGAAGACAGAAAAGCAACTCCTGATATACTCAGCTACCTCATCTTTGACAAAGGAGCTGACCATCCCCACTGGAGGAAAGATAGCCTCTTTAATAAACGGTGTTGGAAAAACTGTATCTCAACCTCCCACAGATTAAAACTAGACCCTTATATTTCACCATGCACTAAATTGAAATCCAAGTGGATTAAGGATCTAAATATTAAAACAGAAACATTAAACTTGCTGGAAGATAAGTTAGGCAGAACTCTGGAAGACATTGGCATAGGAAAAGACTTTATGAACAAATCCTCAGTAGAACGGGAACTAGCAGAAAGAAACAACAACTGGGGTCTCATCTTATTAAGAAGCTTCTGCACTGCAAAAGAAACCATCAGCAGAACTAAGAGACAACCTACAATGTGGGGAAAAATGTTTTACCAGCTGCTCCTCAGTCAAAGGACTATTATCTAGAATATATAAAGAACTCAAAATAATCATCCTCCCAATATAAAGACCCGATTCAAAAATGGGCATCTGAAATGAACAGACATTTCTCAGACAAAGAAGTAAAAGCAGCAAGCAAATATATGAAAAAATGTTCCACATCCACTGGTCATCTGAGAGAAGTACATGAAAACAACACTGAGATCCCACCTCACTCCACAAGAAATGGCTGCTATCAAGAAATCAAACAATAACAAATGTTGTCAGGGTTGTGCGGAGAAAGGAACCCTTCTCCATTGTTGGTGGGAGTGCAGACTGGTGCAACCACTATGGAAATCAATATGGAGATACTTCAAAGAGCTGGGACTAGAGGTTCCATTTGACCCAGCCATCCCTCTGCTGGGTATCTTTCCAAAAGAAGTAAAAGAATCATACCACAGTGATATATGTACACCTATGTTTACAGCAGCACAGTTTGTGATAGCTAAAACTTGGAAGCAGCCCATTTGCCCATCAGTTGGAAACTGGATAAAGAAGATGTGCTTTCTGTATAAAATGGAATACTACTCAGCTACAAAGAATGAGAAATTAGATTCATTCATAGAAAAATGGATACATATTGAGGATATACTCCTAAGTGAAATAAATAAGTCACACATGTGTAAATACTGAATACTTTCTCTGGTGTGAAAAACTATAATAGTACAGAAGATCCTAATGAGATAACTGACAATGTGAAATAGGAAGAAAAGGGCTAAAGGTATAGGGAAATAGGGAAGGGTAGGGGAAAGGTAATAAGGGAAAAGAAAAACAATATGAGAAAATGAGAAAATGGAAAGAAGTGTTCGTAAATGGGGAATGGTAGAAGGGGTGAATGGAGGGCAGGGACAAGTGGAAAGAATGAGAACCAAGACCTGTCATGTAAAGGTACAAGATCCCAATAGTAAATGTAATTGCACTCTATACCTAAAATGTACCCACAAACTCAATTTAAAAAATACAAGCTGTCTTTTGTGTACAAATTGATCAGCTAATCTTGAAATTCATGTAGAAATTCAAGAGAATACAAATTTCCCAGAGAATATTGAAAAATAATAGAGTTGGTGAACTTACACTTCCCAATTGCAAACTTACCACAAAACTACAGTAATGAAGCATACATTCTGGCCGATATGTCAGTGGAAAAGTAGTAGGAGCACCAAAAGATATCTTTACATTTATGGTATATGCCTGCTTCAGGAACACATATACTAAAATATAATAAATTTATGGCCAATTGATTTTTATGAAGGGTGCTGTGATGGTTAATCTTGATTGTCAACTGGATCGTCTTATGAGATGACATGCTCATAAGATTAGTAAAGCATATATCTAGGTGTTTTGGGGTGGGTTATGGATGTGGGACTTGGGAACAATATCTGGTCTCTAGCTCTTTTTTCTCTGGCACTCTTTTCTGTAATTCTGTTTTCTGATGTCATGAGTTGAGCAGCCTTCCTTCACCATGACTTTCTGTTTCGATGTTTATGCCTTGGGACCAGTCAACCATGGACTGAAACCTCTGAAACTATGAGCCAAATAAGACTTCTCTTCCTTCATATTGTGTAACATATTTTCTTCTAGCAGTGGAAAGCCTGAAAGAGAAGTAATACCAGGAATTGAGCTGTTGCTGTGCTTATATTATGTGGTTCAGAAGGCTTTGGAATTAGTTTAAGGAAAGAAGTTGAAAAGGTTTAGAGACTCATGTACAGCAGCTATATAATACTGTAAGCATATACAGATGGATGATTCAGAAAATCAAAGTGCTAATAGGAATACAGAGAAAAAGAATGAGCTCATGATATTTCCAATGGTAATGAGGCCCCTATGGAGGAATTGGACTAGAAATCATGTATGTCACATTCTGGTAAGGAATCTATAATTTGTCCATTTTCTAAAGCCTTATGTGAGGCTAAGTTTAAGAGAGATGGGCTAATTGTTCTGATCAAGGAAATTTCAAGGCAGTCCCACATTCAGGTTGTGATATGGGTACCGCTGTCTACTTTTAGCTAAATTTATCATGAGAATTAGATGTAAAAAGCAAAGTGGAAATATGTGGGAAACTTGTAGCATAGCCAGAAAAAAGAGCTTGTAAACTTTCAACCAAAGTGGGTATTTTTGCTAAAGAGATCAGTGCTATTGAAAAATGTCAAAACACTTTGCACCAGAACTATAGAAAAGATACTTAAAGGAATTTCTGGAATCACCAGGACCCTGTTAATTATAGGTTTAATGGTGTAAAAGTGTAAACTAGTATACAACATATTGTTGGATTTTGCTTCTTAATCCATTCTGCCAATCTGTTTCTCTTGATTGGTGAATTGAGACCATTAACATTGATGGTTACAACTGATATATTTTGACTTATTCTTGTCATGTTTTTGTCCATTTGTTGACTCTTTTTACTTTTTCTCCCATCTCCTTTTAGTTTCTTGCCTTGCCTATTTGATTTGGTCTGTTGGGCCTCATGTTATTGTGAATTTCGTTGTCCTTTTCTAGGATATTGTTTAGAATTCCTTGCAGTGCTGGTTTGGTGTTCATGAAATTTCTCAGGTGCTCTTTGTCGTGGAAGTATTTTATTTCCCCATCTATTTTGAAAGAGAGTTTTGCAGGATACAAAAGTCTAGGTTGGAGATTCTTTTCTTTTAGGACTTGGAATACCTCACTCCAGGCTCTCCTTGACCTAAGGGTTTGTGTTGAAAAGTCT
>NW_022900913.1:26356929-26445098 GCF_012274545.1 Fukomys damarensis | reverse complement strand
AAAAAGGGAAAAGAAAAAAATGTGAGAGAATGAAAAGATGAAAATAAAGTGTTTGTAGATGGGGAGGGGAGGAGGGGGTGAAGGGAGGGCAGAGGTAAGGGGAAAAAAATGAGAATCAAGACTTGCCATGTAAAGGTACATGATCCCAACAATGAATGTAACTGTACTGTATCCCTAAATGTACCAATAAACTCAATTAAAAAAAAAAGTGTAAACTAGTTTCAAATACTCCTTTTCTCTATATGTGCTGCTGAAGGAAGCACCAAAGACTCCTTTTTAGAAGACAGCCCTAAGGCACCCTGCTCACACAATGCTTTCTAAGGAAGTTCTCGCAAAGATTTGTTCCCCATGTTTATCTGTCTAGGCACAGAGACCAGTTCAATGAATGTAACTGTACTGTATCCCTAAATGTACCAATAAACTCAATTAAAAAAAAAAGTGTAAACTAGTTTCAAATACTCCTTTTTACTATATGTGCTGCTGAAGGAAGCACCAAAGACTCCTTTTTAGAAGACAGCCCTAAGGCACCCTGCTCACACAATGCTTTCTAAGGAAGTTCTCGCAAAGATTTGTTCCCCATGTTTATCTGTCTAGGCACTCAGAGACCAGTGCAAGCATGGTCGAAGAGGGCCCTGAGTACTATCCAACTTCGTGGCAGACCTTGGTGTTGTTTATATGATGCTGTTTTTGCAAACACATACATGATCCAAGAGTTGAGAAGGTAATGGGAGTTTCCACTAAGATTTCAAAAGTAATCCCAGGAGATTAGGAAGTACAAGTACGTGGCAATACTGGAGTTTCTGCAAGCATTCCTTGAAAAAAAGACACATGAAACTGTGAAAATAAAGTTGAAGCTTCAGTGGAGATCCCAGGAAGCTATAGATGCCAGGAATGTGGCACATTTTTGAGGAGGCTGCAGGCAGGAGGCAGAGCCAGTCTGAGAAAGAGGTCACCTGGACTTGGACTTCAGGTAGAAAAGCTCTGAGGTCATGCTGCCCAAGCCTTTGACAACCTGCATCCCAATGCCATACCTGTGAATTCTGGATTTAATGTTTGTGTTGCTAGGTTTCAGTCTTGATTTTCTCCAATCCTGCTTGCTATTTTTCTATATGTCCCTTTTGGAATGAGAATATTTACACTGTATCTTGGAAGGATGTAACTTGTTTATTTTTACAGGGGCTCTCAGCTTAGAGTTTGCCCTATGTCTTAGAAAAGATCTTGGACTTGGAATTTTGAGCAATATTAGAACTACTGAGACTTTGTATGAACATGAATCCTTCTCATTTTGTCTTTAGAAACTTCTCCTTGCCTCAAACTTGAACACATACAGTTTACTAGGATAGTCATATACTTATTGCAGTGTTACTCCAGAACAAACTCATTTATCTTTGGAGAATCTTTCTGTTTGTTTTAGGTTGACACTATCTAGAACTGAATAAATTTGAACAAAAGAACCATATTTGAAGGATGGATGTAAGGAGACATTAAATTCTATTTCCTCAAAGCTGAACAAGTATATCCCAACTGTTGTGCTCTTCAGAGCTGAAGACAGAAAGGAAACACTAAAATTTTGATAGCCATAACTGCCAGAGCACTATGCCTGATTGAGAAGCTTTGATTTATTGGAAAATCCCTATAAATTTAAACAACAGATGTGGGCCACCCAGTACCAATAGGGGGAGGGTAATGAATCTGTGGCATTCATTAATCTATAGTCTCACTCTTCCTGTTGTAAATTGGAAATCCTTTTACAGAAAGGAATGCGAATCCAATTAGGTTGACCATCCACACCTTCCTTAAAATCCTGAAAACATAGGCAGACTACCCAGTCAGTTAGAAAGAAAAGCAGAGACCCACAGCAAGGTCTTCTCATTCTCAGCGTGGTCTTTTCTCTTCTTGTCATTCTGGCTCATCAAGGAAGTCTTAATAAAGGAGGTGGGGTTTGAATCTGGCTTAGAAGCTCGAGTAAGAGCTAGCCAAGTGAAAACAATTCATTAATCTCCTTTTGGTACCTCAGTAGGCTGTCCTACTGCATCCACAGATTCTACCCATTGTGATTAGAAAATATTACTAAAAATTGTTCATACTGGACATGGACAGACTTTTTCCCCTGTCATTATTCCCTAAATAATATAGTATAATATTTTTACATTGTATTAGGTATGATAAGTAATCTAGAGATGGTTTAAAATATGTTAGAGGATACATATAGGTTATATAAATACTATGCATTTTCTAAAGGATGTCTGGAAATTTCAGTATTGGGAGAGTACTTCCTGGGACCAATGCTCTGTGCACAGCTAGGGACAACTGTGCTGAAGAGCAGTATTTCCTTATCCTATATACAAAACACATCATACATTATTAAGATCACAGATCAAGCAGTCGACAGATCTATATTTTATTTCTGGTGTTGCCATAAGTAGCTGCATTATTTTGGGCATGTTACTATTTTCTGGATGATTGTTCACTGTAACGTACCAAAGTGGAGGATTGATGAAAAGGACTGCAGATGGCTCGCCTTAAAATCCTGGGATTCCCTTATTTGTTCATAAAATATATGACATCTCCAGTAGTACACATTCCAGTTAGGTGCATAAAAACTGCCTTGCTTTGTATTAAAATTCATTTTAATGGAGCCAGCCAAGGACGCAGTCTTAAAGCATGAAAAATTGACTGGATGCATGAGAAAGCATGCAGACAAAGGAGGCAAAAGGCTCTGAAAGATAGGAGCACCATATCACACCGAGAGAAGGGAATCAATGGGATATGCCTGGCTGGATTCCTAGTTTAGAATTCAAGAGTACATTTCCTTTACTGCCCAGCTAATGGCTAAGAATAAAGAAATGTATTTGGGACGCCAACTCTAGATATGCTGCCTTTGTG
Organism: Fukomys damarensis; assembly: GCF_012274545.1. Lineage (NCBI taxonomy): Eukaryota > Metazoa > Chordata > Mammalia > Rodentia > Bathyergidae > Fukomys > Fukomys damarensis. Next base: position 26,442,212 of record NW_022900913.1, on the reverse strand, counting down.
GTTCGGGTGGAGTGTCTGGAATCAGCATTACTCATGTGGAAACATTTCACTTCTTAATGCTTTCAGAATCCTGGAATCGGCTGTGCAAACCATGAAAGCAGGCAAGACAAAGCTGTCCCATTATTGGTGGAATTAAATTTGCTTAATTCTGAAAGCAGATTCCATGTTCCATATGAGTTATTCATAAATTTCTAGCCCTCTATTCCCTCAGGATGCTTGTCTATTTTTCTGAACAGAAATCTATTCTTATTTAAAAAATATCTTTTTGAGGACTAAAAGAGGATGAGGAAATACCTTTAAAATTGTAAGAGGCTCCTCAAATATTTATTGAATACAAAAAAGTAAAATTGAGATTATTTTCATTGATCTAAAAACTCATTAAAAACAGTTTCTTTCTTTTTGATTTAATTACTCAAATCCTTCCAATTCCTTAATCATTGGCAGGAAATACAATAAACCTTACATTGACTTTGTATTTTTAAAAATAATTTCTTTTAGTTCCTCCACATTTCATTCTTGATTTGTAAGAATGGTCAACATTTGAGAGTTAATGTGCCCCAGACACTGTGCTATGAAAAGAGTGTATTACTCAGGAGTTGTCTTCTTCTATGTAAGGCAGATGTAAGTCTCATTTTATTAATTACCAGATAGCTGAAGAGCTGGGGACTCAAATGGGTCTGAAGTTTAAGTCAATGTACCATCTTTCCAGCACCTAAACCATTCACTCATTAAATATTTTTATTATCATCTACATTAAATATACATGGACTACATGGACATTAAATATACAGTCATAAAAAAGTTCTCATTATGGTACACATATTTGTATGAGAACAACAGTAATAAAAAGATACAGCAAATAAATACAAATTTCAGTTTGGAAATTCTGCAAAGAAGAGATTTTAGTACTCAGAGAATATTTGAGAGAGGAAACATCCAGTTAAGAAAACATATTAAGTGAAGCAGTATATAGACTACCTATGGTAACAAACTAATTTGGAAAGCACAGTGGAGGGAAGAAACTTGGAGAGCCTCACACTTTGAGAGGCCACACTCAGAAATGGCTTGCCTTGCTTATGCCGACAGACCGGACTTCATCTCAGTTTAACTGCAAAAGAAGCTGGGAAGTGCCTAGAAAAAGAATAATAAATGAGAAATACAGATAATTTGGTTTTCTTCCATTGTGAGACATGATGGGACACTTTCATGAAGAATCACTGGACATGTAGGCAAGGGTTACTGCCTTCTCAGGAGATATTTCTGGAGCATCCAAATGAAGGAAGGATTTCAATCTCTTTAATTTCCTCAACTCCTTTATAATTGGGAAAATGAAGATGATCTGAATAAAACGTATGACAGGAACATTAGGCAAATCAGCTGGGCGATGCATTTCTAGGGCACGAGCATGTGTTCCTGTGGCAAGAATATTCCCAGGGCGGAAACTGGTGCATCAAGTTATACGAACAATGCTTTCTGTGAGTGTCATTTAAGTAACAGTTTATCATCCTGGTAGTCATTGTTGGCTCCAGTATCTATCTGTATGTCCTGAAGTAGCCTTATTGGACCTTGACAAATGTGCCGTTTTAACAGCCAATACTTTTCCTTAGACATCGGAGTCCCATATCTTCAGGGCTTCTTTGAACTGCTAAATACAGGTAACATCAGCCTCTTCCCTTTTGTCCTCCCATCCTTAGCTGATGGTTTCTTCTTTATCGTCTCTGTTGTTCCTTATATTAAATTCTCTCTGCTGAAATACATGGTGTGGTTCAGGTTTTCTCTTTAGACATTGACATAAATGCTTGATAATGTTAGCCATTAATATTATTTAATAAATTCCTTGTCTCAAAAACACATACTTAGGCACATAATGTTATGCCTATAGTATAAGTTTTTAAATTAGAATTTGGCTTCTCATGTAGATATGCCTGTAGAGTTTGTTGTTAGCAAACATGCATAATATGTATAATTAAATTATGAGCAATATATTTTTCATTATAGAGGAATACATTTGGAATACTTTTTATACATCAGCCTCTGAGGACCTTATTTTGGCCATGGAGAAAGAACCCTTCCTAGAACACTGACTAGGAGCTTCTTGCACAGCCACGATGCTCCTGTTTCTCCCTTGACTTTGCCCAGTTTTTATGGTAAAAACAGATTATTTTTGCTTCAAATAGCAATACTGAGGCTTAAATCTTGAGTCAAGGTCCACTTTGCAAGCACAATGTTTCTTTCTTTTAATTAGTTTCCAAATCAAACTTCTCTTCAACATTTAGATATAAATGACAATATAGCTAAACTACCTTATCTTGGCAAGGGCTCTTTTAATTTAATTTATTTTTTTGAGGTGGGGGGTACCAGGGATTGAACTCAGGTCCTTACGCTTGGAAGGTAGGCAGCAGAACCACTGAGCTAAATCCCTGGCCCTTATTTGTGTTTTAATAAATGTCTACTTTTTTAAATCAAAGCTATCAAACCTTGATTTCAGAATTTCATAATTCACTCAGCTCTGTACAGGGAGGATTTTTCAGACTGAAGGGGAAGGGGAAAAGAGTATCACTCCAACTGCTCCTAAAAATCAAGTGAACAGATGCCTTCTTTAGCTACTCTTTAAATTGGCACTGATATAAAGAGACGTTCAACCCAACACAGTTCTTGACTATCCCTTGCCAGACCACAACAGATCTCCTTTGGTCCTGGCTATGCAGGGAAGCCACAGGGCACCTACACATCTTATAATAGCCTCCTTTGTAAAGCTAAACAAATATTTGCCTCTTCCTTGGGAAGCTGAAGTTTTTTCACAAGTTCATATGTGTCTGTACTTCTGCTGTTTACGGTATTAGCTGTGGCAACATCCTGGCTGGACTCTTGGGAGAAAGTCAAGCAAGATACAGTGTATCTTAAAAGCATGGTGGTATCCCAGGCATCCTCTGTAATCTTTCACAGCCAGAGATGGCTAGCTGGGCAGAACTGGGACTCCATCTTCTGACAGTTCAAAGACTCCAGATATTTTCTTGTTACCGGGGATTGAACTCAGGTCCTTATGCTTGCAAGGCAGGCTGTGGAACCACTGAGCTAAATCCCCAGCCCCCCACTCTTTTTTTTTTTTTTTTGAGACAGGGTCTCACTGTGCAATTGAGACTGACCTGGAACTCACTCTGTAGCCCAGGCTGGTCTCAAACTCAGAGCGATCCTCCTGCATCGGCTTCCCCAAGTGCTGGGATTACAGGCATGCGCCACCACGCCCGGTTCAAATATTTAACCCATGGGTGGGAATTATATCTATCACTTATATCTTTGGAAATCAAGTATAAGAGACAATCTAGAGAATGTGCAAAATGATAACCCTAAATATGATTTAATAATAAGCCAAAGTTTAATATGCATTTAGTAAGAAAACATTGGAAGGAAGAAAATAGACCTATTTTGGGAGACCAAAGACTTCTCTGACCCAGGTTTGCTATTTATCATATACAAACTTGAACAACTGTCTAAATCTTTCAGGCTACCACTTTCTCATGTGCAAGATGGTAGATTCTGGAGGCTTTTAAAACTTAAAAAAATTTTATATGAGAAAAGGAAAAAATGGAAACAAAGTCTTTGTAAATAAGGAGGGTGAAGGTTGGGCAGGGGAATGGGGAAAAAATAAGAACCAAGAGATATCATGTAAAGGTTCAAGATCCCAGTGATGAATGTAACTGTACTGTATACCTAAAAGGCATTAATAAGCTTAATGGAAAATTTTTAATTGACACATAATTGTATATATTTATGGGAAACAGCATAAAATTTTAGTAAATGCACACAATGAGTGATAATTGTATCAAAATAATTGGTATGTCTGTCACTTCATACATTTATGATTTCTTTCTATTGGGAACATTAAAAAACTTCTCTTCATTATTTTGAAATACATAATTAAATATAATCATCAAGTGTAGTTATTGTGGCACAAAATGTGAGAAGCTATTGCTTTTATCTGACAGGCATTTTTTACAAGTTTTATTTCTAATGTGCTCTTCATATTCATTTGCTAAGACTGCTACGCAAAGAGCCCAGGTGAGGTGGCTCAAAGGTGAGGTGGCTCTTATCTCACAATTCTAGATACCAGAAGTCTGAGATCAGGTGTCAGCAGAGTGGTTTCTTCTGAGGGCTGTGAAGAAATGGTCCCTTCTATGACTTCTGGTGTTTTTTTTTTTTTTTTTTTTTTTTTTAGGTACCGGGGATCAAACTCTGGTCCTTGAGCTTGCAAGGCAGGCCACCAAACCGCTGAGCTAAATCCCCGGCACGACTTCTGGTGTTTTGTTTGTTTTTTGGTAGTCCTTGACCTGTAAATACACAACTCTTATCTTTTTCTTCATTTTCACATGGTGCTCAACCTGTATTCATGCCACTGTATCCAGATTTCCTCTTTTTATGAGAATGCAGTTATATTATATTAAGGCCCAGCCTAATGACCTTTCTCTTTTTTTTCTTTTTATTGTGTTTATTGGTACATTCTAGGTATACAGTACAGTTACATTCATTACTGGGATCTTGTACCTTTACATGACAGGTCTTGGTTCTCATTTTTTCCCCTCGTCCCTACCCTCCCTTCACCCTTTCCTCCCCTCCCCATTTACAAGCACTTTATTTCCATTTTTTCATTTTCTCATATTTTTTTCTTTCCTTCTTTTTCCCCTCGTCCCTACCCTCCCTTCACCCTTTCCTCCCCTCCCCATTTACAAGCACTTTATTTCCATTTTTTCATTTTCTCATATTTTTTTCTTTTCCCTTATTCCCTTTCCCCTACCCTTCCCACTTTCCCTACACCTTTAGCCCTTTTCTTCCTATTTCACATTGTTAATTATCTCATTAAGATCTTATGTACTATTATAGTTTTTCACACCAGAGAAACTATTCAGTATTTACACGTGTGACTTATTTATTTCACTTAGGAGTAAATCCTCAAAATGAATCCATTTTCTTATGAATGACTCTAATTTCTCATTCTTTATGGCTGAGTAGTATTCCAATGACCTTTCTTAATCATCTATTAAAGCTCTGTTGCCATGTAAGATTGTGATCACAAGTATTAGAGGCTTGGGTCTTCGAAGTATTTTTAGTGGAACAAAATTCTATCCATAGCACTCTATTTCCAGTTTTGTGGGCAGACTTCCTGGAAACTATCTGACTGTCTAATTTTCAATTTTTAATTTTTTTATTAGTACATGTTTGCAGTACATAATGACTACATTCCTTGTGGGGAGTTGGCAAATGTACATAACACATCTTAATTCTTTTTTCATGCCCTTCTCCCTTCCCTCTTTCACCTCTTCCTTTTGTACAAGATCTATCTCCCTTTTTCTTATTATCTACTTTTTCATTTTGCTCTTTATTTATAGTTTGGGTTTCTCATATAAGAGAAACCAAACAATATATAAGTTTATGCATCTGATGTATTTCAATTAACATTATGGTTTCAAGTTGTCTCCTTCTGTGGGCCCTCAGCCAGTGGTTGGCCTCCTCCTGCTTTTCTGTACAAAGAGCACATACTCAGAAGACTGATGAAGCCCAATTGCGATGTCTGTTTTAGTTATTTTTCTCTTTGCTTAGATAAAATATTCAACATTCAAAGTTAAAGGAGGAAAGGTTTATTCAATTCACAGTTTGTAGAGGTTTCAGTCCATAATCACTGGCTCCAAGGCAGGGTGGCATGGCAGAGGGGCATCACAGGGGAGAAACAGTTTTTACGGTGAGCAGAAGGTAACAAAGCAACACAGGATGGCTGTAGCTCTTTCTATCCCTTATATCTTATCCAGGCTACTTAGAGCAGGTAGCACTCATACCCTTAATCTTAGTGCTCTTGATCCTAGCATTACACCATGAATCAATTCTAGCGTCACATACTCTAGATATAGCCACCTTTGAAAAAGCCCCACCTGTGACCCATCAGGCTTTGTGAGACATCTAGACACAATCCATAACACAATTCTTTCCAAATTGTGACATCAGGCAAGACACATTACCTCTCTGTTTCTTCATCTTTTAGATAGGGGAAGGTAGGCTTGCTGAGAGGACAAACAGCTAAATCAAAGTATTCTGCTGGCATACGGTTAAATGTCGCCAAATTATGATATTACATGTATTAGTTTTAGTTTAAGGAGAGAATGAGTTAGCAACTCCCAACCCTGCATGCAATAGAATTGTCTCGAGGAACTTTAAAATTTCTGGTACTCTGGCCTTATGAAAGATTCCATCTGCATTGGTCTGGGATGGGACTCAGGCACTGATATTTTTAGAAGCTCCTAATTTATTTTAATATGCACAACCACGAGAACAGATGATAGGATTGAAATAGTAATTGGACATTCTCCATGAAGTTGGATGTCAAAAGGGGAAGATTTGTAGTTATGTAGCCAGAGTGTCCATGTTGTGGTTAACGATTGACAGTGAAAGCCAGAGGCAGCTCTTGGACAATATGTGAATTAGGTGACCTGGCTTTCAGAGCCATTTCTTGCTTTGTGACAGTTTTTGCTCAGGCTATTTGAAGAGAAAGTATCCCATTGAAACCTTGCTCTGGGTGCTCCTTCTGTGTCATAGTAAACCTCCAGCCACTTGCATGCTCCTTGGTGCCTGCTCTGGGTGTGTTTTGCATAAGGAATACTCCTGAAGAGTTAGCCCTAGATAATGGCTTGATGTGCTACCTGCCTTTGAGCAGCACTCATTGCAAAAATCAAAGATTCTCCAAGAGAGGAAATTTTAGAAACCCCTCATGTACTCATGGTATGGGAACACTCTGCCCACTACATTGGAGCTGCCTGCTTCTAGTAAGCATGACACCCCAGGCCCCTACTCTTGGGATCTAGGTAGTTTTATTTCACAGATAAGTGTCTCATTCCATCACCATAACCGTGCATGAATGTGGGCTCTCAAGGTAGCTGGCTGGGCAATGGCAGGAGGCGGCAAGCTAGCTCTTGCTAGTTTTGGTCAGTTCAGGGGCAGCTTTTAGTTCAAAAGTCTTTTGGCTGAGTGAGGAGGGCAGCTGCAAGCAGCACTTCTTCCTCGTGAAACGCTCCAGCTGCTCTGTCTCTTGTGAGCATCCCTGGCTTCTGCAAGCCTTGGTTTTATTCCAGTGCCACCCTATTATATTCTTTTTAAGTAAGTATCTTCAACCTTTTTTGAGGTCCCAGGGTCTCCACAGTGCTTCTGGAAGATGACCAACTTTTTGTTCAGTGAGTGAATGAGTAATAGTGAAATGAAGTGATATGTAAAAAGAATTAATTTTTAATGACAATGCTACATAAATTCTCCCAAATTTTTATTGCAAAGAGATTAGGAATGTCCATTTGTTCTTTGGCAGAATTAATAAAAGTAGAAAAATGAAAAGAAAGGAAATAATAATTCTTTAGATTCTGACATATTTGGAATAGTGTGCTTGGTCTGACATTTTCTGTTCCTTTGATTTTAGTCAAGAACATATCAGAAGGAAGAACAGACAGTGACAGTTTTCTTCACAAAGCAAGGGGTTATATCTCCAATTGGCAAGAAGGATTTGATTAAATTTGAATTAACTTTGACTTCTGTAAGCTCAAAGGAAAAGGAAATAAAACCTGAAATGGAGAAATCCTTCAGCTAAACCCAGAAACTCTGCACCTGAATTTATCTCACTGTTCGTTAATAATTTGCCTTCTGCTCTGGTATTTGGAAATTGTGTTCAGTGGGTAAAGTGGGGAGTGCTATCTGCGTATCTAGAGAACAAGAGCTCTCTGGATTGACCCAAATGGGTTCCTGCTGTCATTTCAGATGGAATTCATCTAGTTAAGCATGAATTTCCTGGCAAGCACAAGGGTAGGTTTTTCCAAAAGGCATTTTAGACCACGAATGCCCAGCCTTTCCATTTCTAATCATGAAAGCAAAACATGGGACACACGCTCTCTGTTTCCAGCTGGTTGTGTATGTTTTCTTCACACTGCAAAAACAACGTGCCAAAGTGTGACCTTTATAAACCCCACCAACTTGGAGCTGTGCACACAAATCTGTGTTGCCTGTAGTATGGGAAAGTAATGAATGGGGGCTGTTCTGCCGGGAGGGGAGAGCTGCTGTCACTCTGGCATGCTTGCAGCCTTATTTATTGCACACCAAAGTATAAAACCACCCAGCCCGGCTGTAGTTCTCATCTTCAGCCCTGGCATTTACCCGCGGAGACCACAGCACCTCGGAGGCCCCGTCATCTTCCCAAAGAGGCTCTCTGGCTCTGTTGAAAATCATGCTTGGGAGGCAGCTCATGTGTTGGCACCTGTTGGCTTCATTTTTTCTCCCATTTTGCCTGTGTCAAGATGAATACATGGAGGTGAGCGGAAGAGCTAATAAAGTGGTGGCAAGAATAGTGCAGAGCCACCAGCAGACTGGCCGTAGCGGCTCCAGGAGGGAAAAAGTGAGAGAGCGGAGCCATTCTAAAACTGGGACTGTGGATAATAACACTTCTACAGACCTAAAAGCTCTGAGACCAGATGAGCTACCGCACCCAGAGGTGGATGATCTAGCCCAGATCACCCCGTTCTGGGGCCAGGTACTCTGAATTCTCTTCTAAGGATTTTTATGAAAGCTGAATGTTGTTATTGTTGTTGTTGATGATGATGATGTTTGGGCTAAGATTCTTATAATCAGTACTTGACAGCAGTTTGCTTAAGCTGTGTGTGGGTTGCTCTGGGCTAAAAAGGTGACTGCCAGTCTCTGGCAATGATGTGCTGGGATAGAGTGGCCATAGCATTGCCTCATTAGAAAGGGAACTGGGCAGCCAACTTCTTGTTTTTCTGGGTTTTGATTTCTTTCTTGCTCTGTTGGTGTAGAAAAAAGTGCTGACCAATGCAGATAACATATCACTACAGATAGTCATCTGCTGATCCTAAGACAGACTGTCTTCATTCTTCTCAGCAGGGAGAAGCTGTCCTTAGAATTTGCCAAAATCTGTCAAAGGCTTTTACTTTGATTTGTGAGTTTACTCTGACTCATGCCAGCCTTGTTTGTTTGATTTATATTATTCTAGGTTGCTACACCTCTATGTAACTTTTAAAAAAAGAATCTAAGAGTTTAATCCCAAAAAGGTTTAACATTTAAAATAGAAATTATACTCTATCACTTGAAGCCTGATGGTGATAGAGGGGTTGTTTCTTCGTGCATACACTCAGCATCTAAGGAAATTTCTTTAACTCTTTGAGGGTGGTATAGGAGTGAGTTGAGATGTCGCTGTAGCAAATTGCAAATTGATGAAGCCCAATTTAATTTAAAACAGTAAAAATAGGAATAACAGATTTTGACTTACATCCTAAGCATGCTGAAATTGGATGGGCACAGTTACCTTTAATTATATGATCTTTATACCAGTAGCCTTTGCTACAAGAACTAATGGCTTTTATGCATTAAGTGGGCCCAGAAATAATTCGTATGATCGAAATCTAAACCCCTCTAGGCACAGATTGAGATGTTTGGATTTATTATCTGGTTATATACTCAGACCATCATCACACAGACTTGGGTGCAGATCTGGGACTAATCTGGAACTTCTAACTGAACCACACAATGCAGTTTTCCAAATCTTTCTGTGGGGTTGTGCCAGGGGGAAGTTGCTTCTTTAGGGAGCCACAGGAGAAATGATAATGTTTAAGTAGGATGCCTCCTTCAGAGATCGTCCTTTTATTCAACAGTCTTTGGGCTGAGGACTGATTAATGCTAATTTGTGCTTTCTTTAGCGGTCAAAGCATTTTAACTTTTGATCAAATCATGACCTAGGCTTTTCATTCCATTGGAAGGTGTCCTTCCTGGACATGACAATGTGAGCTCCCAAAGACAGCAGCAGAAAGCAGTCACAGAGTATCATCAGTGGTTATTTCCTGGCCACCAACACCCAGCAAAAAGTCCAAATTAAATTTGTACCCCCATCTTCTAGTCTTGGGTTCCTGAAACAAACCTGATAAGGAAATTTAGAGCCACTGATATTCTGGAAGTTTTCTCAACAGTTTTTCAACCAATGGATATGGGTAAACTGAATTTAGGGTTATAATCTGTTCTTTCTTCTTTCCCTACTCTTTCCCTCTCTCTTCTTTCATCTTAATTCTCCCTTTTCTTCATCCATCACTCTGCGAAGCATTACTTGGGCTTCTACACTGATCCAAGCTTTAGGATGGGGACCAAGAATGTAAACACACCTAAGCCTTTATTTCCAAGCCGTAGGATTGTAGTGGGGAAATGTTGTTAATTTAATTGATTAATTAAGTCTGATTAAATACTATGTGATAAACATGGTTACTGTATACACAAAAGGCAGTTGGGAAATAAAGCAGTGCTAATTCTTGAGTTGGATTTTAAAAGATTAGACAGAAAGAAAGGCAATTCACAGAAGATATATATATCTATAGATTATGCCCTAGGAAGAGATTTGAGAGAGCCTATAATGAGATAGGTGTGTCTGGATCTCCTTAGTTATAAGACAAAGACATTAAAGGATTTGAATACCAGGCTGGGAGGGATTCTTCTAGCCAATGAAGGAGCTTAGATCTTGTTATCAAAACTTTTGTTTCTTTTTCATAACAGATTGATGAAGTAATCATATCTTTAAAACAATAGGTGGGTATAGAATTCATGTGGACCATTGTAGGCAGGGGTTTGGGGTGGGCATACCTATATTCTCTTTTCCTGCCATTTTCTTCTCCATAGCCTCTTTGTCATTCTTCTCAATTTCCTATCCCCTTCCTGGAAATTCATTTATCCTTTTCTCATTTCCCTTCTCTTTGTTTCTCTTCTCTCTTCTTTGGATTGAAGAAGGAACTAAGGACTTTCTTTCTCATTAATAGTAGCACTCACTTCTGAAGAATTCCTCTAGGCTCCCATCTGCAAAATGGGTGGGTTTTGTCTTAGAGACAGTCCTTTCCTCTCATGCTGCTCATCTGCATGACTTCAGGACACACATTCTACCTGATTTTGGAAGAGGGGTGATAAGCTTAAGAACATAATAGAGAGCAATATCATATCTGAACTAACTCATCCTGTCCAACTTGTTCCAAGTCCATTAAAACCTCACCAGTGTTGTTGCATTTGAATGAACTTTGAAAGACAAGGCCAGAGGGAGAAGAATGTGATAAAGGTCATAGGAAGGTTCTCAAGTTGTACCCAATTGTCATTACTCAGAAGTCTTGCTTGGCACTGGTGGAAACTTTGTGTTTTTTATGTGTTCCAAAGTTAGTTTGCTCCACTAGTCCTAGCTAGCTCTGGCACTGAGCCACCCCGTCTTCTGGTGCACAGACACTGGACACTTTAAAATTTTTTTTCTAAATTATTGTTTGAGATTTTGGAAAAGCTTCAGGTCCTCTTGTTTGCATCTTACAAGTAGGCAGAAAACTCATGACTCACTCCTCTATTTAGCAGACAAGAAAACTTGATGTCTATGAAGAGTGATTTTTCTAAGGTCATACAGAGCTGAGATGGGAATTCTGGTTGTAGTCCAGTGGCTGTTCTGAATTCTTAAGTATCCCTGTATTTTCACTCTGTTCTCACACAAATATTTCCATTTCAAAACTTTCCCTCTTTCTTTTCTCTCTGATTCAAAATCTATCATTGGTAGAACTCCAAGGTTTAAATGCTGCATTTCACATTCACAAAACCCCCACATAATTCAGAGCACATACTTCTCAGATTGCATCTTCATTTGGAAGGTGAGGTGATGCCATAGTGTCTTTACTTTCTAAGTGTCCCCAAATCCCTGTTTTAGACCTGTTGCTGTAGTTGATGTTTCTTCCCTGTACCAATTTGACAAAAGGTTTTCATAGACTCTATACCCGTCCTGGGTTTGGTCTAATAGAATGAAGACAAGACTAAGAGTTAACTTCAAATTGTAGCTTGTGATTCTGCACCTCTTGGGTTCTGAGTGGTGGCAGAATTTTTGGTCCACAGGCTACTCTGTGTGCTTTTCTCTAAAGGACTTTGTGGAAAACTCAAGAGAAAAGGGAGCACAAAGACTATGCCCTCTTTTTGCTCAAACAAACAAATAAATGTGAAGTCTAAATGTACTATAATATGAAGTTTTCATGCAGCTTCCTGCTTGGATTTCTAGTAATGTAGAAAACTGGAGTTTTATATTTTTCCCTGTAAACTTCTCTCTTTCCCCCTTTCTTGTCTCTGTTCCCCCTCCTTCCCTTCCTTTAAAAAATTAATTCCATAGCAACAAGACGCTGTTTTCAAAAGACTGTTGAATTATAATTGGTGTCTACAAAAGTTTCCACAAGTATTTTGCATGACATAATTAAAAGACAAGTTGCCAAGTTAGATGAGAACTCACATTTTATAAGCAACTCTAACTCTCTGTCCCATCGGCTTTCATTAAATCTCTAGCTCCTTCACAGTAAGTATATATTTTAGAAATATATTTTTGTACAAGTGAGCATTTTACTTTGTGTCATATTTGAGCATAATGAGTTTGAATTTCGTGAACATTAAGTATTGGTTTGAACAGCAGTACAATCACTTTAAACTTTGAAAAAGAATATTTGCAGCATCACATCTTATTAAATATTTATAAAGTAAAGTTGTTTTAAGATATAAATATTTAATAAAAATTTATTGGACACATAGTTTATAATAATGTTTATATTCTTTACAATTGCTAAGAGAGTAGATTTTCAGTATACACACCACTGGAAAAAGTATGTGAGGTAATGAATACATTAATATAATTTCTATTTTTCAATAAAAAAGATGAATATATTGTTTTAAAGAGCACTTTATTTTGTTAATTTCCTAAGGCAATTTAAGTGCACTGTGGTTATTTGAAATGGTAGTATTATAGCTTAGAGTTTCTAAGAATACTTAACCCAACTTATAAATCAGTATCAAAAACAATGTTTAATAGCTTGTTTGAAGTAGTTGATTTTGTAATTTGAGGATCATTTGTCTACTCATTTTTGCTATGTCAGAGGGTCTTGGGTACTGCAAAAGAGGGAAATCTTTAAGTCCAATTCTGAAGGAATTTCTGGTTTTGCTGTCCTGGGTAGTAACAGGAAAGCACTATCTGGAAACATCGCCCCCCTCTCTTCACAATCCATTCTCACATAGTCCCAAAGTGCATGTTGCTCTGACACTTCCTGTTCTCTTCCTGCCTTAAATTATCCACTCATTTTAGCTACTCCTTGAGTCCTAAGCCTTGAAACCCATACTGTCTTTTCTGATTTAGTTGTGGAGTGACTGAAGTTAAACTTACATAAAGGTCAAGGCCAGAAGAAAATTAAAAATTCCTGATTGCTCACAAGTGCCTTTCCACTAAATTTATATCTTTTTAAAGTCTCCACAAACTGGAGGACTGCCTCCAGACTGCAGCAAGTGTTGTCATGGAGACTACAGCTTCCGGGGCTACCAAGGACCCCCTGGACCTCCAGGCCCTCCAGGCATTCCAGGTAAGGATGGTAGAGATGCAAAGTTATACCACCAATCTAATTTCAGACATTGCTGGTGGGAATGTAAATTAGTACAAGCACTATAGAAACTAGTAGGAAGAATCTTCAAAAAGCTAAAATTCCACTTGACCCAGCTATTTCCCTACTAGGCATTTTTCTGAAAGATTTAAAGACTTCTATTACATTGATACATGCATACTCATATTTATAGCAGCACAATTTATAATAGGTAAGTCTTGGAAATGTCATATACATATCAACAGATTGGATAAAGAAAATGTGGTATTTATACACAGTGGAGCACTACTGTGCCATAAAGAAGGATAAATGTGAGTCATTTGTAGAAACACGGATGCACAGTGAGACAGTAATGTTAAGTGAAACTAATTGGACACACAATCTTAAATATGGCATAGTTTCTCTTATATGAGAAACTCATAATAAAAATAAAGAACAAAATAAATGATAGATAATAGAAAGTAGGGAGACATACCTTTTTCCAACAAGAAGGGATCAAGAGATGGAGCAAGGAAGGAAGTAGGAGAGGGGAAGGGAACGCAAAAAAGAGTTGAGATGTGTTATGTACATATACCAACTCCCCACAAGGAATGTAGTCATTATATACTGCAAACACGTACTAATAAAACTAAAAATAAAATTTAAAAAGAAGAATAAAAGACAAAACCCAAAAAGAGCCAATGGAAATCCTAAATAATTTGGGATTGCTGTAGGGTATACATGGAAATCTCAAAAGAAAGAGAGTTGTGTAGGAGAGTTGAGTTTATTAGGTCAGTTCAGGAGGAACACTACAAACTCTGTAGTGTTTTTTCTCTACTCAGAGAATCCAAATGGCTCCAAGCACCACGGAGAACCTGACTCATAGGTTGGGTGGATCTTTGTCAATATTGAGAATAGAACGAGTAACTCTTGCAACCTGCTCTCTGTGCCACTGCAGTAGTTGGCTCTCTGCTACCATAGCAAGTACCTGAGATTATCAACTCACAAAGAGAAAAGGCTTGTTTTGTCTCACAGTTTTGGAGGTTTAGTCCATAACTGAATGGCCTCATTGCATTTGAGTGTATCATGGGGCCACACACATGGTGAGGAACAAAGCTCTTTACCTCATGGTGGCCTGGCAGTGAAAATGCAGAAGAGGAAGCTATGAAGGTCCCACAGCTCACTTCAGGGGTTTTGTTCCAGTGACCTATGGCCTCCCACTAGACCCCAACTCTTAAAGTTTCTACCACCTCCCCAAAGCACTATACTGGCAGTGGGGACACTTATCTAAACCATAGCAGCCAGTATTTCTGCCACAGTGTGCTTTATGCAGTTCACAATATGTAACTTTCAGGAGATTTATGAAATAGAGGCAGGCAGAGAGGAAAGCATACTGGGCCAAATCATAGTCATCTCCATGGTGTCATTTACTAAGTGGCACACCTTTCCATGTGATTCTAAGTTGAGCTAAGCCCTCCACCCCTAGTCTGAATGGTCTCTCAGCTGATTTTCATGCCTCACTTGGGCTTATGGAAACATATCTGAGCTCCAACACTACAGAAAGACATAGAAATACTCAGAGCTACATTGGCTTTCTTTAGACCCACAGTGTGGCCATCTATACCATACTTCTCCAGTCTCAGGTTTAGGAGACTTCTGAGAAATGGCTAGTGCACCAGCTAGGCTGAAGAAAGGGTGTGCCTCATCCTCTTTACCCTTTGACTCCCAAGCCTATCAGAGTTTACTTTATCTTTAAGTCATTCCCAAGGATAGGACTTCTTTCAATGTTTGACTAAAGTCTACTTGTTCTTCATTGATTTATCCCCACCGAAGTTAATATTTATCAAAAATGGTTCAACTTTTTATACTTTTGAATAGCTTCTCATGTGAACCCAAATTTCTAATGAAAAAAAAATCCTGCTAGATTTAAAACCATGATTACTGACATGTGACCTATGTCATTGCCCATCAAGGGTAGCTGCCCACGGGGCCACCGGCTAGGGAATATTTAAATTCTTCCAGGCCTAACCTCCTCTGAGGTTATAGAACAGAATGAATTGGATAGATATTGCCCATCAGGAATTGACTGACATTGACCACAATGACCTGTAAACAAAGTTCGTCCATCTGGAAGGATTGCAAACCTGATGCAATGCCTGATAAGCAATACATAAAATAAAAAGCAAAAGGCTAGAATTCAGCAAATATAAAAATAAGGAAGAGATTCAGAAATCATCTCTTAGTAGGAAAGTGAGTCATAGAAACTGTTGTCAAATTCTCCCTTTCAAAATTATTATGACTTTTTAATCAATGAGTTTACCCCAGTTGTAAAAGTGGTACATATCCTTGATAGAAAACTTCAGAAGGACAGAAAAAATATATAAAATGATAAAAGAAAATCACTCATTGCATCCATTTGTAATAATTTGAAATGGCCTCCTTTTGTAATTTGTTTGGGATACTTTTAAAGGAAGGGGCTGTGTTGGTCTAAAACTAGATAAGTAAATGTGACTAGGTTTGCACATGTCATGATGTCTGGTTATTTAAGGAAACCATGGAAACAATGGAAATAATGGAGCCACCGGCCATGAAGGGGCCAAAGGTGAGAAAGGAGACAAAGGTGACCTGGGTCCTCGAGGGGAGCGTGGGCAGCATGGCCCCAAAGGAGAGAAGGGCTACCCAGGGATTCCACCAGAACTGCAGGTAAATTGCTCTGTACACATCCATAGGTGACCTCTAAACCTGCCAAACCACTAGGAATTAGGAGTCCAAAGGTTTAAATTCTTCTTCAGTTCTCATCAATCTTGAGTAAATCTGAATCTTAATTTTCTTGTCTTAATCAATTGATGTTTGCACAAGGCCTGTCCTGTATAAACAGAGGGTTTTTAAATCATTTTTAGGGAGAAGAAATGTATGGATTTAAATCCAACTCCACATTAATCCAAATGTAGTACAAGGTGACTTTAAATATAAACTCATCTGTTTTTCTGATATAAGATAGGTTAAACTAGAAAGGTTTTGGCCAACTTCAATATATAAACTTTAGACATATAAATGCAATGTCTAAATGTGTTCTTTTTTATTAATTTTGCTACATTTATATATGTAAGTCACATGCACAGATATTAACTTATATTGTTTTCTATCAACTCAGATTTTGTGGCTCAATTTTTGTTTATGTTTTTTGCCAATTTTTTCCCTGGGAACATTTGATTTTTGAGCCATTCATTCATAGTTTTCTAGACTAGATCATATTCATTTCAACATAAATGTTTTGAAATCCATTTATAAGGTTATAATTGTGTATTTTATCCCAAACTCAAGTACCATTATTTATTTTTTATTTCTCTTTCAGGTATTCATTAAAAATCTTGTTGTTCACAAAGCACAAAACTTACAAATTTGAAGCTAGATCAGAAAGAAAAATTGTTAAGTCTGGGTTAAAAATGTTTTTTTTTGGTTAGTATTTTAAGACTGGTTCTTTTATGGGATCACTATCAACATTAGTAAACACATTTTGTGGTTGCTGTTATTGCCAGCTTACACAGATATAAGTAACAGAGCTGAGACTCAATCTCATTTTTGGGAGCAAGTAAGTAGTTTTGGTTCCAAATTCATGAGGCTTCTTAGTTGGAACCATTAGCAGTTTTCTTAAACTAATTATTTTCATTGATCTTTTACTAATTGAGCTGAAGCTTTGAAAGTTTCATAACACGTTGCCTATAAAGAATTTGGGAAAAGTCCTAGGAATGACTGCTGTCATTAAATGATCTGTACTCCAATATGACATTTAAATGCAAAATAATGCCAATATAGTTTTACTTTTCCAATATTTAAATAGGTTTCAAGTTTTATCAAACCATATTTTTCATATTCTGGATAATGGCAAGCTTCTTTTCTGCTTAGAGATGATTCATATATCTTTACATTGTAAAAAATTATAGAAAACAGCTGTGTAAGAAAAATGTCTAGAGGTGACTACTGTTAGGAAGTAACTATACAATTTTTCAGATTTATGAAAATCACTTTAAAATATAAGAACATACAGTAAATATTATTGTATTACTTTATTCCATAAATGGCAATATTTCCTCTACTTCTCTTCATGTAAATGAGTACCATTCTATATTTTAAAAATTCATATATATGTTTATGCATGGAAAAGTCAATACATACACATGTGAAAATTATAGTAGTAATGGAAAAGAAAAATTTACTCATGAAAATTCTACACAGCCCCACTGATAGAAATTTTGTGGATATTCTTGCAGATATTTTCTTTAATTTACCCATATAATAACCTCACCTACACAGACACACATAACAAAGTCTGGTACCAAGTCATAATGATCCTGTGTTGCCTACTTTTTAATTAACAAAAGTATTAAAGACATTTTACCATTTTATATGTGTACACTTTTGTACATATACATTTAGATCAAATAATTTCCATGTGTATTAAAATAATTTGTTCTGTGAAAAATTAACTAAAATTTCTGTAAGATTTTTTGGGAGAAAATTAAATGCAGCATTAGTAAAATTAAAAAGTTGTTTCACTGTAGGTTTCTCAGATGCTTTAATATGCTATTATGCATTTAATAGCTACAATCTGATCATTTCATTCAAGTTTCTTCAATATTATTTGACAACAGAATTTTAATATTTCTAAAAGTGTTTTAGTTTATGAGCTACCAAAATGAGCACTGGAAAAGTGTTTTGAAGACCAATGTTCTCTGAAATGTATGTTCAGAACTATTGATATACATTGAGATTCTAACATCTGCATCACATAAAAAGTTAGAAAATATTAGAAATTACTATAATTTATTTCATTCTTTCTCTTTATTTCAAATTTTGCCATTGCAGTCTATGGCCACACCACCCTGATGTGCCTGATCTTGTCAAATTTTGCCATTACAAATAATGCCAAAATAAATTTACTTGTATAAAAACTTTATTACTTTAAGATAAATTGCCTATTAATTGAACATCAACTCCTTCCTTAGATTGCATTCATGGCTTCTCTGGCAACTCATTTCAGCAATCAGAACAGCGGGATTATCTTCAGCAGCGTGGAGACCAACATTGGAAACTTTTTTGATGTCATGACTGGAAGATTTGGGGCCCCTGTATCAGGTAAGGTGTAAAATTAAATTGATAATTGCATCAACCTGGCAATCAAAGAGGAGATCAGGGATCATTAGGCTCCCACAGTTTACTGTATAAACCTTATCAATAGATTGTAAAGCAGCTACTTCATCTTTTTCCACTTTGACGATGAGGGTGTGAAGAAAGCTGATTTTTATAAGTACAGCAGCTCAGAGATCTGGAAATCATAGAGTCAACATGTTGGCTCCCATTTCACTAGCTCCCCTCGCCAAGGCAAGCTATGTGGAGGTGCAGTACATATTTAGCCCGTATTTCCATTTCAAGGATTTAATTTATTTGCCATCTGATTTCTTAGTCTGCTTTTTAAAAATGTTTTTTATGTTTCATAGTTTTCATAGTTTCATAGCTTTTGTGTATGTTTCACAGTTCTCATCTTTTTTAAAAAAACATATAGTTCCCTGTAATTTTGATTCTAACTTTATCTTGCTGTGGCATGAAAAATTGTCTTGTATGTGTGTATATGTGCATGTGTTTATGATATGAAATCGTATAAAATGTAAAAAAACTCAACACATATAAATTGCATTCTTTACATCCTTGTATATCTGACTTTACTTTTCCTCTGCAGGCCAATCTCTAAGGATATAAATGGGCACAAATAACTTTTATATAATTTCCTAGCACACAAAGCATAAACATACTTTTATTTGGTTCAGTTTGAGTCAGAATTACACCAACACAGTTTCTATCTCACTTGATAACAGCTTTGGAAAAGATATAGACTGTGAGTGCTTTTTTCCTTTTCCTTTTTTATGTTTTTGGTTTTTTTCTCTTGCAAGGCCATTAATTTTAAACTGAAATATGGGAATCAAAAGGGCTTGATGATTTATATTCACTTAACTTTCCAAAATGAACTCCCAAATACAAAATTATTTATAATTGGGAAATTTTTCCTTTTAGCTTGTCTGTCTGCTGTTGGACTGGTATTCAATAAAAGCATTTCTGTGCTGGAATTTAGAGGATATTAAGTCCTGTTAAATTGTTTTCCATTAGGAGCCTGGAGCTGTTCTAAGAAAACACATCTTTTAAAATATGTTAGTCTTTTTAAAAATAAGTAAAAGTAGCAGTTTTTTAGTAACAAGATTGTGTTTCTGTCTTGAAGTTGAATCTTTCTATTTATTATACTCAAGTTCACAGATTTACTGTGAACAAAATGAGAAAATACTGGAATTATTCTTTTGAATTATGAAATATTTATTGTGCAAGCCAGTGTTTATCTTCAGCTGACATTTTGCAAGTATAGTTATGCATTATAATATCATACTTGGCTAAGTTATTTAGGCCACAGAATACCATGTACTTATTTATAGGACTCTGTATTTTGTCATTATGAGTCCCATGGTAGAGGTTAATAATAGACAACTGGTATTTACAAATGGGATGGAATTTAACCCCAAACTTTGTGTCAGGACTCAGGTAATGAAAATTCAATTACCACAAGGTAGACTCCCTTAAGACTTAAAAAAAAAATCTTACTAGGGATACACATTTAGATGCTCTCAAATTTTTAAAGCATCTTGAAGGTGAGC
Source organism: Fukomys damarensis (assembly GCF_012274545.1). Lineage (NCBI taxonomy): Eukaryota > Metazoa > Chordata > Mammalia > Rodentia > Bathyergidae > Fukomys > Fukomys damarensis. The sequence goes on along the minus strand of NW_022900913.1, from coordinate 26,422,093 downwards.
AGACACAGGTACACTTGTGCATATAAATATCAAGAAGAAACTACATTCTACATAGAATATCAACAAAAGAAATATGAAGTCTGTGTTATCTTCAAATCCTCAGTGTATGGTATGTTCATACAAACATGGACAAATCCCTGCCTTTTTCAGGTGTGTATTTCTTCACCTTCAGCATGATGAAGCATGAAGATGTGGAGGAAGTGTACGTGTACCTTATGCACAATGGAAATACAGTCTTCAGCATGTACAGGTGGGTGGTCTTTTCTATCAGGGTCTCATCTACACATATATTATCATAATTTGTAGAAAGAAAATCCAATGACAGGGTAATATGTAGGCATCAGCAGAGTATAATGTGGCCCCCGTGTAAGTTAAAGCCCCCATACACCAATATATGTGAGATTATCATGAGTGTGCAGCTCACAATAAATTGGATGAAACTGCACAACAGCAGGTTGATTAGAAACTTGGAGATTATTACTAGCATCACTCCCAAAACCAATCATTTGGATTCTTTTCTAAACTCATTTCTCTCTCTCTCTCTCTCTCTCTCTCTCTCTCTCTCTCTCTCTCTCTCTTTTCTGCTTTCTCCACTCTTCTACCCTTTGCCTCAGGCTTAGCACCGGTGGTAGCTTCTCTCCCATCACCTGCTTGGGCATGTGGATAAGTCTGGGAATCCCTTTCTTTCCCTGGCCCTGATCCCTGGGCTGGGCTGCTGCTTTGAGACTTATGCTAGCAACCTGGTCCTTGGACTCCTTGGGAAAAATTATTTATAAATCAATATTGCACTTTGTTCTGATGGTAGCCTAGGACATGTAACATCTTTCCCATAATTAAGTGAGTTATTGTTATCAGGTAGTCTCCTTCTAGAATAGTTCACCAAATAAATGTTACTGCATTTTAGGCACTTGTGTTTTGGTTTCCAGATTCTTTTCACTTCAAATAAAGAATTGAATGAGACAAGTAAAAAAGGGTACAAAGTTTATTTGAAAAAATGAAAGGTGAAGGGTAAGAGATAAACTGCTTTTGCAGAACAAACATGAGAGAGTAAGAGAGAAGAGAAATAAAAAGTAAAAGTGAAAATAAAGTATACCATGGGGAACATAGGGTAGACTAAAGTGAGGAAAGCCTTGCCAGTAGGCTTTTGATGGTCTGTGTCCTTTTATTTCTTCCACGCATTGCAGAACCTGTGAGAAGTCCATATGCAGGGCTTTGTGAATTATTTAGTGCATGTGTCATGAAATCAGCTCATACTTACTCCTCCATTCAACTCTGCCATGCCCTGCCATCCTGCCTCATTTTGAATTGTCTGTGAAGAATTTTGTGGCTGCTTGTTACATTTTTTCATGTTATTTCTGATGATTTGTGATTATTGTAGTAAGTGCAGTGGGTCCAGGTGTAGGGACCCCAAAACTCACCCTAGCCAATCATGTTTCTCTCTCAGAGAACGGAAGAAGAGTTAGAGAATACCAGTGTAATGCAAAAACTTTATGGCAAGAAGCGATACAAAGCAACTCCAGGGAAGAATGGGGCCATCAGAGCTGAGTCACCACCAAATCTGGGGCAGTGGTCCTGTTTTATGGGGTAGGGACACTGTCTCCACACCCTCTGAGGGTTGACACTAGATTGCTAGAGTTTTGATTCTAGGCTAATAGAGGAATTTGGGCAGCAACCTGCACCAGGAGAGACAGTGTTGTCTACACATAGCCTGGTATCAAAACCACAGACTGTCAGCTCCTTGTAACTACCCAGAAGGCAGTCTCAAAACTATAGGCTGTCAGATCTTCTGTTTGCTGAGATGCAGGGGCTATTTCCTTTCTACTTCTTAGAGGGTCCCAGATTTCTAACCTAACCCTATATGTGTTCTGACTATCTCTACAATTGTTTTCTTCTGGAGCATGGCCTGAAAGGGAGGTTATACTGAGATTCCAAAAGCAGAAAAAGATGACTTACTGTAGGTGAAACTACTGCAATAAATCAAAATATAATGGCTCAAGTATGCTAGAATTGTATTTTTCTTGACAGATGCAGGGCAAGAGCCAGGTTGGGGAAAGAAGAGGGTGGCAGGAAAACTAGAAGACATTGTGGAAAGGTCAGGAGAAGGGTTTTCCTCCGGGATTTTGAGAGACTCAGCATATGAAATCAACTCTGCCATCAATAAAACCGACTTAAAACTTCTTACTGATTATCATGACTGCTGCAGTCAGAAGAAGTAAAGTGCAATAAGCTTCTAGTATTTTTTATGCATCAGACATTGTTTTCAGACAACCCAATCACACTATTTCTGACTCCACCCAACCAATGCAAAGGCAAAAAGGAAACGCCCTGAAGCTCCATATAGAGGAGAGTGTCTTCCAGTGAACAGCCAGCCTTCTCTGACTCTATGGCTTCCAAATCTCTGTTGAACTCTTTTTCCTACTTTAGAATATTCATCTACCCAACTCTACTCCTGTGGGAGATGCCTAATCCACAGTTCATATATCAAGCTCAAAATTTAAGATTCGGGTAATGAATGGTTCTTTTCTTCAAGTCAGTCTCTCTGTTTCTCTTTGTCCTGGATTCTGTTCTCTGGGTGAGTCTTCTTTGGTTTGTTTTCATCCATGGCCATATCTAAAAGGTGAGTAGCCTGTTTCATGGCTCTTTCATAGCCCACTTTCTCCTGTTGTGAATTTGAGAGCTAGGTTAAACATTCTAATCATTTTTAGTTCAGGTTGGGTCTTTGGTAATAACGTACCATTTCCTTAGAAACCTAGGAGGCTTTTGCTCTGATTGCTACCAGTGACATTTGTAAATCAATCACACCCAATGTCTTTTTTTCCTCCTCTGTGGAACTGGGAATTGAACCAAGGGCCTTCATACTGCCACACCCTCAGCCTTATTTTGAGATGGGGTCTTGTTAGTCACTAAATTACTCAGGCTAGGCTTGAACTTGGAGCCTCCTACATCAGCCTCTCAAGAGATCTGGGATAACAGGTGTGTGCTACCAGGCTGGGGTCCATTGCACTTTTTCTGATAGGTGTTTTTTAGCCTGCTATTCTTTTGCTAACTTGTCTTTTCCCCTTATTCTTAATGTAGAGGTAAAGTTACCCTGAGGCCTTTTAAAACAACAGGATTGAGTAGCAAAGCAGCTTTTTCAATCTTGTTAGTCCCCAGCTGTCTGGATTCCATTTACTTATATTTACTTTTGTTTCAACTCTGTCAGTTCTTACCTGGAGTCACCTTTTGTAAAAACACTTAAAGTCCTTTTTCTAATCATTTCCCTTACTTATACTGCATGCATTATCTTTCTTCTTGTTATTACGTTTTGCCATAGCATAAGATAGATCTTCAGATCTCCAGCTTACAGATTTGTTCCCCCATTGCTCTCTGCCTGACCATGAGTCACTGAAACATAGTTTAATTGGATTTGTGGTAGCTCATCCTCCTTTAGTAACAAAGTCCAGATTATTTAGGGAAAGCTAAACTGCTACAACAAAGACTCAGTATAATGGCTCAAACACAGAACTTTCTTTCTTTCTGGTCATAGTCCAAGGTAGAGAATTTGGGTAGGTGTTCCAGATGAGGAGGGGAGCTCTCCTCTGTGTAGTAGTCTTTAATTAAGTACCCAGACTTTTACATATGGCTCCCAAGGTAATTCTAGTCATTACCATTAATGTACCTGACAGTCATGAGGAAGAAAGTGCAAGGAGGAGAGTTTGTGAATTTTATTGGCCAGCTCTAGAAGTGGCATTTGTCATTTCTGCTCACACGCCATTTTAGAGAACACAAAAGAGAAAGGAAGGGTAGATTTTGGTGACAAACCGGCTGTGTACTGGAAAGACTAAGTAGTTTTGTGCCTCTTTTTCTTTCCAGCTATGAGACAAAGGGGAAATCAGATACATCCAGCAATCATGCAGTGCTGAAGCTTGCCAAAGGGGATGAAGTTTGGCTGAGAATGGGAAATGGCGCTCTTCATGGGGACCACCAGCGCTTCTCCACCTTTGCAGGCTTCCTGCTCTTTGAAACTAAGTAAACAGATGAATACAACTCCACTTCAGAGAAGACTTGTAGCTGAGTTGGTATTGCTAGGATTTAAGAAACATACCATATTAAGGGCTCTACAATCTGTATCTACAGAAACAGTTATTAGTTACACCGCTATCATGCTACAAGTCCACTAATAATGTTGGATCACTCAGGGCCTCAGATAAATAAATCACAATGTTGTCTTCCCAGATGGCCTTCACAAATATACTTAGTACCTTTGTCACTCTTTCCCTAGGGAGCTAAAATAGAATTGTCCTTTGATGTAGGTGAGAATTCATTGTTCCCATCAGAGGAGGCACTGCAGGACTGTTGGTGTTATTTGAAATATCAAATATCAGGAGCCCCCCAAATTTTTAGTTCATTATTCTTTATAATATTGCAGAGAATAGGACACAGTGATCACATTGAGGCAGGGGCAAAAATATGGGTGCTTATTTCTAGGTACTGGAAATGTGTACAATCTGGATTGGGAAGTAACAATTTGATCCCGTAAGTCAGTATTCACAAAATAAAGTGTACTTAATTTTTTAAAAGCAATTTCACATAGCTTTTATGTGGTAAAAGTATTTACAATGCCCACATATAACTGGCTCCTTTTTGTAAAGATGTTTCTGTAATTAATTCTTTACTTGTAATGGTTTGCACTTTTAGAAACAGATTTTTCTCAAGATGTATAATTGGTTTTATCAGATCTGGTTTATTAGATTGATTTTTTTTTTTTGCAATTGCACTCTTTGAATTATAGTACCTTTTTATTGACCCTGAGTTGCAGAATCAGCTAAGATAAGCTTAGGTCAATATGAGACAGATGTTAGCACATGCTTTTCTATTAATTTGGAAATCACCTCAATATATTTATGTTTTATACATACTATATCATATTGAAGGGACTGTATATTTCAAAACTAATGCATATAAAATATATAGACATTCCATTTGAGAGACATAGAAGAAAGTATCTTTACATTTTATTCAATAAAAATGACACTGTTGCAGGAATCTCTCACCCAGAGATGGGACACCAATGCTCTTTCCGGGAAGTGGCTTTATTTATGACACCATGGGCCCAGTGGATTCATATCTGTATCCAAATGCTGAACACCCAGCATGGCAGGGGGTCTTGCCTTTTATACACTTCTGGGTCTGGGGTCTTTTTCTCCCCTATATGGTAACACAAAAACAAATGACAGCAGGATTGGGTACAACCCATGTTACAGAGTCAAGCTATAACTGCACATGCATACGTAGGAACTAACTGCACCAGTTGACTTCCTTTACTCTAAGAAGGTCCACATTCCTTGAAGACCCACATTCCTTAAGGGAAAGGCTCTGCCACATTCTTTAGGGAGGGGTCCTGCCACAATATGACTTCCTTGGTTACCATATTTAAGTAATGCTCACAGAGAAGTTTTGATATACCAGGTGTTTCTTTATACCAGGCTTTTGCCTAGCCTGAACATCAAAATCTATCTTCAAAGGTAAAATTTGCCACTAAAAGAATATTTATAAGTATGTGCCATAAGTGCTGAAGATGGGATCCACAATTAGTAGTTTGTTTCAAAAAAAAAAGTATCATTGGGATATATATTTACTCTATTATTAAATTATGTTTAAAGTGAACTAATGAGATGTCTACTTGAAGAAATATTATATAATGATTTACCTTTGAAACAATGAGCCCTTATTTCATTTTCTATAAGAACTTGAATTTCCACATAGGCATTTAAACTATAGATTTCCTTGTATTAATCAACCTAGAGCTAGAGGCTGAAGATGTAAGTAGAGCTCCTTTATTAGCTGACTCAGCTCTTTTAATGCTCAGTTAAGCCTTTGATCCTTTACTTTTGATACAGAAACATGTTAAAACTCATCCTGAATCCATTTGTAATGCTCTTTTAAAGTGAATGGATATTAGCTATCATGTGCTCAATCAGTAGTATTTTGTATATATTTCTTTCCTCCTGGGTTGTGAGGTCATGAAGTTTAGGTTTCCTATGTCAAATGTCTTCATATTTCATAGAAATACACTGCCAATAGGTATTTGAATGTTGCATGTTGACCAAAGAGATTTCATACCTGAAGAGTGTATACTACCTAATAAATGCCTACAGAAAGATTTTGGCGTGGCTTTAGATAAAGCTGTAGCAAGAAAAAATGCATTAACTATGTATATAATATAAATATATCTTTGTTAAATGTATCCCTCTTTAATGTTCTTAATAAAATGTAATAGTCATATAATTGTAAGTAATATGGTTTAAACAAAGAACAGTATTTTCATGCAGACCATGTGAAGAGCCATGCAAAGCAGTGATGTGTGCAGAGAGCAGGGTCACCTGTTTTCCCAAAGCTCTATGATTCTAGCTTTCATTCTAGTAGAGACACCCAAGATATGGTTGTTGGCTGGTGGAAAGCTTCTTAGGCTTGCAAATAAATCCCAATATGAAAAAACCTATTCAGGAGAGAGAAGGAGGCCAAAGTAATTCTCAATGCTTTCGGTTTTACTCATGATCATAATTATATAGTTTTCCTTCCTTGTCTGTTTTGCTTTCTGTGGCTTCAGTTACCCATGGCCAACCCAGGTCTACAAACATTGAATAGAAAATTCCAGAAATAAACAACTTATAAATTTGAATTGTGTGCCATTCTGAGTAACATAACGAAGTTTTGTGCTGACCTGACTCTAATCTACAGCCACGAATCATCCCTTTTTCTATGGTATCCAAAGGATGTAGACCCCATCATCTCATTACTCACTTACTAGGTATCTCAGACTGACTGTTGCCTTATAATGATGCTTGTATTCAAGTACTATTTTATTTAATAATTGTCCCAAAGTATAAGAATAGTGATGCTGACAATCTGGATATGCCAAAGAGAAGCTATAAAGTGCTTCCTTTAAGTGAAAAGGTGAAAGTTCTCAACTTATGGAGAAAAGCAATCATATACTGAGGTCATTAAGAGCTACAGGAATAACAGATCATCTATCTGTAGAAATGTGAAGAACTATGAGTTCTAGTTTTACTGTTGCATCTCAAAGTATAAAAGTTATAGCCATAGTAAACAAGTGCTTAATTAAGATGGAAAGGACACTGAATTTGTCCATGTCAGTGTAGAAAAAAACAACGGCTATATATGGTATCCTGCTGTAATTTGATCTAATATAGCAAGATATATACTCAAATATTATTTGTGCCATTTGAGATATTGAGGAATTTTATTGAGCATATCATGAAAAAAGTTGACATAAAAATAAAATTAAAATAAATTCAAACAGGATGAATATGCAATGGAATTACAAAGGATGTGGCTAGAATTGATAAACGTACTTAGGGAAAGATTTTGTAGTAATCTAGGAGCTACTATGATATTTAGAGTAGAATTCATACCTTTCCTGAGTATTCTCTAATAGTGACTAATAGATTAAGGGGGGCGTCTAGTGGACAAGTTATGTAAAAGAGAGTGTTTTAACAGGCACAGAAAGCAGAAGGTCAGGCACTCCCAAGGGAGATGAACAACATCCAGCTGAGAGAGCATGAAAGAAGCTTGTGGAAAAGATATTTGCTGGCCAGGGATAATTTCTTGCTTTGTTATGCTTGCAGTGTTAAACTATCTTTTTTTCCCTGACTTTTAAAGAATCACTATAGAAAATTTATATATAAAATTTAGTATAAAACTATCTCATCAAATTTAACATTAGCATTTTGAATTAGTTCTTTTTGTGTATATATTTAGGCTTTTCTTTTTAAAATAGTAATGTTATCTTACATGTGCTTTTTATATATCTCATATTTTGCTACAGTTTGACTTAATATATTTTTTTTTCAGCTTTAATTGAGTTTATTGGTACATTTTAGGGATACAGTACAGTTACATTCATTGTTGGGATCTTGTACCTCCACATGACAAGTCTTGATTCTCATTTTTTCCCCTTACCTCTGCCCTCCCTTCACCCCCTCCTCCCCTCTCCATCTGCAACCACTTTATTTCCATCTTTTCATTATCTCACATTTTTTTCTTTTCCCTTATTACCCTTCCCCTAATCCCACCTTCCCTACACCTTTAGCTCCTTTCTTCCCATTTCTAAATGTCAGTAATCTTATTAGGATCTTCTGTATTATTGCACATTATTCACACCAGAGATGACTTAATATATGTTAAGAGCACTCTCAAGTGTTATTTCAGACTATTTGAAAACATAATTTTAATGGCTGAATAACTTAGTTACCCTTTTTGTTCAGAGTTTTTTTTTCTATTTTTAGGGATGTTTTTAAAAATTACAAATAATGTGTTTTGAGCAATATTTGTTAAAAAATACACTATGTGCACATAATTTCCTTTGAATAAACTTCTAGAAGTAGAATTACTTGATCAAAAGGTCTAGGTATAAGGATATTAATAATGTAAAAAATGTGTACTTATGTAAAGAGAGACTTTATCAGAAGGGATTAATGCAGTAAAGGTAAGGAATTACTCAGTATCTCAGCAGTCAGGAAGATATGGACTTTCCATTATGGAGACACAGAAATGAGACTGAAAAAAACCCAGGGTAAGGAAATGGGATGAGTGGGTGGCAGATATGTCAGAACAATAGATGAGGGAATGTCTTTCCCTGAGGGCAGCCTAATTTCTTGAGGGGTTAAAGAGAGCTTGTTGGCTATTTCAGTGTTCCAGGTGAGGTACAATTTATGGTCATGGGGGAAGGCGAAAAGCTACATGATTTTGGTCAAATTGATATAGCTGAGACTGAACAATTCAAGAAATAGTGGCTTGTAGCCAACTATAATTGCTTCCCTTATGTTTATTTTAAGTTGGCAACTGCCTGATGTCACAGTAACATTGTGAGTAAAGAGAAAGACCCTTCCCTACTGGTTTGAGGTCAATAGCATGAGAAAACATAAGAACTTCTCAAACATATGGAAATTGAATAACTCTCCTGAAAAACCAATGTGTCACAGAGGAAATTAAAGAAAAAATTAGACAGTTTTTACAATTTAATCATAATAAAACAATATGAATCTATGGGATACATTAAAAGCAGTTTTATGTGGGGCATTCAGGAGTGAATTCCCACAATAGGAAAGCTCAAATAAATAAACTAATGGTGAATCTTATGCTTCTAGAAAAAGAAAATCAAGAAAAATGCAAAGCTCATACAAGGGAGGAAATTATAAAGATCAGAAAAGAAAGAAATGCAATGGAGACTAAGAGCATCATACAAAAATCAACAAATCGAAGAGTTATTTTTGAAAGAAATAAAATCAATAAACCCTTAGGCAACCTTATTTAAAAAAATGGAAAGAAAATGCTCAAATTCATGCAATTAGGAACAAAAATGGTGAAGTCATCAGCAGAAATCCAGATGATCATCAATACTTACTTCAAGAACCTGTACTCTAATAAAAAGGAGAACACAGAAGAAATGGACAGATTTCTAGAAACATATGAATTACCAAATTTGAATAAAGAAGATATAAAAATTCTATACACCCTAATTACCATCAGTGAAATTGAAAATGTAATTAAAATTTACCAACAAATAAAAGCCCAGGTCCTGATGGCTTCACTACTGAATTCTACAAGATATTTAGAGAACCATTGCCACTACTCTTTAAACTTTTCAATGAAGTTTAAAGGGAAGCAATACTTCCAAATTCTTTCCTGGTTGGGTAGGTTTCTTAATGTCTGCCTTTACTTTGCTCACTGGTAAAATGAGATTGTCTATTAGTATGTTCCTCAAAGGGTTATTATTAGTTACTGTGTATACTATCTCTCAAGAAACAACAACAAAAAATCATGATTAGCAACCCAAAATAATGTACATTCATTATTTCACAATATCCACAGCCAGAGTCCAGGTATAGCTTAGTTGCTTCAGTGTATTTCACAGATTGACATGAAGGCAATGGCTAAGGCTGGGTATCTGAAAGTTCAGTTAGGGACAGATGTGCCCAAGCTCCCTAAGCTTTTGGAAGAATTTATCTTCTGGAAGGCGGATGGATTAAAGGGCTGTGAGGCAATTCTGTTTATTGTATGGGAGCTGCCATAAACTCCCTGTTATGGGGTGATTTTCAAAGAACTACTTATTTCATCAAAACATATAAGCTGTGACAATAAAGAAAGTTGACTAGCAAGAAAAGGTTATAATCTGTTGTGTCCTAACTATGAATGTGACAACCCATTGCCTTTGTGGTATTCTATTGATTGGAAGCAAGTCATTGGATCAGCTCACAGGCAAAAGGATGAGATTACACAAGGCAGGGATGATTTGTGGCCACTTTGATTCAGTTTTCCAACTTTCCCTTTGGGTAGTAAAGATCCATTTGCTCCAACGTGCAAAATCCATTCTTCTTCAGAGGTCCCATTCTGTTATACAGCTCAAAATCCTTAATCTCATTGTCTGCATCAGATCTAAATATGAGTTCAGCTTCTTGGATGTTCTTTTTTTTTAAGCTTATTGCTACATTTTAGGTGTTTTCTGCATCAGATCTAAATATGAGTTCAGCTTCTTGGATGTTCTTTTTTTTTAAGCTTATTGCTACATTTGGGGTGTTCAATACAGTTACATTCATCATTGGGATCTTGTACCTTTACATGATATATCTTGGTTCTTATTTTTTCCCCATTCCCCTGCCCTCCCTTCCTATTTACAAAGACTTTGATTCCATTTTTTCATTTTCTCATATATTTTCCTTTCCCCTATCCTCCCCCACTTCCCTTATCCCTTTAGACCTTTTCTTCCTATTTCACATTATTAATTGTACATTTGGATTCTTATTTACACTTTCAGTTTCTCACACCAGAGAAACTATTCAGTAGTTACACATGTGTGTCCTATTTATTTCACTTAAGAGTAGGCCATGATGTGCATCCATTTAGCTATAAATGTCTCTAGTTTATTATTCTTTATACTGAGTAGTACTGCATTTTATAAATAAAATTTTCATTTGAGAGCATAACATGTTTGTAATCCAAAGCATTTGTATATCAAAGTGAATTTCCACATAAGAAATAATGGAGACTCAGATGATTTGTTCCACAACCCAAAAATATTCACATTGATTATAATATTGTAACATAACAGAAAATAATAAAAGAGAATACCAAATATGAAAAACGAATAAATTGTGGACCAGGGATTTAGCTCAGTGGCACCACGCCTACCTGGCATGCTCAAGGTCCTAAATTCAATCCCCGGAACTGCAAAAAAGTAAAAATAAAAGTAAATAAAAAGAAAGAAAGAAAAATAAATTACACTTGTCTTTGAAAACCTTTCTGCTGTTGTGAGAGAGATATGAGTGAGGAGGATTATTGTGTAAGATGACCTTCACTATCACTAATGAAATCACTGCTATCTACTGGCTCAATGGAATCCTTCTTTTCATGCAATTTTAAGAAGGCACCTATCTGATGACACTTGCTTTTGCCATCTTTTGAGGATTTCACAGAAATGTGACATTACATTGTCATTAAAGAAACTCATCACTCACACTGCTATACTGATTTGGGGGATGTTTTTCTACAAAATTTTATACTACTTAGCATATTTTACAGATCTCCCTAATCTCATTTGAAGTGATGGATTCATCCTCCTTTTCCTCCTTTCCCTCTGAAGATGAGATGTTCCCCATAACCTCTTGCCTTTGAGAGATGATCACCCACAATCCTGCTGCCACAGCGAGGTTCAATTGTGATCATGTGATGTTTGGCATCATGTTCTATTTGTATTGAAGACATGGCTCATATATCAAGTTAAATTTTATTAGAAATGTTTACTCAGCTTCTGGCACACTTGCAGAACAAGTTACAATCCAAGGTTATGCTATAGTTCCTTTTGATTTGCTGATTGTCAAAGGAAGAGTCAAGTGATTGGCCCTCTTCCACCTAATACAATAGTGACACAGGGAAATGGATAGCAAGCATAGACATTCCAATTCAAAATGGGGAAAAGGAAAAAGGGAAAGGAGAAAATAATTCTGAAATCCAGTTGGACAGAGAGTAGAAGTTCCTTGATGTGTAGAACAGGCTGGGCCTCACTGTGAGTTACTCCATGTTGTATGGCATAGTAGCTTTCAAGATGTGCTTTGCCTTGAGTGACTCTTTTTCATAAAACAGTTTTCTCTACTTTGAGTGCAAATGCTGAGGCACAATGAATTGGTAACTTGTCTGTTAGATGTTGAACACATCAAACTTATGGACAAAAACAATTTCCAGATGCACAGCACAATTACAAGGCATAAATTTATATATAAATTAATCTAGCTAATAAATTTCCATCTATAGACTTATCAAATTAAATCAGGGGCAGAGGAACACGTGATGTATCTAAGTTCTATCAAGAAGACAGGCATGTGAACTCATTGGACACACCAGACTGACAAATGCTATATCCCTTTCACCTGGGTTATATAAAAAGAGGGATATTCAACACTGGGGTAGCACTGCCACATTCATTAGACCACCTGGTAAAAGCATCATGAAGCTGACAGACCATAAACTCCTACTTCATCTCAGCTTGGAATTCTGCTTGATTCAGTCCACTTAAACCGCCTGCCATCCAGATTCAAGCTCTGAATCAATTCTGCACTCTCACAAAGTCCTCTGCCTCCTTGAAGAAGCTCTACCTGGTCAGTAATCTTACCTAGCCCTCTCTCATGACTTTCTGTCTTGGCTTTCAGTTCTTCTACTTTAAATCCTATTGCCACCACCAAGCCTTTTTCCGCCATTCTGTAACCTATATCATTGTGCGGAGTGTGATGTATAACTTGAGTGTTATAGATAGTAGTAATTAAGACTGGAATTTTAAAAAAAATTGTTCTGTTCACTCGCTATGAAGTGAACACTTGTCAGCCTGATAAAGCTGACAAAATTCATGCAGCTCTTAAATTTGTTATTCAGTAAAACCTGACATTATGAAAAGACACGAATGTGTCTAGTGCTCACAACACCTAGTTAGCTTTCATGGCCTGTGACAATTCCAATATATATCTCCAATATATATCCTTTTCCTTAAAAGCATAACCACAAAAGAAAAACTCTAAGTGTAAAAGGAAAAAATAATTTAATATCAAGTGTCCCATAAGTGTCTAAAAATATCTTTCTTTGTTCCTATGGTATGTTTGTTTAAATTGTGATTCAAAGCAAGATTTATACATTAACATTTGCTTAATATATTTAAGTCTTTTTAAATTAGTTCAATGGCTTCTTATTATTTGCTTTCTAACAATGTGAATTCAGTTGGTTATATATTTTGGCTTTTTATGTCATATTCCTCTCCCCCTGTATATCCTATAAGTAGGGAGGCAATGTGCTTCGTTAGATTTAAAATGGACTTTTGGGAAAGAAAATCTTTGTGGGTATTGCTATTTACCACACCATACCCAGGGGTACATAATGGTCTAATACTTTTCCATATTAAAGTTGATCAGTTGGGGGCTGGAGATTTAGCTGAGTGGTGCTGCCCCCAGCCTCGCAAGTGCAAGGTCCTGAGTTTAATCCCTGGTACCAAAAAACAAAACAAAACAAAACAAAAAACTTGATCAGTGGGTTCTAGGTGACTCAGTCAGATTTACATATTATAAAGTTCTCAGCTATGGACTGAAATCTTGTATTCCCCAAAATACATATGTTGAAACCCTAATTCCCAATGTGATGGCATTTCTTGAGGGGTCTTCAAGAGTGACTAGGTCATTATAATCTATTCCTCATGGTGAGATTAGGGTCACTCTAAGAAGGGATAGAAGAGAGTTTGCTTCTTTTTTCTCTGCCCCATGAGGACATAAGATGCCAAGAATAGTGCCCTCAGCAAGAAACAAATCTGCCAGCACCTTGATTTTGGAATTTTCAGCCTCCAGAACTGTGAGAATAAATGTCCTTTATTTAAGCCACCCAGTTTATTTTTTTCTCAGCAACCTGAACAGATTAAGATATTCCTTCATTAGCTTCTTGTTTAATGTGCCCAGCAGCTAGTGATGATTCCAGCCTATATCCACTATTCCATTTGGATTTTCAAGATAACTGAACATTTTAAAGGAAGACATTGCTATGGTTTGAATGTGCTTTGTCCTCTCCAAAATTCATACTGAAATTTCCACTGTGGCATTATTGGCAGCTAGGATCTTTAAGAGGCTATTAGGTTGTTAAGAGCCATTAATGCCTTTCTTGAGAGTAAATTCTTACTGCCACAGACACAGAACTATTACCCAATAGTTCCCATGAAAGTGGGTTATCGTGAGGGATCCCCTGAAGTTTGCCTCAAGAACACATGCCTGCTTGCCTTCCCACTTTTCACCATACGTGGAAGCAGTGTGAGGCCTTCACCAGATGTACTGCCTTGGAACTTCCTAGTCTTCAAAACTGTGAGCCAAAATAAACCTGTTTTCTTTAATTTCTGAATCACTCAGTGACAAGTATTCTGCAATAGCAATTGAAAACAGAATAAAATAAACATTTTAAATTAGCTATTATCCTGAAAGATAATTCATATGAGAGGCAAGATAACTGCTTGGATTTTAGAATAACAAATTGGTATCTTAGCAAAATCTGTAATGGTGATTAGTAGTCATTTAAAAAGTATAATTATTAACTCATAAATGTTTACTTGAAGTAATTCAATCTACTACAGGCATTCTAAATTTCACCCTTTTGACTCTGATTTAGGCTGGTGCAACACTTTCACAAGGTAGGAGGAATCTACAAGTCCACCAGGGCAGAGATGACTGGAGACCTTGTAAGTCCTCCATGATAACTAGACTATCATTCCATGACCTTGAATGTGACTCCAGCTCTGAAGATTATTCAGTATCCTGCAAATGCCCAAATCAGCTTCTCAGCAATTAATTAATTAATGAGCTATGTGGTATTCTCTGAATTCATTTGGTATTTCTACCTGATTGATCTAAGAAGCAATAGAAATGAAAAGACCAGTTGATGTAAGAGTGAAAAGGTAGTTCAAAAAACAAGTGTAACATAACATCACATATAAATGAAAAACACAAAATATTATTGTTTGCCAAAATACAGTGTGTAAATAGCACAGCTTTCACATATAATGGAATAGAAGATACACATTAACATTTTTGGAGTGTTGTGAAGATTGTTTGTTTGTTTGTTTTTCTTGACCAGGGGACTGAGGGAGAGCAAGGAAATAAAGCTGCAGGTAGATGTTAATGAAGATGTTAGCTATGGAAGGAGGTAAAAAGCAGCTGATGCAGGACCCATTTACTCCTTTAATACAGGAAATTCAGTGGAGGAGGAAGAAAAAGTTGGGTGAATCTTCTTATTAATAGCCCTTGGACAAACAGATTAATAATAGATTAAGAGGAATAGGATGTTCTCTTGAATGCACTTAACATGATACACCATTACTTATGCTAAATAAATATATAATCTAGCAAGCATAATTCCATAGCTAAGCAATCTCTGGGATATAAAATAAAGCTCATTACATGACTGTGAGCCTCATTAGAGACTTCAACTATCATTGTGGATCAAAAGGTATGCCATAACAAAGTAGCATAGACTGGGTGGCTTAATCAACAGAAACTTATTTTCTCACAGTTCTGGAGGCTGAAAGTTCAGTCAAGGTGCTGTCTGGCTTGGTTTCCTCTGAAGCCTCTCTCTAGCTCGCAGAGAGCCACCTTCTCATTTCCTCAGTCATGCCCAGGTTTTCCATGTCAATGAACAGTAGTCATATTAAGGCCTAGGCATTCAAACTCATTTTAATTACCTTCTCAAAGGCGTCAGCTCTGAGAAGTCACATTTTCACATGATGAGTGTTAGGATTTGAATGTATATGGGTTTTTGACTCAGAAAAAATATTAAAAGTCATGTGAGATTTCCTAGGCCTGTCTCTCCATTAAGCCTTTCAGTGACCTGTATCTGTGAAACTGTTAGTAAAGCTTGATGCTAGGTAAGATTTCGGAATCATGTGAATATGATCCTGCATTTTAGTTCAATGTGTATCTTATTGTTGGTTTTGCAGAAAAATAAACTGGAAGACAATATGATGAAATTTTAAAGTTTAAGTCTAGATGTCTGTTTTATTATTCTTTGCAATTTTCTTTTGCAACTTTCTCAGAATACAAACAAAGAGGAGGAGATAAAATTTGTGCTTCCACAAATGAAGGCGTATGACACAGAGGCAACATGTCAAGCATTAAGAGATTTAGGCAGAATGGTACCTACCTGTAGTTGAGGGCAACTCCTCATAGGGACAGCCGAAAAGACCTTGAAAGGTAACCTCATAAAGAGTAGCTCAAACTTGCCTGAAAGATTTCTGAATTGTGTCCAGTTTTCCCCTTGGTTTTACTCCCCACTTCACATACATAAACCCTTACTTAAAAACCGAGTGAAGGGGTGTTCTGGCTCTGGCTTCTAGCTCTATTCCACATCCTAGAGCTGTAAAATTATGCCAGGCCTTGCACACAGACTTGCACACAGACTATATCGAGTAGAGAGAAAATGATTTCTAAAAGTAGTGGGGCTATTTGTATTTTATTATATATTTTGTAAAGATTGACATTAAAGTTAAACATTTAAAACTCTACCCATAGAAATAGCAGGTGACAAATCAAAAGGACTTTAAAGCTCTCTCATTTAGCCCCAGATAAGCAGCAGTTTGTTTCCCTAGCCCTTTTTGGAGGAGTCTCGATCCTATTCTGTCGCGAGCCGCGACGTTAGGATCCTGCCAGCAGGTCCTAAACCTGAAAGGACGAGGACGGAGAGAAGGGAGGCACTTTTCTTCTCATGGTCCTTGCTTTATTAGCGAACCTCTCCTTTTATACTCTCCAGCTGCGCGGCTGCAAGAGCGTACTGCCCACACATTCCAGAAGGAAACCGTTAAACAGATCAGACCACCAGTAAACCGTTACATGTGCTAGGCAACAGATCAGACCACCAGTTGAACTAGGCCGTTGCTATGGGCGACGGTACGTCCACACTGCTCGGGTGAATCACAGGTCAATATGGCTGTGCTCATGTTGTGTTCCTTTACAATGCTCTCCATACTATTCGGGATAAAATAATCTGATAGCTAAATAGACATTATGGGCCAAGAGGGGGCCCGACAACCCTCAGCCCACGGAGGTGAATAATCTGACACTCTTCTTACCTAATTACGTATTCTTATTTTTCTCAGACTGGGCAAGAGTAAGGGATTATTTGTAGGGCTTGCTACGGTGAAATAAAAGAACCCCGAAAGGGCGGTGACAGCACCGAGCTCTCCCCGGCAATGCCGGCACCCTAGCTAGGGCTGGGAGACCATCAAAGGCTCCTAGCAGTCTCCTGGAGCCAGAGACTCCAGGAACCCGAGTGCGCAGACTCCTCGACCGCGCGCATGCGCAGGGGGGGGCGCCCGCCGAGCGGTGGGCGGGATGTAGGGCTAAGGGAGCGCTCCCGGCGGGTCCTCTTTGGGTCCCGGCTTAGCTAGATCGCGCCTTTACTTTTCTTTCAGGGCTGAGATGGCGCTACTGGGCATCAGAGTCGTGGAGCTGGCCGGCCTGGCCCCAGGTCCCTTCTGCGGGATGGTCCTCGCCGACTTCGGGGCACAGGTGGCGCGCGTAGCGCTCGCTGGTGCTCAACCTGAAGCGGCCTGAGGGCGCGGCCGTGCTGCGGCGCTTGTGTGCACGCGCGGATGTGCTGCTGGAGCCCTTCCGTGGCGGTGAGCCTGGGACCCCAGGACCGACGGGGAGGTCCCCGCCCTTCTTCATCATTCGCCCTTTGCCACGATCTGCTGAAACTTGGATTCTAGATAACTGCTACTGCCATTTCTCCTTTTGCTTCTTTGACTCCTCTAGTTCCTTTTTAATTTTTTCCTAAGCACCTTTCTGCTTGTCATAACTTAAGGATCTAATGAAAGCTGTAGATTCTCTTCCCAGAAATATGCATATAGGTACAAGGTTATTTAGATGCTCAGGGTAGTGGTGTCTAAAGCCACCCACGGCCAGGCTGACCCTTCCTGCCTTAGATGCTGGTATTCCTAAGTCCCAGTTCCAGCTCATTTGTTTATTTTGTACTCTGCTTCCTGGAGCTATCTTACATCCCCGGTGTTTTCATCCTTTATACATAAAAGTTGCCCCGATCTGTAACTGTACTCACTTTTGGAGCACACGTTTCAGTCCTGCATTCCCACCCCTACTGCTCCAAATCCCAAACAGAACCTTTCCCATTTCTTTTTAAAATGACATTACCTCCTTCTGTATAATTTATCCCAGTGAATGGAATCAGTA
This sequence comes from Fukomys damarensis, assembly GCF_012274545.1. NCBI lineage: Eukaryota > Metazoa > Chordata > Mammalia > Rodentia > Bathyergidae > Fukomys > Fukomys damarensis. The sequence goes on along the minus strand of NW_022900913.1, from coordinate 26,403,839 downwards.
TCTAGCTGCCTGAATCAGAAAGTTGAACTTTGTCCTTGACTCCAATCTTTCATCATACCTGCTTTCATTGATCTTTAATGTTTTCCCTCTGTACTGGTGTGAGAGCCTTTTAAAAACAGTGTAATCTATTTGCAGACATCTGTCAGAGTAGTCTTACTAAAGTACAAGCCCAAAGTATTGTTTGGTAGAAAGTTATTAAATGGAGAATGTCTACAGGGCACCAAGAATATTTAAATGTAATGACTCATTTAGCTCTTAGCAGTCATAGCTGAGGATTGTGGCAATAACATCAGTTTTATAACGTGCCATTTAAAGATAAGAATGGGTCGACATAATTAAATAATTTGATGTAATTAGGAGAATAGAGGTGTAAAAATATATATAGCCAATAGGTGAGGGGTTATGGTTTATGATTAGGATTAATTAGGGTTTGGGATTCAATTATATCCTGAGAAAGATGAGGCTTAAACAGCAATTTTATTGTGTAACCTTTATGACATTTATTCCCAGTTAACTTTAGTTGCCAGTTACCTGGGTTTTGTGCAGTAGGTATCATACTTGTTGACTGTTTCCAATTATTATCCTGGAGCTGCTCTTTCCATAGAAGTTTATGAATGATCTTTTGGGGCTAATGGAGAAAGCATTCTGCGAACCCTGCAGGAGGAGTGCCTGACCTGGTGGGGAAGATAAATGTGTCCATATACTCTGTCATCGTGAAGCAGGAGGTAGTAGGCATTGATGCAGGTGAGAAAAGAGGAAAATGGGGATCATGCTCAGGTGATTGAGTAGATTTAGATATGCCTAGAGGAAATAGAGAAGTGACAGAGGAAATATCATACTGGGTGAGAACCCACACATTCCAGAAATGGTATCCTTTTCTGGGTCCTTTACTACTGGATACATGTTGCAAGCTATAAGCTAAATAAGAATCAGAGGGAGATTCTCCAAAGAATAATGATATTTACTTAGGAATAGCAGAGCATTTCCACATTCCCCTAGTCAACTATAAGCTTAAAGAAGTTGAGGCAAGGGAACTTTTTAAAGGAGGGGTAGATTTCTTAAAATATTATGAAATAATAATCTTTGGCGGCAAGGATTAACAAAAGGGTAGCAGTGGTCAAAGTTTGAACAGACAGTTGTTGGGCAGGTGTCCTCATGGAAGTTTTCTGTAAAGTTGCCTTTGCCTTTGTATAGGTGGTGGTTCTGGTAAAGTCATCTGCGAGTTGTTTTAGTTAGCAGGTGTTGTGTTAGATTTCCATCACTGTGAATATATCAAACTTATAGGAGTAAAGACTTATTTTAGCTCATAGTTTCAGAGATTTCAGTCCTTAGAGGACTCCATTGATTTTAGGCCTGTGCATGGCAGAAGCATAATGGTAGAAGAAAAGCTGCTTACTTTGTGGCAGCCAGAAAGGAGAGAGAAAGACAGACCAGAGTGGAAGGGGCTGAGGACATAGTTCCTAACTAAGGTTACACCCCTATCACCTACTCCCTTCAATTAGATCCTACCCCCTAAGTTTCTGTCACCTCCCAATAATACCATCAAATTATGAGTCCATGAATGGATAATCCACTAGGAAATTAGATCCCTCCTAATCTAGTTACCTTGTGGAAGCCCTATCTTTGAAAATATGAGCATTTTGAGGGGCATTTTATATCTAAACCGTACCAGATATAAATGCAAGAAGTCATCTTTATAACTTCCCAGCTTTATTTGCTTTTGATTAGGGCTTGATAAAAGTGATTTTTAATTTTGGTAACTTTCACAAAGTTTATTCCAAATGTATAAGTGTTACATACCTCCAAGAGTACCTTTTAAGTTGCCTTCATAGAAGGGATCATCCCCATACTCAATTCATGCTCTAAAAAAATGATTTATTTTTTTCTTAAGGTATCATGGAGAAACTTCAGCTTGGGCCAGACCTTCTGCTGCAGGAAAATCCAAGGCTTATCTATGCCAGGTTGAGTGGATTTGGCCAGTCAGGAAGCTTCTCCCAAGTAGCTGGCCATGACATCAACTATCTGGCTTTGTCAGGTGTGTTAAAAATAGTTTTTTCTGCATTTTTAATCTGTTCCCAGTCAAGGTGCACAGTTATGTTGATTAACGGGCATTTTTAAAGGTGAAGTTTGAGTATCATTATCAATGAGAAAAGTATGGGTTGGTTTGGATTTGCAGAACAAACATTTTTAAGCTTTTTTTCCCTCTTCTGAGCACATTTGAGGTATATATCCTCATTGGTAACATTTACTCATATATCTTTGGCATCAAGTCTTAGATGAGCCTCTACAAGGAAGAGATGTGGTAGAAGTAGAGATGATCACTCCACAGTGTGAAAACATTGACATAATTTGAGTCTGACACCCAGTCATGGAGAATCATTGCCTGAGTCACCACTTTATACTTCTGTGAATACTAGAAAAGGCCCATGATTTCTAGGTCCTGCTATCACTCTATTAGAATTCTTTACTATGAGAACATGTCTTAGAATGGGACTAAACTGACCAAAGGAATTGTCAGGTTTTTTGTGAGTACATGTTTAAAAGTTGAGGAAAAAAGTAAAGATGAAATTCATTTTCACATCAATTTAAAATTTATTTCCTTTCTTGTGTATAATTAATTATTCTATCTCTAATTAGACTGAGAATGAATGATATGTTTTAAAAAATAAATTATGATAATAATTTTCCCTCAATCTCAGCAAGTGAAACCTTAATAATAAAATTTTGAAAATGTCCATTGGGATAAAGTTTCAGAATGAAGAAAACCAACAAAACACAGGGCCTCTGTTTCAGGAAAGCTAGTTTATAAGTAGGCTGAATGAATTCATGTTTGAAAAAGCATCATGTACTAGTTTTCATGAGGTACATGGCTACAGATTACTTATTTCTCTGAGTTGTTCATACATTTATTTAAAGGAGACATTGGCTTTGTTTTTAATGCTGTAGGTGTTCTGTCAAATATTGGCAGATGTGGTGAGAATCCATATCCTCCGCTGAATCTGCTGGCTGACTTTGCTGGTGGTGGCCTCATGTGCACATTGGGCATTCTGGTGGCTCTTGTGGAACGCATGCGCTCTGGCAAAGGTCAAGTCATTGATGCAAACATGGTGAGAATGAACAGAGGGGAATGTTCAACCTGCCACTTGTGTCTAAGTGTGATATATAACTACCTCAAATCTTTTTCTGAGTGAGATAAGTGAAATTTAATGTTTGACCCCAAGTCGCCAAGAATATCCTTTGCTGTAAAATGGCCTCATATCCTTCATAGGTGTCAGAATGCCATATTTTAATCATATGCAGAGTCAGTTCTCATGTCTTTGTGACTCACCTCAATCCTATGTTGTATTTCAACAATTTTACTCAAGTTGTCCTTTGTGCTTCACATAAATTTTCAAGTGCTTTTCATTTAAAACTGAGTTTAAGAAATCTTTCCCAGCAGGTAGAGAAGATTCTTAAGGATGCTAAGTAGAATAGGCCTTTCTGTCTACACCTTCCTGCTGCTTTTGGGAGGGGATCCTCCAATATAATGCTGCTCTTTGTGGTCACCTTTGAACATATGCCTCACACTCTACTGGGCACTTTTCCTGTATACTTCCAGTCCTCAAAAACACTTTAATTTGCAATATTGTCATCCCCCTTACTTGTGGGGAATATGTTCCAAGACTCCTAATGTTGCCTAAAACTGCAGCTAATACCAAACCTCATATATTCCATACTTTTTCTATACGTAAACCTGTGCCTGAGGTAAAGTTTAATTTATAAATTAAACACAGTCTTAGATGAACAAAATAAATAATAAAATAGAACAATTATAATGACACATGATTATGAAGGTTATTTAAAACAGTAATTATTTTTATTTTTGGAGTTTTCCTGTTAAAATTTTTATCTTATTTTATTTAGTTAGTAAGTTTTTTGAGATAGTGTCTCACCATGTATCCTGGGCTGGCCTTGAGCTAGTGGCAATCCTCCCCTCAGCCTCCTGAGTTCTAGGATTACAGGCATACACCACCATTCCTAGCTAGTTAAAATTTTAAGACTTCAGTTGACACCGATGACTGTAAGAATAAAAAATGGAAGCATGGATGGGGGGGCAACTCTACATTGTTACAAGGTTTAGACATTTTTCCAAGGTTGCAGAGTGAGTCCAGTCAGGCCCCATCAAGTTTTCATTTTCTTAAATCTTTGGATGTGGAATGGATAATGGATCCCAGGGACATAAGATTGGAGACAGAGAAACCACTTACTGGGTTATTGCTGTGGGATGAGGGCTGGAACTGAAGTATGGATGTTACAGTATGTGTGGATTTAAAGGTTATTGTAGATGTAAAACTTTTAAGATAGATTGGCAGAGATGGAGGAGGGAAGGAATAAAGGATGGCTCCTGTATTTCTGGCTTGGATGATCTAGTAGATGGCATTGTCAGCACTCTGGGAGAAGGCTGCTGAAGGACAAGGCAGTGTGGAGCATTGGTCAGGAACACAGACTCAGCTGCTGACTTCCTCTATCTCAGCTCTGCCCTGCTAACTCTGTGATCTTGGGAAGGTCACTTAACCTCTCTCTGTCTGTTTTCTCTGTAAAATGGAGGTAATAATATTTCAATTTCACAGCATTATTAGAGAATAAATGAGTTCATACATTGTTCAGTCTATAGTGCCCTGTACAAAGTAATCATTCTAAAAGTTTGTGACTGTGATTGTTTCTTTCCTAGAAAAGAGGAATTCAGTTTTGCTCATTTCAAGTCTGAAGTGGCTTTGCCATATCCAGTTGGAATACTTGAGTATTGAAAGAGATTTTTTTACTCACTTTGGAATAATCTGGGAGTCAAGTGAAATTCTGTAGTCCCCTGGGGAGGAGACAGAACACCAGCTTGTAAGGAGTGACTGGGTAGAAGAGAAGCAAGGTCGAGGTCTGCAGGTGGCAAGGGCAGGTGGGAGGGTTGGAGAAGCAGAAGGGAGTGTTGTCATGGTAACCAAGGAAAGCATATCAACAGAAAGGTAATGGCTGAAGGCTCAAATGGCAGTTGACACTTAGATTTAAGTACTAAACACTTGATTAGATCACTGGTGACTTCTTTGCAAAATCCATCTCCCTCTGGAATCTCCTCATCTCTAAGGCCTTGGCCCCTCTTCCTTTTCCTCACAGGTAAACTGTACCCAGTCCTGTTTTTTTTTAATCTTGTCTTGTGATACCATCATGGAGCACTGCTCACATTGTCCTCTATGGCCCTCTCTGAGGTATATTTCAGTAGCAGCAGTGCAGAATTTATCTTTTATCACCAGCTCCTGGCTCTGTGATGGCGCTGCCACATGATGAATAGTAGCATCACTTTGGCACTCACACCTAGTGCAGAGCCTGGTGGCTTCTGTATGGCTCCACTTCTCTCAGCCAGAAAACTTGCTAAGTGAGATAGACTCACTCATTTGGCAACTTCAAGGTGCTAGTGGTCAACTACCTTCTTCTGTTGTAGCAGCTGAAAGGATCTGAAGCACCACCCAAGAAGACTTAACTTCAAAGCCTGGGCTTTCCATAGTTTTCCTCTACTGCCTACTGAGGGTAACGTCCCTGCTGTCTGAAAGGAATCAACTGAAAACAAACCTGGGGCTCTGGAAGTTTTAAGATATATAAAATTAATAATTTATAATTTATAATAATATATAAAATTATAAATATAAAATTAAATATTTACTTTACAAGAATTAAATGACTTACTAAACACATGCTATTGAAATATTTATGACTTGGATGCCCAAGGATGGTCTGCTCAGGTGTATAGGCAATTGGGTTGTATACTTTATTTTGCCTCCTTTACTGAGAAGCTGCTGTTGTTTGCTGAAAGCAGCCTGTTTGCTTTGTCCCATTTGTTTGTGAAAAACTCTCTTAAGTCAGGCCTGACAAGAAGATAGGCATTTTTGTGTGACTGTTTAAACAAACCTAAAAAGACTGCTTTTATATTTGAATTACCTGTGTTAATACTGTGCTCTGCTTCCTCAAAGGTGGAAGGAACAGCCTATCTAAGTTCTTTCATATGGAAAACTCAAATAATGGGTCTGTGGAGCAACCCTCGAGGACAGAACCTTTTAGATGGTGGGGCACCTTTCTACACAACTTACAGGACAGCAGATGGGGAGTTCATGGCTGTTGGAGCACTGGAACCCCAGTTCTACCAGTCGCTGATCGAAGGTAACTGACCATCACATGCTTCCTCTCTTCTCTTTTGCTATGGGTGTTCCTTATTTCTACATATATGAATTATTTGTGGTGTTGGAGATTGAACCCAGAGCTTTGCACATGTCAGGTGAGCACTTTACCACCAGCTAAAACCCCAGCTTACATGTCTGACTTTCTATTAACCTAACAATAACCATCAATGTATTTTGAGGTATTGTTCCTATCTTTTATATAGATGAGTAATTTTACTAGTCTATAAAATAACTCAGATATATTCATTGCTTTTACATGTTCATTACATAATTCAGATACAGTTGGGAAAACTATAGAGCAAAAGAATGGGTTGTCTGGATCATATTGGGTGCCTTCTCAAAATTAAACTAAATGTATGGGGAGAAAGGTGGTTGTGTGGGAGTGCAGACTGGTGCAACCACTATGGAAATCAATATGGAGATACCTCAAAGAGCTGGGACTAGAGGTTCCATTTGACCCAGCCATCCCTCTGCTGGGTATCTTTCCAAAAGAAGTAAAAGAATCATACCACAGTGATATATGTACACCTATGTTTACAGCAGCACAGTTTGTGATAGCTAAAACATGGAAACAGCCCATTTGCCCATCAACTGGAGACTGGATAAAGAAGATTTTTTTAATAAAATGGAGTACTACTCAGCCATAAAGAATGAGAAATTAGAGTCATTCATAGGAAAGTGGATACATATTAAGGATATACTCCTAAGTGAAATAAATAAGTCACACATGTGTAAACACCAAATACTTTCTCTGGTGTGAAAAACTATAATAGTACATAAGATCCTAATAAGATAATTGACAGTGTGAAATAGGAAGAAAAGGGCTAAAGGTGTAGGGAAAGTGGGAAGGGGTAGGGAAAGGTAATGAGGGAAAAGAAAAAAAATGTGAGAAAATGAAAAGATGGAAATAAAGTGTTTGTAAATGGGGAGGGGAGGAGGGGGTGAAGGGAGGGCAGGGACAAGGGGAAAAAATGAGAACCAAGACCTGTCATGTAAAGGTACAAGATCCCAATGATGAACGTAACTGTACTGTATACCTAAAATGTACCAATAAACTCAATGAGAAAAAAAAAAGAAACAAAAAACTAAATATAGAGACTTAATTAAAAAGTATGGACTGGATAATGGTGTATGAAAAATCAAATAGTGGGAACAACACACCTTGGATACAGAGCCTTGGACAGCAGGGACACAGCACACTGCAATTTGTACCATAGCACAGCCTTATAAATATATTCATTGTCTATAGAAAATGTAAATATAATTACATAGTTAACTAGTTACATAGTCCTGTCAGTTTTTATTATCATCTTTCACTAGCACTTCTAAAATCTATTCCTTGAAAAATTTTTGTGGTCTTGAGTTCTAATCAATTAATATAACTATAAAGAAATTAAAGCTTTATCAACACATTTTTATTACTCTTGTTTTAGTAAAAATTACATGAAAGTTCAGAAAATTCCCAGTTGTATTGTCTTATGGTAGTATTTTTTCTGAAAGTTGTAATAGTTTCAGCTCTCAGATTCAGGCTCTGATCCATTTTAAATTGATACCTCTGTACAAGGTAAGGTAGGGTTCAACTTCATTGTTTTGTGGCAGTTTTCCAATTTCCCCACACAATTTGTTGAAAAAATGATTCTTTACTCATTGAATGATCTTGAAATCCTTCTTAAAAATCAATTGACCATAAATGTAAGGGTTTAGTTTGGGACTTTCATTTCCATTTCATTGATCTGAAGGTCTGTTTTTTATTTCAGTAAGTACATTATCTGGATTGCTATAACTTTGTAGTATGTTTGCAATTGGGAAGTGTAAGCTCCCTAACTGTATTTTACTCAGTATTATTTTGGCTATTTATATTCCCTTGAATTTCTATATCAATTTTTATTTTGTTTTGTTTTGTTTTTTGATACCGGGGATGGAACTTGGGATCTTGCACTTGTGAGGTAGGCAGCGGAATCACTGCCTCACAAGTGCAAGGTCCCAAGAGCCTTCTTGTACACAAATAACAGACTCAATGAGAGTAAAATTAAGGAAACAATCCCTTTCACAGTAGCATACAAAAAAATGAAATATCTAGGAATTAATCTAACAAATGAAGCAAAAGACCTCTACATTGAGAACTACAACACTCTAAAAAAAGAGATTGAAGAGAGTATAGGAGAATTGAAAAAGAAAATGGAAAGACATTCCTTGTTCCTGGGTAGGAAGAACCAATATAATGAAAATGGCCACACTTCCAAAACTCCTATACAGATTCAGTTCAATCTGTATTGAAATTCCAATAGTATATTTCACAGAACTACAGAAAACAATCCAAACATTCATTTGGAATCAGAAGAGACCTAGAATAGCAAAAGCCATTCTAGGCAATAAAGACAAGATAGGGGGTATCACAATCCTCAACTTGAAACTATACTACAAAGCCACTGTGATTAAAAACAGCATGATACCAGCAAAGAAACAGACTCAAGGATCAGAGAAATGGATTAGAAGATGGAGAAACAACTCCTGATATACTCAGTTACCTCATCTTTGACAAAAGAGCCAACCATTCTCACTGGAGGAAAGCTAGCCTCTTTAATATATGGTGTTGGAAAAACTGGATTTCAACTTGTCAGAGATTAAAACTAGACCCCTATCTTTCACCATGCACTAAACTCAAACTCAAGTGGATTAAAGATCTAAATATTAAAATAGAAACACTAAACTTGCTGGAAGATAAGTTAGGTAAAACTCTTGAAGACCTTGGCATAGGAAAAGACTTTATGAACAAATCCTCAGTAGCACTGGAACTACCAAAAAGAATCAACAACTGGCATCTCATCTTTTTATAAAGCTTCTGAACTGCAAGGGAAATCACCAATAGAGCTAACAGACAACCTACAAAAAAATTTTTACCAGTTGTTCCTCAGAAAAATGTCTACTATCTAGAATATATAAAGAACTCAAAAAAATGAGGCTCCCCAAATATAAAGACCCACTTTAAAAAAGGGCATCTGAAACAAACATATTTATCAGACAAAGAAATAAAAGCAGCAAATAAACATATGAAAAATGTTAGGGTTGGGGATTTAGCTCAGTGGTAACACTGTCTGCCTTGCTAGCACAAGGACCTGAGTTCGATCCCTGTTACCAAAAAAAGAAAAAAGAAAAGAAAAATAGTCATCATCAGTGGTCATTCAAGAGATCCAGGTGAAACCAACACTGAGATTCCACCTCACCCCAGAAGGAATGGCTGCTATTAAGAAATCAACCAGTAACAAATGCTGGCAGGGTTGTGGGAAGAAAGGAACCCTTCTCTGTTGTTGGTGGGAGTGCAGACTGGTGCAACCACTGTGGAAATCAATATAGAGTACCTCAAACACATAGGATTAGAAAAACAAACAAACAAACAAAACCCAAATAGGATTAGAAGTTCCATTTGACCCAGTTATCCCTCTGCTGGGTATCTTCCCAAAAGAATTAAAAGGATCCTGCCACAGTGATATATACTCACCCATGTTTATAGTGGCACAGTTTGTAATAGATAAAACTTGGGAAGCCCAATTGCCCATCAACTGGAGATTGGATAAAGAAGATGTATTTTTTTAATGGAGTACTACTCAGCTATAAAGAACGAGAAACTAGAGTCATTTATAGCTAAGTAGGTGCACATTGAGGCCATACTCTTAAGTGAAATTAATCAGACGTGTAAATACTGAATAGTTTTTCTGGTGCGAAAAGCTAAAAGTGTAAATGAGGATCAGAATGTATAATTGATATTGTGTAATAGGAAGAAAGGATCTAAAGGACTAGGGGAAGTGGGAGGGGTAGGGGAAAGGTAAGAAGGGAAAAGAAAAAATAGAAAAGAAAAATGTAAACAAAGTCTTTGTAAATAGGGAAAGGTGGAGGGGGTGAAGTGAGGGCAGGGGAATGGGGAAAAAATAAGAACCAAGATACATCATGTAAAGGTACAAGACACCAATGATGAATGTAACTGTATTGTATACCTCAAATGTACCAATAAACTTAATTTAAAAACCCTGTATTTCTTGGTTAAATTTCTTCTAAAACATATTATTCTTTTGATGTTCCCTCCCTTCTCTCCTACAGTTTTAATGACTTTGGCATCTTAAGAGCAACTTACAATTAGTCATTGATGTACAACAAGACAGGAAAAGAAAGATGGTAGAAGTGAGAATAACTTGTTAATTAAGCTGGCTAATCATACACAAAATATTATGCATAAGGAAAAGGACCCTTCATTACATTTGTATTCTTAACCATGCATGTTATTAAAGCATTTTGTATGAGGGAAGAAAAGTGACATTTACACCAAACCCCAAGAAAATGGCTCTTTGGATATACAGATGTGCTTCTTCACTTGTCATGGGGTTACAGCTAAATAAGCCTATTGTTGAAAATATTAAAAGTTGAAAATGTATTTAATACACATAACTTACTGAACAATTTAGCCTAGCCTATCTTAAATATGCTCAGGATACTTATACTAGACTATAGTTGGGCAAAATCATATAACAGCATGTTTTATAATAAAGTGTTAAGTATTTCATGTAATTTATTGAATTCTCTACTGACATTGAAAAACAATACATAGTCATATGGATGTGCTTTCAAACTATGGTAAAGTATAAAAGTCTTAGTCTTTGGCTATCTTACAGGTTCTCTGTTCCTTGTATAAGGCTCCCACAAGCTCTCATTTTACTTCTGTAAACAGAAATGAATATCATTTATAAAAGGACAATCCTGAATTTAATCCTTGCTGGATGTAGTGGCACACATCTGTAATCCCAGCACTTGGGAAGCTGAGGCAGGAGTTCGAGACCAGCCTGGGCTACACAGTGAACTCCAAAGTAGTCTGTTTGTTTGTTTTTGGTACCAGCTATCGAACCACTGAGCTAAATCCCCAGCCTGACAGAGCAGTCTGAACTACATGTGAGACCCTGTCTCAAAAAACAAAACAACAACAAAAAATTCACTGAATTTAATCCTTAATTTAATTTGAATTGTACTTTCATAGGACTTGAATTATTTTAATTCAAAAGACAGATAACATCCTAAGGAAATTTCTTTTTGAAAACTACACAAAGGGAAAAAATCAATTTCTGGACACTAAACCTGAAAAACAGATGACTTTTAATGAAGTGTCAGTAATAAACTCTTGTCAGGGATTATATTGTTCTGAGTTCTGTTACCCATACAATCCCTCCGAGCTCTAGCCATTGGCTCCAACTTTAAACTACTTTGAATTTCTTCTTTTAACTTATTTGAGAAACCTTACAGAACATCTTACTTAGCGTAATATGATAGCCTCAAAATTCATTTTTATTAATTATAATCATATTACCCAGTAATTTAAGAAATTGTGCTTTTCCCACAGGACTTGGGCTGAAGTCTAATGAACTTCCCAACCAGATGAGCCAGGCTGATTGGCCAGAAATGAAGAAAAAATTCGCAGATGTCTTTGCCACAAAGACCAAGGCAGAGTGGTGCCAGATCTTTGATGGCACAGATGCTTGCGTGACCCCCGTGCTGACGCTGGAAGAGGCTGCACACCATCATCACAACAGAGAAAGGGGCTCGTTCTTCACTGATGAGGACCAGCGTGTGAGCCCTCGCCCTGCGCCTCTGCTGTTGAGCACCCCAGCCATCCCTTCTGCCCAAAGGGACCCATTCATAGGAGAGCACACTGACGAGATACTTAAAGAATTTGGGTTTAACCAGGAAGAGATTGGTGAGCTGTACTCAGAGGGAATCATTGAAAGTAGTAAGACAAAATGCAAACTCTGACTTCTAGCCTCACAGCTCCAGTGAATTTGGGTGTTTTCACAATGGAGAATAATTCAGAAAGTGGGATACATGGAAATGTGAAAGAACAGCAATGAAGTGATCTAACTATCCTAATCATGAAACAACTAATGGCTGATTACACAGTAATTGCATTCTGAAAATGATTATCACTAGAGAATCTGATTGAGGAATTTTTTATCTTTTGGCAGTATTTTTTGTTTTCCAGTTAACTTGATAAAATATATTTATTGACCTTAAAATGCTTTATACCTATACTATATTTTAAATGAATCAAGTATTTGTAGTAAATAAATATGCTGTGCTTTTAAGTTTATTAAAAGTTTTCATGAAAGCCCTTTTATTTAAATGGCATTTTCTGATAGAGTAAATATTTTTGGCTGTATCATTCACCAAAATGAATGACCTTAGACAATACTGCCCCCTTTTATATTCACGCATATCAGTTGTAAAGATTAATGATAATTCATTTTGGCATTTGCACATGCACATAAGATACTTGGATTATTTTCATCTGTCCCCCTCTTTTCCCTTCAATGCTCATCTCATTTCATTCCTCTTCTCTAATAGTCCTTCTACCTTCATAACATCTGTTTCTCTTCTTGTTTTGTTTAGATTCTACTTATGAGAAGAAATATGTAATATTTGTTTTGTCCTTCCAAATCTAGTTTATTTCACCTAACAGGGTAACTTCCAATCCATCTGTATTTGTGCAAATGACACGATTTTGTTCGTGTTAATGGCGGAGTCACAGTCCACTGTGTGTATGTATCACATTTTTAACTCATTCATTGGTTGATGACCACTTACGCTAATCTTATAGTCTAACTTTTTTGATTTGGGCTGCAATATACATGGGCACTCAGCTGCCTCTTATAGCATGTTGATGAATTCCTAGTGAATGTCCTAATTTACATTCTTACCAACAGTATAGATGGATTCCTTTTCCCCTGTATCCTTGCCAACATTTATTTCTTTTTGTATTCTTTAGTGATAGCCATTCTGACTGGTGTGAGGTAGAATCTCATTGTAGTTTAATTACCATTTCTCTAAATGCTAAAGATGTTGAACATTGTTTCATATACTTATTGCCCATTTATACTTCTTTGAGAGGTGTCAGTCCATTTGCTCTAATTTTTGTTTTTCTTTTTTTTTTTGTGCTTTTCTGTTTTGGGGGTTTTTTTTGGTTGTTTGTTTTTGTTTTTATTCTGGATCACATTGCTATGTCAGAAGAGTACCTGGCAAAGATTTATCTCCTATCCTGTAGACTATCTCTTTACTCAGTTGATTGCTTTCTTTTTAAAGAAGCTTTTAAAATTTGTTAGCTCTTGTTGATTCTTGCTTTTATATACTAGGCCTTAGGGTCCCAATTCAGGGTGTCTTTGTCTGTGACTGAGTTGAAATGTTTCTCCTGTGATTTCTTTAAGAAGTTTCAAAGATGCACATGTTATACTCAAGTCATTAATTCCATTTAAAATTGATTTTTATTTTTTAATTGAGTTTATTGGTACATTTTAGGTATACAGTACAGTTACATTCATTATTGGGATCTTGTACCTTTACATAACAGGTCTTGGCTCTGATTTTTCCCCTTGTCCCTGCCCTCCCTTCACCCCTCCTCCCCTCCCCATTTACAAACAGTGTATTTCTATCTTTTCATTTTCTCACATTTTTTTCCCTTATTACCTTTCCCCTACCCTTCCAATTTTCCCTACACCTTTAGCCCTTTTCTTCCCATTTCACATTGTCAGTTAGCTCATTAGGATCTTATGTACTATTACAGTTTATTCACACCAGAGAAACTATTGTGTGTTTATACATATGTGACTTATTTATTTCACTTAGGAGTATATCCTCAATATGCATCCATTTTCCTATGAATGAATCTAATTTCTCATTCTATATGGCTGAGTACTATTCCATTTTATAGAAAAAAATACATCTTTATCCAGTTTCCAACTGAAGGGCAAATGGGCTGTTTCCAAGTTTTAGCTATTACAAACTGTGCTGCTATAAACATTGGTGCACATATATCACTCTGGTATGATTCTTTTAGTTCTCTTGGAAAGATGGCTGGGTGAAATGGAACCTCTAGTCCCAGCTCTTTAAGATATCTCCATATTGACTTCCATAGTGGTTGCACCAGTTTGCACTCCCACCAACAATGGAGAAGGGTTCCTTTCTCCCTTTAGCTATTACAAACTGTGCTGCTATAAACATTGGTGCACATATATCACTCTGGTATGATTCTTTTAGTTCTCTTGGAAAGATGGCTGGGTGAAATGGAACCTCTAGTCCCAGCTCTTTAAGATATCTCCATATTGACTTCCATAGTGGTTGCACCAGTTTGCACTCCCACCAACAATGGAGAAGGGTTCCTTTCTCCCTACAACCCCGCCAACATTTGTTATTGTTTGATTTCTTGATGGCAGCCATTCTTTGTGGGGTGAGGTGGAATCTCAGTGTTGTTTTCATCTGCATCTCTTGAATGACTAGTGATGTGGAACATTTTTTCACATATTTACTTGCTACTTTTACTTCTTTGAGAAATGTCTGTTCATTTCAGATGCCCATTTTGAATTGGGTCTTTATATTTGGGGGGGCTACTTGTTTTGAGTTTTTTATATATTCTTGATAATAGTCCTTTGTCTGAGGAGCAGCTGGTAAAAATTTTTTCCCCACATTGTAGGTTCTCTTAGTTCTGTTGATGGTTTCTTTTTCAGTTCAGAAGACTTTTAATAAGATAAAATCCCAGTTATTGATTCTTTCTGCTAGTTCCCGTGCTACTGAAGATTTGTTCATAAAATCTTTTCCTATGCCAATGTCTTCAAGGATTCTACCTAACTTATCTTCCAGCAAGTTTAGTGTTTCTGTTTTAATGTTTAGATCCTTAATCCACTTGGATTTTAATTTAGTGCATGGTGAAAGATAAGGGTCCAGTTTTCATCTGTGGCAGGTTGAAATCCAGTTTTTCCAACACCATTTATTAAAGAGGCCATCTGTCCTCCAATGCGGATGATCAGCTCCTTTGTCAAAGGTGGTGAAGCTGAGTACATCTGGATTTGCTTTTGTATCTTCCAGTCTGTTCCACTGATCCTCAGATCTGTTTCTTTGCCAGTACCATGATCTTCTATCACAGTTGCTTTGTAGTATAGTTTCAAATTGGGAATTGTTATGCCCGCTGTCATGTCTCTGTTGCCTAGGATGGCTTTTGCTTCTAGGTCTCTTATGGTTCCAATGAATTATTGGATATCTTTCCACTTTCTTATATACTCTTTGATCTCTTTTTTCAGAGTGCAGTAGTTTTCAGTGTAGAGGTCTTTTGCTTCTTTTGTTAGATTGTTTTGTAGATACTTCATTTTTTTTTGGAATCTATTGTGAAAGGAATTGTTTCCCTAATTTCTCTCTCTGTGAGTCTGTTATGTGGGTACAAGAAGACTATTGATTTTTGGGTGTTCACCTTGTGACCGGCTACTCTACTGAATCTGTCAATTAAGTCTAGAAGTCTTTTGGTGGAGTTTTTTTTTTTGAATATTCAGTGTAGAGTATCATATCATCAGCAAATAATGACAGTTTAACTTCTTCCTTTCCTATCTTTATTGCTTTAATTTCTTTCTCTTGTCTAATTGCTGTGGCTAATGTTTCCAGAACTATATTGAAAAGGAGTGGTGATAGTGGGCATCCTTGTCTTGTTCCTGATTTTAACATGAGAGTTTTCTGGTTTTGGCCATTTAATATGATATTGGCTGTTTGTTTTTCATAGATAGCCTTTATTAAGTTGAGATATAGACCATGTATTCCAATTTTTTTCAGGGTGTTTATCAAGAATGGGTGTTGAAGTTTGTCAAATGCTTTTTCTGCATCTATCGAGAAATTTATATGGTTTTTGTCCTTGACTTTGTTAATATAGTGTCTTACATTTATTGACTTATGTATGTTGAACCATCCTTGCATCCCCGGTATAAATCCGATTTGGTCAGGGTGTATGATCTTCTCAATAATCCTCTGTATTATGTTTTCTGGTATCTTATTAAGGATTTTTGCATCTATATTTATTAATGAGATTGGCCTGTAGTCCTCTGTATTCTGTTTGCTAGTATCTTATTAAGGATTTTTGCATCTGTATTCATTAAGGAGATTAGCCTGTAGTTCTCTTTTTTAGTTGCATTTCTCTTTTTTAGTTAATTTCCCTGGTTTGGGAATCAAAGTGATACTTGCTTCGAGGAATAAATTTGGAAGTATAGCTTCCCTTTCAATTTCATTGAAAAGTTTGAAGAGTAAAGGCAGTAGTTCTTCTCAAAATGTCTTGTAAAATTCATCAGTGAATCCACCAGGGCCTGGACTTTTCTTTGTTGGTAAATTTTTAATTACATTTTCAATTTCACTGACTATAATCAGGGTGTTTAGAATGTTTTTATCTTCTTTGTTCATCTTTGGTAATTCAGTCCATTTCTTCTGTGTTTTCCAATTTATTAGAGTACAGGTTCTAAAGGTAGGTATTAATGATCCTCTGGATTTCTGTTGGATCTGTTGTGACTTCACATTTTTCATTCCTGATTGCATGGATCTGAGCCTTTTCTTTCCTTTTTTGGATAAAATTAGCTAAGGGTTTATCAATTTTATTTATTCTTTCAAAAAATCAACTCTTCGATTCATTTATATTTTTGTATTGTTTTCTTAGTTTCCATTGCATTGATTTCTGCTCTAATCTTTATAATTTCCTGTCTTCGAACTTTGGGTTTTTCTTGCTCTTGTTTTTCTAGGAGTCTAAGATTCATCATTTGTTGTTTATTTGAGCTTGCTCTGTTTTCCTAGTGTGAGCATTCAGTGCTATGAATTTTCCATGTAGAACTGCTTTCATTGTGTCCCATAGATTCCTATATGTTGTATTGGCATTCATTTATTTGTAAAAACTGTCTGATTTCTTCTTTAATTTCCTCTGTGATCCATGGATTATTCAGAAGAGTGTTGTTCAATTTCCATGTGTTTGTGAAATTCCTACATTTTCTTATGCTATTAATCTCCAGCTTAATTGCACTATGATATGATAATATAGAAGGAATAACTTCTTTTCTTCTGTATTTATTCAGACCTGTTCTGTGAGCTAATATGTGGTCTGTCTTGGAGAATGACTCATGTGCAGCTGAAAAGAATGTATATTCTGATTTTCTGGGGTGGAACACTCTATAGATATCTATTAAGTCCATGAGTTCCAAAGCTTGATTGAGTTCTAGTATTTTGTTGTTGATTTTCTGCCTAGATGACCTGTCTATTTGTGATAGTGGGGTATTTAGATCCCCTGCTATAATTGTATTAGTGCTTATTTGGTTTTTCATGTTACTTAGTATTTGTTTTATATAGCTGGGGCATTAATATTTGGTGCATGTATGTTTATGATTGTCATCTCTTCCTCTTGAATTGTTCACTTTACAAGAATGTAGTGGCCTTCCTTGTCTCTCTTAATCAGTTTTGATTTGAAATTTACTTTGTCTGCGAATAAGATTGCCACTCCTGGTTTTTTCTGGGCTCCTGTCACTTAGAGAATTGTTTTTCATCCTTTCACTTTCAGTCTATGGGCTTCTTTTTGCACTAGTTGTGTTTCTTATATCAATATATTTTTGGATTTTGCTTCTTAATCTATTCTGCCAGTCTAGTTCTCTAGATTGGTGAATTGAGGCCATTGACATTGATGCTTGCAACTGATATGTATTGACTTATTGTCATGTTATTATCCTTTTGTTGACTCTTTTTAATTTTTTGCCTTCTCCTTTTAGTTTCTTGCCTTGCCTATTTGATTTGCTCTGTTGGGCCTCATGGTGTTGTTCCCTTCAGTGTCTTTTTCTAGGATATTGTTTAGAAATCATTGTAGTGCTGGTTTGGTGTTGATGAACTTTCTCAAGTGTTCTTTGTCATGGAAGTATCTGATTTCCCCATCCATTTTGAAAGAGAGTTTTGCAGAATACATCAGTCTAGGTTGGAGGTTGTTTACTTGTAGTACTTGAAATACCTCACTCCAGGCTGTCCTTGACCTAAGAGTTTGTGCTGAAAAGTCTGCTGTGATTCTGATGGGCTTTCCTTTGCATGTGATTTGCTTCTTTTCTCTTCCTGTTTGTAGTATTTTGTTTTTCTGTTGGATTTCTGGGATCTTGATTATTATTTGTCTAGGAGTAGATTTTTATTTATCATGGCCATTTGGAGTCTTATATGCCTCACTTATCTGTATGCCTAATTCTTCCCCTCTCTTTGGGAAGTTTTCTGTCACTAATTTTGTGAACAGCTTTTTTTAAGGCATTTGTATTTTCTCCTGTTACTTTATGGATTCCTTTCAGTCTTATGTTATTCTTCTTTGCATCATCTAAAGTTGTTGGATCGATTTCTCAATGTCCCTTACTGTTTTTAAGAGACCGCTCTTTTCAAGGTCACTGACTGCAATCCTATCTTCTATATCTGAGATTCTATCTTCACATTCCTTTGTTGTGTTGTGAACACTTTCAATAGAGTTTTTAATCTCCTGGATATCTGTTTGAATCTGTTTTATGAATTCCATTTCTTTCCTCTGTTGGGTATTCATTGTTTCCATTTCTTTCTTATGCTGTACCTTCATCGCTTCTATCATGGTCCTGAGCTCATCTATTCTTTTGTCACTTTCTGTTCTAGAGTCTCTAATCATGACTTTCATTTTGCTCACCATCTCTATGGTTATCTGGGAAATTATTTCTGTTTTAAATATTTCTAGCGCCTTATTGATCTGTTTTGTTACTTGCTGTGTGATAAGTTCAGGGTGTTCTGCTGGTTCACTGCCAGACTTTTCATCCTCCTTTGCCCTATTGTTTGCCACCTGGACATCTGTCTTTGTGTCTTGCTTAAGTGTTTTCTCATTTTTATTTTTGTTGTTGGGTTGCCCCTGTTTTAATTTCTGGGTTATTACTTAAATCCTCCTAATATAGGTGAACTTTTGCTCTTCAGTATCTAATGACTCATAGACATTTTCATTTTCATAATATTAGAAAACAACTCATTAAATCAATCACAATCCTTTATCCCAATTGATACAATCAGCAACACAATAGCATCAAGCACAACTTGCAAATTCACCACTTGTGGTGGTCATTAATCTATCACCTTTAAACCATGTGAATTAAATTAAAATCAAGAAGCAGCCCAAAATATGTTTGCAGTGAATAAACTTTTCAATATACCATCTTTACCATATAGGATGGGAACTTAGACAGAGTTAGGATGAGAGTAGTAGATAAGTAAAATAATTGGAGAAGGTTTTTAGTGAAGCCAGAGGACATAGAATGACCATTTGATCTTTAGGAAACTATTAAATTCAAAAGGGATAGACAGAGTACAAGAATAAGGACAGGAATATATCCCCTAATAGTAATAGGGGCTCACTTTACCTTGTAAGTATTGACCCATAAGTGAAGTAAAGTGATAGAAGAAAAGAACATTAAAAAAAGAAAAAGAAAAAATGATAAGAGAAGAAATCTAAATTAGGATTGGAGCAGGAACAGAAAGGGAGGTGAGGGATAATATGGTGGAACAAGAGACTGTGTTGAAGAAAGAAGACAGAAAAAAGAAAGAATTTGTGGAGTGAAATGAGGAAAAGAAAGAAAAAAATGAATTTGAAGGGCTTCTTTCAGAGTATATCTCTGCTGTCATAATATACATGTGCAGCCATGTACAGAACCAAGTCCCCTGATCTCAGCTAGCTGATGGCAGATCCCTGTGAGTCAGACTGGCCTCAGGCCGCAAGGCCCAGGTTGAGTTTCCAAATCTCCTGCAGGGTTGAATGAATTCCACACAGTTCTACTATAGGTTCCCCCTGCCCTTTCTTTGAAGATGTTTAAAGTTGGGAGATCAGAGAAATACCCTTTATGACCACCTATGCCTCTGCAGATTCAATCCAGGGACTAGCCCAATCAGGAGGTCTGAGAGCGGGGGTGGGTGGGGGGTGGGAGTGTCATTTCAGGGGTGCCCGCAATGGCTACCTTCCTTGCTGGAGCTGGTGGTGAGCAGGTAGGTGATGGTGTAGCTACCTGGTCCCACTGATTGGGCCCAAGCAGGCTGGAGGGAGAGTAGATCTTGGAGCTGCCTTCCCAAATCTCATCTTCCTTGCTGTAGCTGGTGGTGCACAGGCACCTATCAAACATTTTTACATATTCATCAATTGAGGGGTTTTTATTTTTGAGCCCATTATAACATATAGAGGACTTTGTTGAATTGACCAGC
The DNA here is from genome assembly GCF_012274545.1 of Fukomys damarensis. Lineage (NCBI taxonomy): Eukaryota > Metazoa > Chordata > Mammalia > Rodentia > Bathyergidae > Fukomys > Fukomys damarensis. The sequence continues at coordinate 26,383,587 of NW_022900913.1, read as the reverse complement.
TACAAAATGGCTTCATAAACCTTAGCAATAAATCATTTGTGTACCCAATAGTTAATTCTGTTCAGGATTATTTTGATGACAGGGAATTAGCCTGTGAGTTGAAGGAACAATTTTTGCATTGCAAATTTTGGACAATTAAAACTTGATAGTAAGGGACCTTTTCTAACCATTTAATCAGCTACCAATTAATCAGTACTTATTGGTAGTAACTTCGAAAAAAAGAAAAACATTAAACTTAAAACTGGGATATATTTTTAGACAATGGACTTTTAGCCCAGCATAATGCATAGTATTGAAGCAGGATAATCATGTACCTTTTTTATATATTAAAAAGGAAACATAAATGAATAAAGGTAAGATATTTCTGGAAGTAGTAACAAAAAGCTGGTAGGAATAGTTACTTTTAAGGACTGGAGATGAATGAGAGCAGGCTTATTTTTCACTAATTTATAGTAGGATTTTAATTATGCATGCATCAGATATTATTCTTGGATTAAAAAATAGACTATAAGCAAGGGAAACAATGCATCTTCTATAGAAGACTGTATATGAATATGGCATATACATAGAAAACATTTATTTAGCTATTATAATTGTGATGTTGCTCTTTATTAACTGAAAGGCAAAGGTATGAATCAGGTTGCACAAGGAAGGGCAGGTATGTTCAGGGTTATTCAAAAGAGTGGTTATGTGACCTGCAGCATCAGCATCAGTGAGTACTACAAGAGACCCAGTTTCTTAGGCCTACTTCAGATCTATTGAAACAGAATCTTGGGACATGTGATCAACAATCTGTGTTTTAAACAAAATATTCAAGTGATAGTTAAACTTGCTGGGGTTTGAGAAGCAAACTACATCAGGGAACAGTTGTACACTTGGATTTGCATGAATAGAAATACATAATGGGATGACTCAGAGAAAAAACATTTCTGACATTGGGAATTGAAGCATTTTTTTATGTCATTGGAATTGTTTACAGTGCATATGCATAATTTTTTACTTAAATGCACAATTCCCATCCCTGACAATTCATTTAAAATCATATAACAAAGTGCTTTGTAGTATATTTACAAGGTCCTGTAACCATGATCACACTGAAATTCCACAATATTTTCATTACCCCCCAAACAAATCCATTACCAATCGATAGTAATCTTTTTTTTTTTTTTTTTTTTTTTTTTTTTTTTTTTTTTTGGTACCAGGGATTGAACTATGGTCCTTGCACTTGCAAGGCAGGCCGCCAAACCACTGAGGTAAATCCCCGGCCCAATCGGTAGTAATTTCTCATTTCTCCCTATGCACCATGCCCAGGCAGTCTATGATTTATTTGTTGTGTATAGATTTCTCACCCCTGGACATTTGTTCATTTGCATAATTTTTAGAATTTGAAAAAAATAATGAAGGTATTTTTATTGGGAAAAACAGAAGGAAATGAATACATAAGGGTAAGTTTAGATGGCAGTACATTTACATAAATTTTAAAATGTGAATCAATCTAAAACAGGATGTAGGAGACTACTGTATATTTCTCGTTAAGCTTTGATTGTTAACTCAAGGAGGAAGCTGGTTTTGGCCCTAAGCATCACCGTGATATGTGTGCTTTTGCTGCTGACTTCATTGCTGGGCCCATCAAAGCCTACTTATTTGATGCCTGCTCCCATCAAGCAGTGGGGCTTCTGCTATCATGCTCTATTCACAGGGAATATTTCAGAAAGTCTCCCCTTCAGCTCTCTAGACAGAAAGGGACTTCTGTAGAGGCCATCCTGTGTCTCTCTGAGTGTGGGATATCTTGAAGGAATGGATGAATTGATGGGATTCTCCCATTACATGGCTGTCTTCCAATGTATTTCGTTAAACAAAATCAGCTTGTGACTAGGTCCACAGGGTTTTTTAAAGGAAGTTCAGTGAAAATCTTTCTTTAGAGCTGCTTGTGGTGAGATTTAGACCTTAAATGAAGAGAACCCTTGTACATTTCACTTCTGTTTAACAGCAGTGGGTTCAGACATCAGTAATGTAGCATCAGTCTTCCTTAAGAGCTTGTTGAAATTTCAGGTTTCTGATCTTTTCCTTTAATTACTCTGATTGAACGGTTCTGGGATGGGGTCCAGATATTTTCATTTTATTTTACAATGGTCCCAGATGAGTTTGTGGTGTGTATCCTAAGAACTACATTCAAAATAAAAAATAGAAAACAAACCAAGCAAACAAAAAAACTAGTACTTTTTAGATTTTTTAGTTATGTAAAGAATTGACATGTTTTCAACCTGCTGGCTTGAAAAAGTCCATTTTGCGGGGACAGCAGAGGCTCACTTGCCTCACTGGAATGGTGGTCAATCTTGTTTGATTGCTATCAGGTTACTCACTTAGAATAATGCTAGTTGGTGCATCAGTGAGTACTGTGTGAGATCTGGGAGTCAGATACTCAGTGACATCGGAGTCTTGGCCTGGGGATATCTTTATATCAAGGATGAAGGCTTTATCATCCAACTGTATTTGCTTGTATCCACAGCAAGCCAAAGTGCAGCATTTATTTTATGTTTCTCTGCATTCTGCTTCCTTCCATCTCCAAGTAGTTCCCTTATCTCCAGAGCCAAGTGTAATATCTGCACATGGAAACCACTGGGTCATCTTTGTCATTTTAACAAACTCTTCAATAGTAAAAACATGAGGGAATAATGTTCCAACAGAAAAAGTGCCCCTTTCATCCCCCACCTTAAGGAAAGCAGAGCAGTAGAATTTCAGGCCCATCTACCAGTGGTTCTGACTACCATGTCTCTAGAAGGATAATGCTGCAAAAACATGGACAGGCGCTAAGACCTGTTCTCCACCTCACCACTACTCCTGCAGTTCAGCAGCTTTGATCTCTTGTCTAGGCTTTCTTATCCCAGTATTTTCCACATGTGCCTCCTCACTCAGTCTCCCATTGCACTGGTCTCCTGAAGTTATGGGAGCATCCCCTATCTATTCCTGCCTCAAGGTTTCTTATGGGCTCACCCTCTTAGTAGGACAATTTTCCCACTAATTCCATGATTCATGCCTTCATTTGGGTCAGGTTCCCTATAAATATCTCATCAGTAAGATGATCCTCCTTGGCTACCATATTTAACAACTCCTCTCTCTGACCCCTTACTCTTTAAAAATTTTTTTCCTAGTACTTATTACTACCAGACTCACCAGCTATGTGTCTATCAGTCCACCAATCCATTCGTTCAAACATTCAACCATCCTTCCATGCATTACCTGTCTACCTATCAGTCTATAATCTGTCCTTTTATCCATATATATTTATTGTTGTTCTTTATCTTGCCCTCTCTAGAACATCTGCCCCAGGTAAGCAGACTCCTTCTTTTGTTCTCTGCCGAAACTTTAGTTCCTGGGACAGTAGATGAAATACTATAGTTTCTCAGCAAATATTTATATTAAGTATGTTATATCTGCAAACAATCCTGTATTAGATTAGATATTTTTGCTTATCTCAGACTTAGCATATAGAGGCACTATGATTCTCATTGTTTAGATATGAAAGTTTAGTATTGGAAGCAGTAATGTGTGCTAGATCTGACTTACAATGGGTTATGAGAATCAATTGCTAATTTTTTAGGAATTCCATTATCTTGTGGACATCATATTAGTGGCTTGAAATGGACATGATAGGAGTACATAAACTATGGCTTTTCTTCTCTTTTTTTCTTGGAGAGTCTTTGATTAAACATTTACTTAAATTCTTCTCTCTGGGTTAGGACAGAAGGATTTAACTGATTAAATAGCTTGCCCAATTGTCTATAGCTAGAAGGACCCAGAAATAGAGATCAAACTTCATTTTCCTAATCTTAGTCCCACAATTCCTTCTGTTTTATCATAATTTCCTGAAGTTCAGTACAAAGGACTTTTGTTAACTTTTGAACCTGACACACAGAGAGCTACTTGCTCTAAAATATGTTGACACTGTCACAACCCAACTTACAGTAGTATGAAGCCTGGCCGAATGACTTATGCTTTGCTGTCTCTGATATAGATTATAGACTTCTGTATTCTGGAAACATTTCTAAGACCTGCACATGATAGCATTGCCATGAGTTTAAGATAATGTATCCGTTTTGACATCTTTGGTGATACTGGCATATGGTGTTGTGCCAGTAAACACACATAATGTTGATATTACTTTGATTCAGACTTTCTCTACATCTTTCCTAAGTTTCAATTCTTATCCCTTACCATATTTTTCAGTCTTTAGTTTTTTTCCCACTCCAACTGAACCAGTGGGCAGCTTTCAGATTGCTATCCCTCAAGGCCAACTGTAAGCAGGGAACTCTCTTGATATTGACCTCCAATGGCTTTTTGTTTGCCTCTGGATAAAGAAGAAATTCTTTAGCAGGGTTGAAAGTTCCTATTTGCTCTTTCCATCTCATGCTTCAAGCTACTTTCCATTACTCTCTCCACATTCTCTGAGCTCTAATTTCACCACATGTTCCCAGGGCAGAAGCCAGGTCTGTCTTAATCAATCCCAACTCTTGCACTTCCACCATCAGTTCATGTGGTATATGTTCAAATAAATGCTAATAAAACAGTTGAAGGGTCCTGCCATTTCTCCTCTAGTTTCTGGGTCATGGCCCCCTCAGAAAGTCCTTTTCCAATTGCAGCTGTGGAGATCAGAACTTTTCCCAGGAGCTTTTACCTATTTCCTAGGAAGAAGTTTCTTCATTATTTCTAAATTACAGGTCTACTTAATTTCTAACTTGACCTTGGTCTTTGACTCTGTATGATCCCTGAAAATGGGAGAAAGTTACATGTATGAAGATTTGGTTTTCATAAGGGGATTTTTAATGGTAAAATAAGATTTTGTCCTAAGGTAAAATAACTGGATTATTGCAAAATAACTGGATTATTGCAAAATGGAAAAGAAAAGATAAGGGAAAAGTCAGAGATTACATTAATTAAGGAAGAACTGTGAAGGATAAAACTTGCAAAGAAGACTTGTAAATGAACATATTTTGATTATACTTTAAACTATTATTTAGTGTTCTAATTATCTATAATTGAAGCAATGAAGACTTCTTAAAACGATTCATTCATAGCAAAAAATTTACAAAAGAACCAGACTAAAACAGAAGATTATGTCAAGTTAATTTCTCATGTTTTCTACTGTCCCGATTAGTTTCTGATTACCTAGAAAAATTTCCACCATTTAAAAGTCCTTAAAAGTCAGACTATGTATGTTTTCTTTGCCTGAATATACATTCACTTATATATCAAGTAATAACTTTTTCTGTACATGAACATGGTTTCCTAAACTAGTAAATGGCTTAAAGCCATTCTTTTTTTTTCTGTCAGTGGTGTTTACTGTAGACCTGTTAAAGAGAGTGCCACTCTGATGATTAAAAGGGTTCAACATTAATCATGGTGGGAATATATCTGTAAGCAAAAATGACTGGTGGTCTTGATATAAAATTGTCAATCATGGTTATAATCTGAAAATGCTACAAAAATGATTGAATTGCCTTGTCAATTGTAGCCCATCAAAATTATAACCATGGATGTTCTAAGTCTTTGTCATTTTATTTTGTTTTGTTTTGTTTGGCTTGGTTTGGTATTTTGATACCAGGTATTGAACTTGGGACCTTGCACTTGCAAGGTAGGTGGCAGCATCACTGAGCTAAATATCCAGCCCAGTCATCAACAGTTTTGATATTTCACTGAAAGATTTACAATCAGATTCATAGAAAATATTCTGAGTACTACAGACTGTTTTTCTTCCTGTAGTATATTCGGTAAAGTTGGTATGACTAAAAATCATGTTGCTTTGTTCAAAATTGTCATACAAACTGAATTTTAATACTCTTGTCAGTTTATTTTGTATTTTCTCTGTAAAATTTTGTGACTGTTGTCTCTTCAGCTGCAGATGTATAACTCCTGACAAAGATATGATCTAGTGTTTTGAGATCTCAGACATTGCTACAGGAACAGATAGCACTGAAGCTCACAATGGCAGTGGACTTACGCTACAAGCTATTCTTTCTAAACATCTTCATTGTTCAAATGTGGCTAAAATGGCTATGACACTGATGCTCAAGCATCAAGCTCCTCCCCTCCAACATGCAACCAAATAAGAGCAACAACCTAAACAGTATTCTGGTAACAAGGGACAGATAAAATGTAAGAGACTAACTGTAAGAGATAAAATGTAAGTCACAAAGACTGGGGTGGGGTGGAAAGCATGAGAGCTGTCACAATCAAGGTAGAGTTGTTTGTGTCACACTACTTTAAAAAATAGCTAAGACTTTGTAAAGGAAGAGCTCTTTACACATGAATTCCTCCTAGGTTAAGTTGAGCCTCATCTGATAGACCTGTCATTGGAAAATCCAGATCTTAAGCTGTTCATAGGAGGCAGCAGTTTGGGCCACTGTTGTATGGACCTGGAATTAAATTTATATATTTTTTAAATGACACCAAATACCATGTCTTTCACTTGGTGTGGGAACTAGTGAACATAACTAGGCTATGGCTGAAGTAGGCAGTGTTTGATCTTCTGGAGTGGCTGAGTACAACAAAGGGAGGCACCTGTGCCCTCATAAAAACAAAACATTGTATATTTTCTATATTTTTACATTTGTTCCCAATAATTCTCACACTGTGTCTTTAGCTCTGTATAATTTACAAGCTATAGATAAATTTAGCATTGATTCCATTTACATTTGGTTAAAATTTCTTCCTTCTACCTGGAAAAAATGTTTTATTCATTTTGCTTGCTTTTGTAACAGGTCTTATTATGATTTGTTGCTCTTTGTGCAGTTATTGTGGGATTTGGTTGTAATATACATCTTGGTGTGTTGCCCAATGAACATCACAGAAGATGGGCATGAAGAGTTTCTAAGGGCATTCAGACACATAGGGGCGGATGAGAATGTATCATACCTGAGAAAACTTGGGTATTTACTACCAAGCCTCTGAAATGCCTCTTGTGTGTTACAAAGACTCTTGCCAAATCAAGGGAACATTGTTAGCAGTCAGGAATGGTACTGTCCTGGTTATCAGAGAGAGACACTAGAAAATGGTACAACTAGTTTTATCTGAAGAAACTGGCTCCCTACCCATACACTGCAATAGTGTTCCTTGAAGTGGTGGTTACACAATAGAATAAAACAGGTTAATGATGTCACTGCTATGTAGTTTAATCTTTAAAACCTCTTCCCTAAAATAACTGTGTGAGGAACAGCACATGTTGGATGGAATGCGATATTCCAGTCTTTTATCACAGGACACTGCTGATTTCCTGTCTAGCCTGCCAACCCTAGGCCATTTGATTATTAAGTAGTCCCACTCACCACCAGTGGACATTCTAAGTACTTTCTAGTGACTTTTCTGTCATGCTCATCACTGACTCTGGACTCTTTTCTGCTAGGAAGTATCAATTAACTACCCTTTCATATATATCTTAATAAACCTTATCTCTCACAAACCATTTCCAAGTATTTACTTTGGTCTTTTGACAACCTACTTCACTGTTCTGGAACAGCTGGCCTGTGGATGACTCAGATTCAATGCAGAAAGTAATCAGCAACAAAGTTTATTGAGTCAACAGACTCAAAGGCCCACATAAGGCAAAGGACTCTAGGAGGAAGAGAATTTGTGAAATGGCTACTTTGTTTTGACATCCTGACTGACTATGGACACAGCTGTGTTATTGGGAGTTAAAGTGACTAAGGTTACACAGTTGGTTATTGGTAGAGGAAGTGGTAAGAACAAACCAATATACCAAACAGCTAACTAAAGATGTAGCATGTGTCACTCTGAATTCTTCTAAAGATGAGACTGAGAAAAAGTTTTTATGCAGTGTTATTTGGGTTTTTTGGGTTTGTTTGTTTGTTTGTTTTTTGTTGTTTCTTGAGACAGAATCTCACTATGTAGTTGAGATTGACATGGAACTCACTATGTAGCCCAGGCTGGTCTGGAACTCACAGCAATCCTCCTGCCTCAGCCTCCTGAGTTGGGATTACATGAATCTCACTATGTAGTTGAGATTGACATGGAACTCACTATGTAGCCCAGGCTGGTCTGGAACTCACAGCAATCCTCCTGCCTCAGCCTCCTGAGTGCTGGGATTACAGGCGTGTGCCACCATGCCTGGCTATGCAGTGTTATTTGGGAAGCAATTTCAAGAAATAAGAAGAAAATGGTGGAGTTGAGCAAATGAATTAGGCATTACAGAGTTGATTTCTACTCTGTTTGATTGCCCTTTATCTTGCCAGGCACCCTGAAGAGCCTTAGAAAGTGAATCTGAGAGAGCTGCATCTGGGAGATGAAGGAAAGACTCATCCTTGAGCATTGCCATCCAAGAACGGTTCCACATAACCCCATATGTGTGTGGGTTCCTTCAGGCTTCCCACTGTTCAGATGCACCTGTGGAAAACTGGCCCAACTTGACTTAGTCCTGGTCACCAAAGTAGCTGCCAGAACAAGGGAGAGGAGGAATGAGATTTTCAGTGGCTCAAAAGGGATTTGCTACTCAGCTCATGATTTCTAGTCCTGAGTTTTTTAATCCAACATTTGGGGTCCATTCTCCTTGCTCACCACTAGGAGGAGCGAAAGCATTTTGCAAACTACATTCACTTAGGTGCAATGAGTTAGTGCAACTCAGAAGTAAAAACTCTAGTATTGTGGACTTACAGAAAACTCCAAGTAGGCACAGGGGGATCCAGAACCAGGCAAGTTAATGACTCATTGCTGACTGTTAAGTAAGAAAAGAAACAAGAGTCAGATGTTCTGTGTCATGTCAGAATTTTTTCTGAAGTGGGTTAGCAATAGTCATTTATGTGCTCAATTTGAGAAACTTATTTTGAAAAAGTGATGAGGGCCAGGGATTTAGCTCAGTAGTTCTGCCACCTGTCTTGCAAGTGCAAGGACCCAAGTTCAATCCCTGGTACAAAAAAAAAAAAAAAAAAAAAAAAAAAAGAAAAAGCAAGAGGTTGGAATAGTATAATTGTCAACGTGAAACAGGAAGAAAAGGGCTAAAGGTGTAGGGAAAGTGGGAAGGGTAGGGGAAAGGTAATAAGGGAAAGGAAAAATAGGAGAAAATGAAAAAATGGAAATAAAATGTTTGTAAATGGGGAAGGGACGAAGGTGTGAAGGGAGGGCAGGGACAAAGGGAAAAAATGAGAACCAAGACCTGTCATGTAAAGGTACAAGATTCCAATAATGAATGGAACTGTACTGTATACCTAAAATGTACCAATAAACTCAGTGAGGAAAAAAAAAGAAAAAGTGATGAAAGCGAATGGTATAACATGAGCCATTATTGTATTAGATGTATTAACACAAATTTCAGCAAGAAAAAAATTCAATTTCAGGGCATATGATGTCTCTGGCAATCCTACCTTCCATGCTCTTAGCATGTATTTGCTCAAGTAAGAACAATATGATTTCACCTTTGTTTTAGAGAAAATTTTCTAGCCTACAGCATAGCTAATTCTCAGTGAAAGATAATGGGGGGTGAATTTTTGTGTATAAAATGAAAGTAAGTCCCAAATCCCATAAATAATTTAACCACTTCTATGTTGAGCTCTCTTGCACAAGGGTGTGAAAGAAACTAAGTCTCACTCATTTGGAATACTTATCCTTCTTTGTCCCCAAGGGTTGTATTTAGGGGTTAAGTTTACAGAGATTTGAGAGGGGAAAGATCTAGGTTCAGTGTCATCTGTGTAGACTGATATATTTTTTCTCCATTAAGTTTATTGGTATATTTAAAGCAAACAGTACATAATGGGGATCTTGTGCCTTTACATGACAGGTTTTGGTTCTCATTTTCTCCCCCATATCGCTGCCCTCCCTTCATGCCCTTCACTCTCCCTATTTACAAAGACTCGTTTCCATTTTTCACATTTTTCTTTTCCCTTATTTCCTTTCCTCTACCCTTCCCACTTTCCCTAAACCTTTAGCCCTTTCCTTCCTATTTGACATTGTCAGCTATCTCATTAGGATCCTATGTACTATTATAGTTTTCAAACCAGAGAAACTATTTGGTATTTACACACATGTGACTTATTTATTTCACTTAGGAGTATATCCTCACTATGCATTCATTTCTTAAGAAAGAATCTAAATTCTCATTATTAATGACTGAGTAATATTCCATTTTATAGAAAAATCACATCTTCTTTATCCAGTCTCCAATTGATGGACAAATGGGCTGTTTCCAAATTTTAGCTATTACAAACTGTGCCGTTATATACACAGCTGCACATATATCACTGTGATATGATTCTTCTAATTCTTTTGGAAAGATACCCAGCAGAGGGATGGCTGGGTCAAATGGAACCTCTAGTCCCAGCTCTTTGAGGTATCTCCATATTGATTTCCATAGTGGTTGCACCAGTCTGCACTCCCACCAGCAGTGGAGAAGGGTTCCTTTCTCCCAGCAACACTGCCAACATTTGTTATTGTTTGATTTCTTGATGGCAGCCATTCTTTGTGGGGTGAGGTGAAATCTCAGTGTTGTTTTCATCTGCATCTCTTCAATAACTAGGGATGTGGAACATTTTTTCATATATTTACTTGCTGCTTTTACTTCTTTCTCTGAGAAATGTCTGTTCATTTCAGAAGCTCATTTTTGAATTGGGTCTTTAAAGGGCCAGATTGTTTTGAGTTCTTTATTTATTCTAGATAATAGTTCTTTGTCTGAGGAGCGGCTGGTAAATTTTTTTCCCCATAGTATAGGTGGTCTTTTAGCTTTGTTGGGGGTTTCTTTTTCAGTGCAGAAACTTTTTAATAAGATGAGATCCCAGTTGTTGATTCTTTCTGCTAGTTCCCATGCTACTGAGGATTTGTTCATAAAGTCTTTTCCTATGGCAATGTCTTCAATAGTTCTGCCTAACTTATCTTCCAGCAAGTTTAGAGTTTCCTTTTTAATATTTAGATCTTTAATCCACTTGAATTTTAGTTTAGTGCATGGTGAAAGATAAGGGTCCAGTTTTAATCTGTGGCAGTTAGAAATCCAGTTTTTCCAATACCATTTATTAAAGAGGCTATCTTTCCTCCAATGAGGATGGTTGGCTCCTTTGTCAAAGATGAGGTAGCTGAGTACATCTGGAGTTGTTTTTCTATCTTCCAGTCTGTTTCGCTGATCCTCAGGTCTATTTCTTTGCCAGTTTCATGCTGTTTTTATCACAGTGGCTTTGTAGTGTAGTTTCAAATTGGGAATTGTTATACCTGCTGCCATGTGTTTGTGGCCTAGGATGGCTTTTGCTCTTCTAGGTCTCTTATGTTTCCATATGAATTTTTGGATTCTTTTTGCTAGTTCTGTGAAATATAGTGTTGGAATTTCAATTGGCATTACATTGAATCTGTATAGCAGTTTTGGTAGTATGGCCATTTTCACTATGTTGATTCTTCTTGCCCAGGAGCAGGGTATATCTTTCCATTTTCTTATATCCTCTTTGATCTTTTTCAGAGTGTGACAGTTTTCAGTGTAGAGGTCTTTTGCTTCTTTCATTAGTTTGATTCCTAGATACTTCATTTTTTTGGATGCTATTGTGAAAGAAATTATTACCCTAATTTCTCTTCAGTGAGCCTGTTATTTGTGTACAAGAAAGCTATTGATTTTTGGGTATTCAGCTTATATCCAGCTACTGTACTGAATCTGTCAATTAAATCTAGAAGTCTTTTGGTGGAATTTTTTGGATCTTCAATGTAGAGTATCATACCATCAGCAAATAATGACAGTTTAACTTCTTCCTTTCCTATCTTTATTGTTTTAGTTTCCTTCTCTTGTCTAATTGCTATGGCTAATGTTTCCACAACTATATCAAAGAGGAGTGGTGATAGTGGACATCCTTGTCTTGATCCTGACTTTAACATGAGAGTTTTCAGTTTTTTGCCATTTAATATGTTGTTGGCTCTTGATTTTGCATAGATAGCCTTTATTAAGTTGACATGTAGAGCATCTATTCCAATTATTTGCAGGGCTTTTGTCATGAATGGGTGAATTTTGTGAAATGCTTTTTCTGCATCTATTGAGAGGAACATATGGTTTTTGTCCTTCACTCTTTTAATAGAGTGTATTACATTTATTGACTTTCATATGCTGAACCATTCTTTCATCCCTGGTATGAATCCAACTTGGTCAGGATGTATAATCTTCTTGATGATCTTCTGTATTCTGTTTGCTAGTATCTCATTAAGGATTTTTACATCTATATTCATTAAGAGATTGGCCTGTAGTGCTCTTTTTTAGTTGCATCTTTCCCTGGTTTGGGAATCAAAGTGATACTTGTTTCCAGGAATGAATTTGGAAATATTGCTTCCCTTTTAATTTTATTGAAAAATTTAAAGAGTAGTGGCAGTAGTTCTTCTCTAAATGTCTGGTAAAATTCATCAGTGAATCCGTCAGGACCTGGGCTTTTCTTTTTTGGTAAACTTGCAATTACATTTTCAATTTCACTGATTGTAATTGGGGTGTTTAGAATTTTTTATCTTCTTTGTTCAACTTTGATAATTCATAAATATCTAGAAATCTGTCCATTTCTTCTGTATTTTCCAATTTATTAGAATACAGGTTCTCAATGTAGGTATTGACTATCCTCTGGATTTCTGTTGGATCTGTTGTGACTTCACCTTTTTCATTCCTGATTGCATGGATCTGAGCCTTTTCTTTCCTTTGTTTGATAAGGTTAGCTAAGGGTTTATCAATTTTATTTATTCTTTCAAAAAACCAAATCTTTGATCCATTTATTTTTTGTATCATTTTCTTAGTTTCCATTGCATTGATTTCTGCTCTAATCTTTTTAATTTTCTCTCTTGTATGAGCTTTGGGTTTTTCTTGCTCTTGTTTTTCTAGGAGTCTAAGGTTCATCATTAGGTTGTTTATTTGAGCTCACTCTGTTTTCCTAGTGTGGGCATTCAATGCTATGAATTTTCCACATAGAATTGCTTTCATTGTGTCGCATAGATTCCTGTACGTTGTGTTGACATTTTCATTTATTTGTAATAAAGTGTCTAATTTCTTCTTTAATTTCTTTGGGACCCATTGTTTGTTCAGGAGATTGTTGTTCAATTTCCATGTGTTTGTGAAGTTCCTATTTTTTCTCATGCTATTGATCTTCAGCTCAATTGCACTATGATCTAATAATATACAGGCAATAACTTGGATTCCTTTGCATTTATTCAAACCTGTTCTATGAGCTAGTATGTGGTCTATCTTGAAGAATGACCCACGTGCAGCAGAAAAGAATGTATATTCTGATTTTCTGGGGTGGAACACTCTTTAGACACCTATTAAATCTATGTGTTTCAAAGATTGGTTCAGTTCTGGTATTTTCTTGTTGATTTTTTGGCCTAGATGATTTGTCTAGTTGTGATAATGGGGTATTTAGATCCCTTACTACAATTGTATTAGTGCTTATTTGGTTTTTCATGTTACTTAGTATTTGTTTTATATAGTTGGGGGAATTAACATTTGGTAGATATGTTTATGATTGTCATCTCTTCCTCTTGAATTGTTCCCTTTACAAGGGTGTAGTGGCCTTCTTTGTCTCTCTTAATGAGTTTTGGTTTGAAATTTACTTTGTCTGAGAATAAGATTGCTACTCCTGCTTTTTTCTCGGCCCCTGTCATGTGGAGAATTGTTCTCCATCCTTTCACTTTCAGTCTATGGGCTTCTTTTTGCACTAGGTGTGTTTCTTGTATACAACATATTGTTGGATTTGGCTTCTCAATCCCTTCTGCCAGTCTATTTCTCTTGATTGGTGAATTGAGCCCATTGACATTGACTGTTATAACTGATATGTTCTGACTTATTGTCACATTATTGTCCTTTTGTTGACTCTTTTTACTTTTTCTCCCCTCTCCTTTTAGTTTCTTGCCTTGCCTATTTCATTTGGTCTGTTGGTCCTCATGGTGTTGTGATCTTCATTGTCTTTTTCTAGAATATTGTTTAGAATTGCTTGTAGTGCTGGTTTGGTATTCATGAAGTTTCTCAGGTGTTCTTTGTCATGGAAGTATCTGATTTCCCCATCCATTTTGAAAGAGAGTTTTGTAGGATACATCAGTCTAGGTTGGAGGTTGTTTTCTTTTAGGACTTGAAATACCTCACTCCAGGCTGTCTTTGACCTAAGAGTTTGTGTTGCAAAGTCTGCTATTGTTGACATTTTCATTTATTTGTAATAAAGTGTCTAATTTCTTCTTTAATTTCTTTGGGACCCATTGTTTGTTCAGGAGATTGTTGTTCAATTTCCATGTGTTTGTGAAGTTCCTATTTTTTCTCATGCTATTGATCTTCAGCTCAATTGCACTATGATCTAATAATATACAGGCAATAACTTGGATTCCTTTGCATTTATTCAAACCTGTTCTATGAGCTAGTATGTGGTCTATCTTGAAGAATGACCCACGTGCAGCAGAAAAGAATGTATATTCTGATTTTCTGGGGTGGAACACTCTTTAGACACCTATTAAATCTATGTGTTTCAAAGATTGGTTCAGTTCTGGTATCTTCTTGTTGATTTTTTGGCCTAGATGATTTGTCTAGTTGTGATAATGGGGTATTTAGATCCCTTACTACAATTGTATTAGTGCTTATTTGGTTTTTCATGTTACTTAGTATTTGTTTTATATAGTTGGGGGAATTAACATTTGGTAGATATGTTTATGATTGTCATCTCTTCCTCTTGAATTGTTCCCTTTACAAGGGTGTAGTGGCCTTCTTTGTCTCTCTTAATGAGTTTTGGTTTGAAATTTACTTTGTCTGAGAATAAGATTGCTACTCCTGCTTTTTTCTCGGCCCCTGTCATGTGGAGAATTGTTCTCCATCCTTTCACTTTCAGTCTATGGGCTTCTTTTTGCACTAGGTGTGTTTCTTGTATACAACATATTGTTGGATTTGGCTTCTCAATCCCTTCTGCCAGTCTATTTCTCTTGATTGGTGAATTGAGCCCATTGACATTGACTGTTATAACTGATATGTTCTGACTTATTGTCACATTATTGTCCTTTTGTTGACTCTTTTTACTTTTTCTCCCCTCTCCTTTTAGTTTCTTGCCTTGCCTATTTCATTTGGTCTGTTGGTCCTCATGGTGTTGTGATCTTCATTGTCTTTTTCTAGAATATTGTTTAGAATTGCTTGTAGTGCTGGTTTGGTATTCATGAAGTTTCTCAGGTGTTCTTTGTCATGGAAGTATCTGATTTCCCCATCCATTTTGAAAGAGAGTTTTGTAGGATACATCAGTCTAGGTTGGAGGTTGTTTTCTTTTAGGACTTGAAATACCTCACTCCAGGCTGTCTTTGACCTAAGAGTTTGTGTTGCAAAGTCTGCTATTTCTGATGGGCTTTCCTTTGCATGTGATTTGTTTCTTTTCTCTTACTGCTTGTAGTATTTTGTTCTTCTGTTAGGTTTCTGGGATCTTGATTATTATATGTATAAGTGTAGGTTATTTTATTGTGGCCTGTTGGAGTTCTGAATGTCTCACTTATCTGTATGTCAAAATATTCCCCTCTGTATGGAAGCCAAATCAATTCTTACAACCTATTTACTATCACTTGAGAAAATGTGCAGTGTGGGAGAATATTTGAGTCACCTAACATGCACATTCCCAGGTGAGCTCCCACAGGTCAGCATTCATTCTGTTTTGTTTTTTTTTATTCTCATACAGTATAAACAAATATGATTTCATGCCATAACTGATGCCATTCTTTTTGCATTTGTCTGCTTTTTGCTAGTGGTTTAATTGTCCCAAATAACTCCAAGTATAGTGCTAAAGTGTATCTAGTGCTCCTGAACTACAGGAAGACTTGCTGCTTATATGCTTTGTCAGAGAAAATGCCATCCATGAGTTGGACAAGCTTTGTGTATGTGTGTTATAGAATTGTAAATCATATGTTCAACCCTAGTGAATGAACATTATAGAGTAACAAAGGTTTCCCTTAGAGAATTCTATATAAAATAATTTTCTATATTGATAAGTTGCTTAAAATATGATGTAAGGCAAGCAGAGACATCATTCTGTATTCCTCCCAGGAACAATGATCAATTACTAATTCAGTCTTTGAGACAACAGTGGACCTAATGCAAATGAGAAATGATATCTTCCTCAACGGGCTGTCTGAGGATTCATTACTGATATATGATGGTCACTGAGATCCACTGCACAGCCACTGATTCCTGTAGGTCTTATAGCCTCCCTGGGGACTAACCAAGTAATGAGGCATTGGTCTTTTCTGCAATAGGATCCACCAAGCTACCTGCTCCCCACAGTCTACCCTCCAATCCCAGCAAGGCCCTTAGAGGAGTAGGGCCACCACTGCTTTAAGGATTCACCAACAGAGGTGCGTCTGCCATAAATGCTACACCCCACCTGAGAATCCTTGTTGTTAAACCACGTTTTTTTTAAAATTAATTTTATTGATACATTTAAGGTATACAGTGTAGTGACATTCATCATTGGAAATTTGCACCTTTATATAATCTATTTTGATTCTTATTTTTTTCCCACTCCCCTCCCTTCCCTTCAACTCCTTGACCCCTCCCTATCTACAAAGACTTTGCTTCTATTTTTTCCTTTTCTCATGTAATTCAAATCACATTTTCTATTGAATCTTCTGCCAATGTCTTTGAAGCCTTTGGGAAAATGCTTTTGAAACTCAGTGGGGAGGAAACACCCTGTCATTTCTCCACTTTCCACTGTCATATCATTTCCCCAAAACAAGGGGGTTGCTGGCCCAGCTTGGAAATGAAGAAAGATCTCCCAAAGAGGAAATACCAGAGTTAGAGTAGAAGGCTTACCAGAGTTAGAGTTAGGTAGAAGGGAGTAACAAGGGACACTATTGTAAAAATATTTATTTTAAGAGAAAAGATTCCTTTTAAATCAGAAGAATCATTAGGTCAGCTGAAGGGCTTCCTCTGTGACTGGAGCATGTGTGTCATTTTGATTAATTTTACTTGTACTCAGCCTGGAAGAGCGTAGGGGTCAGTCATAACTGCCTTGCTCATTATGTATGCCAAGTACCTAGTGTGGTATCTATTGGAAGCAGGTGCTCCATATATGTTGATAAACAAATGAGGTGAAGGACACAGGCATGTGCGTGTGCACACACACACACACACACACACACACACACACAGATTTGGTCTTTGTCTCAGTTACTTTCTCATTGCTGGAGTAGAATACCTGGCACTTGGAACTTAAAGGAGGGGAATTTTTTTGTTTTGTTTTGTTTTGTTTCTGCAGGGTTGGGTCATGATTTTTAGAGGATTCAGTCCATTGTAATCTGGTTTCATGGCAAGAAGGGTATGGTGGAAGGGTCTGACAGAAGAAAGATATTTATGTAGTAGGAAATAGAGAAGGGAAGGGCCAGGGAGGGACACAAGCCCCTCAAGGTCATAATCACAGTGAACCAAATCTTCTGACCAGGCTCCATCTCCTAACAGCATCCACGGCACATTTAGCTATGAATTCCATCCACTGATGTGTATAGCACCTTTATGATCACAGTTATGGGTTGTATCTAGATGTCCACCCAAAGCCTCATGTGTTCATTGGTGGGGCATTTTGGAGATGGCTGGATCTAGGGTGTGTGAAGAGGATTATGGGTGTGGATAATGAGAAGCACCATACTGGGAGTTCGTGGCATCTATAACTTGGATGGAATATAAGGGGGAAAAAGGAAGGCAGACTCACTGCTCACTGCTTGATGCTTTTCTTCCTGCCTATCCTGTCATGGACTGTTTCTCCTCTGCATTGCCCCTTTGTCATGCAACCTGGCCTTGGAGCCAGCTGACTATTAATTGAAATCTCTACAAACTGTGAGCTAAAATAAACTCTTCCTCCTTTAGCTTGGGGTGTCAAGTATTTTGTCTCAGCAATGAGAAAGTAACTGAGACAATCACCTTCTAAAAGCCTGCCTTGGGCCAGGAATTTAGCTCAGTGGTTCTACTGCCTGCCTTGTAAGCACAAGGTCCAAACTTTGATCCTTGGTAACAAAACAATAAATAAATAAATTAAAATAAAAGCCTGCCTCACCTGAGGTGTGGTGCACCCCTGTAATCACAGCACTTGGGAGGCAAAGGAAGGAAGATTGCAGAGAGCTCAGGGCCAGCCTGGACCACATGGTGAGACACTTCCTAAAAAAAAAAAAAAAAAAAAAAAAAATCACACACATACCAAAGCCTACCTCTGAGCACATGAGAGTTTTGGGAGACATTGTAGATTTAAATCATAACACAATGGTACTTATGTTAAAATTGCAGGATTTGATATGTATATTGTGGGAGTAGATAGGGACCATACCTAATCTGACACTTTCATTCCTATTTTCTCATATGTGCAAAATAATAAGAATTATTCCTTCATGAACCTCATGTCAACATGGGCTATCTTTTAGTCTGT
The DNA here is from genome assembly GCF_012274545.1 of Fukomys damarensis. Lineage (NCBI taxonomy): Eukaryota > Metazoa > Chordata > Mammalia > Rodentia > Bathyergidae > Fukomys > Fukomys damarensis. The sequence continues at coordinate 26,365,216 of NW_022900913.1, read as the reverse complement.
CTTCCTTTGGAGGAAAAGTAACTATTAAGACATTGCTAGCTTTTGTGATTGAGCTTTCTCTATAGGTATTGAGCTTGGTAACACCACACACTTGATGCAGGGGGCAATGATAGACATAGAGTAAGTACACAGACTGACTTGGATGCTTTGTTGATTTCTTGGTTGTTTTGATTCCTTGATCCTAAAAGTCTCAAGCCTTTCATTTATCTATTATATTTGTATAGCAAAGAAAGAATACATGTTTGCCATCTGCTTGGATTTCTAGAATGAACCATTGTTCAAGTTGTAGCATAAATTATGAAATTCATCTGTATGCTGAGGCCATTTGTTCTACTAAACTTAGCCCTGATCTGAGCTTTCAGTGCAGCCTGGATCTGTGAGGAAGGAACATTCTGGCCTATAGTCCAATACCCTGGTGATTAATTCAGTCTTCTCCTTTCAATGGACTGGAAATTTTTCCTGTGAGGATATGTTTCAGAATGGATGGATTCTAGATTTCTAAGAACTGGGTGTTGTTGACTAAAGAACTTCTCAGTTTGTTTTTTTTTGTAGTATATTTTTCAATTCAGGAAAAAAGATGATATAAAATCAGTTTTAATATCAATTTAAAATGTAATTCCTCACCAGCCCCAGCAATGAAGGCCACCCTGAGATCTCTCCCGCCGCCTCCTTGGTTCCCGCAGGTCCATGCCATCTCCTGACTGCTCTGACACCAGCCCTGTCGCGAGCCAGCGATGCAGAGCACTGTCCAGCAGTGTCTCAAACCTGAAAGAGCAGCGGGGTGGAGATGGGGCAGAGAGAAACGAAGGACACCAAGAGTCTGATCAAGGCGACGTTTATTGCAAGCAAGCATCAGCCTTTTAAAGGGAAAGACCAAACTATTATGGACTAGGATTACCATAGTAACCTCAACACCCACTCCACGGGAACGAGGGTTCACACGGGAAAGAGAAAGCAGGCTCAAGAAAAACAAATTAACAACACTTGCAGCTAATACGCATGATTCCCAAATAGGTGGAGGAACTTAACAAAATGGAGTTACAACACCTGACTCCTACAGATAACGTCAGATCTTTAACAGGAACCACCTGACTCCTACAGATCCTTGGCTGTCTGAGTTTCTCCCGTGCAGGGTCAAAAACAAGTTTAACACATGCAGTCCTTAAAAAGGAACAAATGTTATCTTTCAAAAAGCCAGTGGGCCATGGCTGGCTTCCCACATATCCCTCTTTTTATTATATTTAGAGCAGGGACTTTCCCTGTTCAGCAGAGAGGCTGTGCCTGTTTTAGGTGAGAAATGTCCAGAGAAATCCATTACCCATCATCAAGCCATGAAAAGTTTAATACTCATGCTCTGTCTTAGGTTGGATATTTCTCCACAATTCTCTAACCCGTCTTTGACTACCAGCCTCTGCAGGGGTTATACCATGGGTTGTGAAAGCTTGACATGTAGCTTTCTCTACCTCTATCAATATTTATAACCCTTGTTCCTCATACCAGGACTCATTAATTTTTACAGGCATCATTACAAAGAGAGGTTGTCTCAAACCTATCACAGCATGAAAGGAAGTCACCATTTCTAGAATATACAATTGGTCAATTTACAATTAATATTATAAGTTTCATAAACAATCTCTATGAGTATTAACACAAGACATTATATTAGAGGCCCCTATGCCAACAATATTGAAACTTAGGCTAGTAACTTTGACATCTGACCATAAACATATTTGTCCCAATGCAGCAGCAGGTTTCCAAATGTTGGTTTGAGGAAAACGTGAATCCGTTTACCAAAGTCCTGCAGACAAGCTTAAGTCCATGGAATATTCGAGTGACCAGTCTAAAAACTTTTGAGATGTCTCATTAAATCACCAGTCCCATTAAATCCTTGTTCTGGACAATAAAGTCTCTGCTTGTGCACTGAGACACATCCTGGAGTTTTCTCTGCTGCTTCAGTGTTGGGGTCCCAATCCGGTCTCCTCAGTGGAAACCCAGCTTCAAGCTGTTCAAGGATAGTGGTAGGTCTATAAACATATCTGTAACCATAATTAGGTGGAACAGAAGGGAGAATACCTGGACCAAAAGGTTATTCTCATAAACAATATGCTGGAAAACCTGCATGGTCAAACAATATAAATACATTTTGTATACCAGATATGAATTCATATGTCCTGAAAAATAGCTTTGTATCAACAGGATCTTCCCCTTTATTTTTTTTATTTTTTTCTCAGAAAATATATTTTGAAGATAACCATCACAAACATGTTACAATAACATATTTTTAACAACATATTTAACAAGGCATATCTTTTTTATAAGGCTATGAAAATTATTTTGGTGGCTCCCATCAGTGAACAAAAATCAGAATAAATTTTCTGAGCAGCTGCTTTATTCACCAACAGGAGCATATCCAAACTTGAAAGTTATACTTATCTTTTAAGTTTTTTATTTGATCCTATAAAGCCAGGTTGTAGAAATCAATCTACTTGCATTTGACATTCTGATCAAAAACATACAAACATCTTTGAACATTTAAGACAGACAAACATATAAGACAATTTTAATGAGTGCACTCAGATGGTTTTGGCCAATTGAATTATAAAATCTTTTTGTTATGACTAGTCAAAATTTTTGCAGGTCAAAATTTGTCATGAACCAGCGACATAGAGCACTGTCCAGCAGTGTCTCAAACCTGAGAGAGCAGCGGGGTGGAGATGGGGCAGAGAGAAAGGAAGGACACCAAGACAAGAGTCTGATCAAGGCAACGTTTATTGCAGGCAAGCATCAGCCTTTTAAAGGGAAAGACCAAACTATTATGGGCTAGGATTACCATAGTAACCTCAACACCCGCTCCACGGGAACGAGGGTTCACACGGGAAAGAGAAAACAGGCTCAAGAAAAACAAATTAACAACACTTGCAGCTAATAAGCATGATTCCCAAATAGGTGGAGGAACTTAACAAAATGGAGTTACAACACCTGACTCCTACAGATAACGTCAGATCTTTAACAGGAAGCACCTGACTCCTACAGATCTTTGGCTGTCCGAGTTTCTCCCATGTAGGGTCAAAAAAAGTTTAACACGTGCAGTCCTTAAAAAGGAACAAATGTTATCTTTCAAAAAGCCAGTGGGCCATGGCTGGCTTCCCACACAGCCCCAGTTAGGAAAGCTGCCCTGAGAACTCTCCTGCTGACTCTGGGTTCCATGGGTCTGTGCCATCTTCTGCCTGCTCTGACACTAGCCCCATTGAGGAAGACTGCCCTGAGATCTCTCCCACCACCTGCTGGGGCCCTGCAGGTTCGTGCCATCTCCAGCCTGCTCTGACACCAGCTCCAGCAAAGAAGATAGCTGCACGGGCACCCTTGAAACACCCCCCACGATGCTGCCCTGGCACTCAGACATCCTGATTGGGCCAGTCCTTGGACCCACACTGCAGATGCATAGATGGTTATAAAGGGTATTTCTATGAGCTCCCAAATTGGAACCTCTTTAAAGAAAGGGTGGGGGAAACCTATAATAGAATTGTGTGGAGTTCAACCCTGCAGGTTGGGAAACTCAATTTAGGCCTTGTGGCCTGAGATCAGTCTGAGTCATGGGGATCTGCCATTGGCTAGCTGAGATCATGGCACTTGGTTCTGCACATGGCTGTGCACGTGGTATATTATGACAGCAGAGACGTAGTCTGAAAGAGGTCCTTCAAATAATTCTTTTCTTTCTCTCTTTTCCTCATTCCACCTTAAATTTCTTTCCTGTTTCTGTCCTCTTTCTCCAACTCAGTCTCTTGCTCCACCATATTATCCCTCATCTCCCTTTCTATTACTGCTCCTGCCCTAACTCAGACATCTCCTTTTATCATTTATTTCTTTTTTTCTTTATGTTCTTTTCTTCTTTCATTTTACCTCAAACATGGGTCAGTAATTTCAAGGGAAAGAGAGCCCCTATTATTATTAAGGGGATATATTCTTGTCCTTATTCTTGCATTCTGTCTATCCCTTTTGAGATTAACAGTTTTATAAAGATTGTATGATCACTATATGTCCTCTGGCTTCACTTGAAACCTTCTACAATTCTTTCACTTATCTACCCCTCTCATCCTAACTCTGTCTAGGCCCCCATCCTAAATGGTAAAGATGCTATAATGAAAAGTGTATTTGCTGCAAACATATTTTGGGTTGCTTATTGATTTCAGTTTAATTCACATGGTTTAAAGGTGATAGATTAATGACCACCACAAGTGGTCAACTTGCAAGTTGCACTTTATCCTATTGTGCTGCTGAATGTATCAACTGGGATAAAGGATTGTAATTGATTGAGTTCTTTTCTCTAATATTATGAAAATGAGAATGTCTATGAGTCATTAGAGTCTCAAAAGCTAAAGTGCAACTATATCAGGAAGACAAGTAATAACCCAGAAATTAAACCAAGGACGACCCAACAACAAAAATAGAAATGAGAAAACACTTAAGCAAGACACAAAGACAGACGTCCAGTTCACCAATGGCAAGCAATAGGGCAAATGAGAATGAAAAGTCTGATAGTGAACCAGAAGGACACCCTGGACCCATACCATAGGGAGTAACTGAACAGATCAATAAGGCTCTAGAAAAATTCAAAATAGAAATAATTTCCCAGATAACCATAGAGGTGATGGGCAAAATGGAAGTCATGATTGAAGACTCTAGAACAGAAAATGAGAAAAAAATAGATGAGCTCAGGACCATGAAAGAATCCCTGAAGGCCCAGTTTAAGAAAGAAATGGAAACAATCAATGCCCAACAGAGGAAAGAAATGGAATCCATAAAACAGATTCAAACAGATATCCAGGAGATTAAAAACTGTATTGAAAGTGTACACAACAGAATAAAAGATTGCAAAGACAGAATTTCAGATATAGAAGATAGGACTGCAGTCAGTGACTATGAAAAGAGAAGTCTCTTAAAAGATGTAAGGGATCATGAGAAATCAATCCAAAAACTTCTAGATGATGCAAAGAAGAATAACATAAGACTGATAGGAATCCATGAAGTAGCAGGAGAAAATAGAAATGACATAAAAAGCTGTTCACAGAATTAATGAGAGAAAACTTCCCAAACAGAAGGTAAGAATTAGACATACAGATAAATGAGGCATATAGAACTCAAACTAGCCATGATTTAAAAAAATCTACACCTAGACATATAATAATCCAGATCCCAGAAATCCAGCAGAAGAACAAAATACTATAAGCAGGAAGACAAAAGAAACAAATCACATGCAAAGGGAAGCCCATCAGAAATAGCAGACTTTGCAACACAAACTCTTAGGTCAAGGACAGCCTAGAGTGAGGTATTTCAAGTCCTAAAAGAAAACATCCTCCAACCTAGACTGATGTATCCCACAAAACTCTCTTTCAAAATGGATGGGGAAATCAGATACTTCCATGACAAAGAACACCTGAAACTTCATGAATACCAAACCAGCGCTACAAGCAATTCTAAACAATATTCTAGAAAAAGACAATGAAGATCACAACACCATGAGGACCAATAGACCAAATGAAATAGGCAAGGCAAGAAACTAAAAGGAGAGGGGAGAAAAAGTAAAAAGAGTCAACAAAAGGACAATAATGTGACAATAAGTCAGAACATATCAGTTATAACAGTCAATGTCAATGGGCTCAATTCACCAATCAAGAGAAATAGACTGGCAGAAGGGATTGAGAAGCCAAATCCAACAATATGTTGTATACAAGAAACACACCTAGTCAAGGCAAGAAACTAAAAGGAGAGGGGAGAAAAAGTAAAAAGAGTCAACAAAAGGACAATAATGTGACAATAAGTCAGAACATATCAGTTATAACAGTCAATGTCAATGGGCTCAATTCACCAATCAAGAGAAATAGACTGGCAGAAGGGATTGAGAAGCCAAATCCAACAATATGTTGTATACAAGAAACACACCTAGTGCAAAAAGAAGCCCATAGAATGAAAGTGAAAGGATGGAGAACAATTCTCCACATGACAGGGGCCGAGAAAAAAGCAGGAGTAGCAATCTTATTCTCAGACAAAGTAAATTTCAAACCAAAACTCATTAAGAGAGACAAAGAAGACCACTACACCCTTGTAAAGGGAACAATTCAAGAGGAAGAGATGACAATCATAAACATATATCTACCAAATGTTAATTCCCCCAACTATATAAAACAAATACTAAGTAACATGAAAAACCAAATAAGCACTAATACAATTGTAGTAGGGGATCTAAATACCCCATTATCACAACTAGACAAATCATCTAGGTGAAAAAAATCAGCAATGAAATACTAGAACTGAACCAATCTTTGAAACACATAGATTTAATAGGTGTCTAAAGAGTGTTCCACCCCAGAAAATCAGAATATACATTCTTTTCTGCTGCACATGCGTCATTCTCCAAGATAGACAACATATTAGCTCACAGAACAGGTCTAAATAAACACAAAAGAATCAAAGTTATCACCTGTATATGATCAGATCATAGTGCAATCATGCTGGATATCAATAGCTCAAGAAACTGTAGGAACTTCACAAACACATGGAAATTGAACAGCACTATCCTGAACAATCAATGGATTACTGGGGAAATCAAAGATGAAATTAGACAGTTTTTACAAATAAATGAAAATGCCAATACAACATATAGGAATCTATGGGACACAATGAAAACAGCCCTACTTGGAAAATTCATAGCACTGAATGACCACACTAGGACAACAGAGCAAGCTCAAATAAACAACCTAAGGATGACTCTTAGACTCCTAGAAAAACAAGAGCAAGAAAAACTCAAAGCTTGAACAAGAGAGGAAATTATAATGATTAGAGTAGAAATCAATTCAATGGAAGCTATGAAAATGATGCAAAAAATAAATGAAACAAGAGGTTGGTTTTTTGAAAGAATAAATAAAATTGATAAACCCTTTGATAAACTTATCAAAAAAGGAAAGAAAAGGTTTAGATCCATGCAATAAGGAATGAAAAAGGCAAAGTCACAACAGATCCAACAGAAATCCAGAGGATCATTAATACCTACTTTGAGAACCTGTACTCTAATAAATTGGAAAACACAGAAGAAATGGACAGATTTCTAGATACTTATGAATTGCCAAAGTTGAACAAAGAAGATAAAAACATTTTAAACACCTCAATTACAGTTAGTGAAACTGAAAATGTAATTAAAAATTTACCAACAAAGAAAAGCCCAGGTCTTGATGTATTCACGGCTGAATTTTACAAGATATTTAGAGAACTACTGCCTTTACTCTTCAAACTTTTCAATGAACTTGAAAGGGAAGCTATACTTCCAAATTCATTCCTGAAAACAAGTATCACTTTGACTCCCAAACCAAGGAAAGATGCAACTAAAAAAGAGAACTACAGGCCAATCTCTTAATGAATATAGATGCAAAAATCCTTAATAAGATACTAGTAAACAGAATACAGAAGATCATCAGGAAGATTATACATCCTGACCAAGCTGGATTTATACCAGGGATGCAAGAGTGGTTAAACATATGAAAGTCAATAAATGTAATACACTCTATTAACAGAGTGAAGGACAAAAACCATATGTTCCTCTCAATAGATGCAGAAAAAGCATTTCACAAAATTCAATACCCATTCATGACAAAAGCCCTGCAAAAAAATTGGAATAGATTGTCTATATCTCAACTTAATAAAGGTTATCTATGCAAAACCAAGAGCCAACATCATATTAAATGGCCAAAAACCGAAAACTCTCATGGTAAAGTCAGAAGCAAGACAAGGATGCTCACTATCACAACTCTTCTTCAATATATTTCTGGAAACATTAGCCACAGCAATTAGACAAGAGAAGGAAACTAAAACAATAAAGATAGGAAAGGAAGAAGTTAAACGGTCATTATTTGGTGATGATATGATATTATACATTGAAGACCCAAAAAATTCCACCAAAAGACTTCTAGACTTAATTGACATGGTCAGTACAGTAGCTGGATACAAGGTGAACACCCAAAAATCAATAGCCATCTTGTACACAAATAACAGTCTCACTGAGAGAGAAATCAGGGTAATAATTTCTTTCACAATAGCATCCAAAAAAATGAAGTATCTAGGGATCAATCTAACAAGAGGAACAAAAGACATCTACACTGAAAGCTATCACACTCTGAAAAAAGATCGAAGAGGATACAAGAAAATGGAAAGATAGGGGCCGGGGATTTAGCTCAGTGGTTCGGTGGTTTGCCTTGCAAGCACAAGGACCCAAGTTCAATCCCTGGTGCCAAAAAAA
>NW_022900913.1:26355855-26356917 GCF_012274545.1 Fukomys damarensis | reverse complement strand
AAAAAAAAAAGAAAATGGAAAGATATCCCCTCCTCCTGGGTAGGAATAATCAGCACAGTGAAAATGGCCATACTGCCAAAACTGCTATACAGATTCAATGGAATGCCAATTGAAATTCCAACACTATATTTCACAGAACTAGAAAATAGAATCCAAAAATTCATTTGGAAGCATAAGAGACCTAGAATAGCAAAAGCCATCCTAGGCCACAAATACATGGCAGCAGGTATAGCAATTCCCAATTTGAAATTATACTACAAAGCCACTATGATAAAAACAGCATGGTACTGGCAAAGGAAAAGACCTGAGGATCAGTGGAACAGACTGGAAGATACAAAAGCAACTCCAGATGTACTCAGCTACCTCATCTTTGACAAAGGAGCCAACCATCCTCATTGGAGGAAAGATAGACTCTTTAATAAATGGTGTTGGAAAAACTGGATTTCAATCTGCCACAGATTAAAACTGGACCCTTATCTTTTACCATGCACTAAATTAAAATCCAAGTGGATGAAAGATGTAAATATTAAAACAGAAACTCTAAACTTGCTGTAATATAAATTAGGCATTACTCTGGAAGACATTGGCATTGGAAATGACTCTATGAACAAATCCTCAATAGCACAGGAGCTAGCAGAATGAATCAAAAACTGGGATCTTATCTTATTAAAAAGCTTCTGCACTGCAAAAGAAACCATCAACAGAACTAAGAGACAACCTATAATGTGGGAAAAACTTTTTACCAGCTGCTCCTCAGACAAAGGACTATTATCTGAAATATATAAAGAACTCAAAACAATCACCCCCCCAAATACAAAGACCCAATTCAAAAATGGGCATCTGACTAATAAAAAAAAAATGGTGCCAGGTACCACAACAGCAACAGAACTTTGCTGTTTTCTGGATATTATTCTTTTCTTTGTTTCTTTTTGTTTTGTTTTAATGGAATGTGCTGAATGTCTATAATTTTGGTCAGATGACTGCAGAACCTGGAAAAGCTGTTGCTGCTATCGATGCTGTTCATACTGCTATTATTAGTCTTTTTATATAAATATAAATATA
>NW_022900913.1:26351561-26355334 GCF_012274545.1 Fukomys damarensis | reverse complement strand
AATACTGAATAGTTTCTTTGGTGTGAAAAACTATAATAGTACACAAAATCCTAATGAGATAATTAATAATGTGAAATAGGAAGTAAGGGGCTAAAGGTGTAGGGAAAGTGGGAAGGGTGAGGGAAAGGTAATAAGGGGGAGGAAAAAAATATGAGAAACTGAAAAATGGAAATAAAGTGTTTGTCAATGGGGAGGGGAGGAGGGGGTGAAGGGAGGGCAGGGACAAGGGGAAAAATGAGAATTAAGACTTATTATGTAAAGATACAGAATCCCAATGATGAATGTAACTGTATTGTATACCTAAATTGTACCAATAAACTCAATAAAAAGAAAAAAGAATGGGCATCTGAAATGAACAGACATTTCACAAAGAAGTAAAAGCAGCAAGTAAATATATGAAAAAATGTTCCACATCACTGGTCATTTAAGAGATGCAGATGAAAGCAACACTGAGATTCCACCTCACCCCATAAAGAACTGCTGCAATCAAGAAATCAAACAATAACAAATGTTGCGGGGGTTGTGGGGTGAAAGGAACCCTTCTCCACTGTTGGTGGGAGTGCAGACTGGTACAACCCCTATGGAAATCAATATGGAGATACCTCAAAGAGCTGGGACTAGAGGTTCCATTTGACCCAGCCATCCCTCTGCTGGGTATCTTTCCAAAAGAACTAAAGGAAATAATTCACAGTGATGTATGTGCACCCATGTTTATAGTGGCACAGTTTGTAATAGCTAAAACTTGGAAACAGCCCATTTGTTTATCAGTTGGAGATTGGATGAAGAAGATGTGGTTTTTCTGTAAAATGGAATATTACTCAGCCATTAATAATGATAAATTAGATTCTTTCTTAAGAAATGGGTGCATATTGAGGATATACTCCTAAGGGAAATAAATAATTCACACGTGTGTAAATACCGAATAGTTTCTCTGGTGTGAATAAAGTGTAATAGTACATAAGATCCTAATTAGATAACTGACTTTGTGAAATGGGAAGCAAAGGGCTAAAGGTGGAGGGAAGGTGGTATGGGTATGGGAAGGGTAATAAGGGAAAAGAAAAAAATGTGAGAAAATGAAAAGATGGAAATAAAGTGTTTGTAAATGGGGAGGAGAGGAGGAGGTGAAGGGAGGTCAGGGACAAGGAGGAAATATGAGAACCAAGACCTGTCATGTAGAGTTACAAGATCCCAACAATGAATTTAACTGTACTCTATCCCTAAAATGTACCAATAAATTCCATTATTTAATAAAAAATAAATAAAATGTAATTCCTTTTTGTATATAGTTATTGCATCATATATCTCTTATAAAACTGAGAGTACATTGTACTGTTTTTAAAAAATAAACCTTTTTTTGTAAAACTTAGTATGTAAAAAGTCAATACAATTTTGAAAACATTAGTTGGAATAAAACTTTAGACTGAAAAAAAAACAAAACAAAATATGAGACTTGAGGGAGAGCTTGTTTATAAGTAGGCTGAATGGTTGAGATTTAGAAAAGCATACTTTTCACTCATGTCACTAAAAAGATATTGTTTATTCCTCTCAGGTGTCCATGTATTTATTGAAAGGAGAGACTGATTTTGTTTTGATGATATAGTTCTTCTGTAAAATATTGATGAAAGTAGTGAAAATCCAAGTGTCTTCCTGAATCTCCTGGCTAACTTTGGTACTGGTGGTGGCCTCAAGAGCACATTGGACACTGGTGGCATCTTTGGAACACATAAGCTCTGGCAAATATGAGGTAATTGACTCAAATACAGAAGAATTAATTTAGGAAGGTTTTCAGCTCTCTAGTTTTTAAGTGTGACATATGGCTACAAGAGATAAATGAGATTCAATATTTGAATAAAATTTGCCAAGGTATATAATTTGCTATAAAATGGCCTCATCTCCTATGTACACCTCAGACTGTCATATTTTAATCATCCATGGCTTCAGTTCTCTATACTATTTTTGTAACTCACCTGATTTCTATGTGGTATTTCAACAATTTTACTCAAGTTATCTTTTGTATTTCAAATAAATTTCCACACAATCCTCATCCCAAACTGAGTTAATGAAATCTTCCCCAGCAGGTAGAGCAGATTCTTATGGATGCTAAAGTACAAAGCCCCTGTCTGCCTACATTTGTTTTCCTTATGCTCTGTTGGGCACTTTCACTGTCTGATTTCTTCTATTTCTTCTAATTGGAATACTGTTGCCTCTCCCCTTATTTGCTGGAAATACATTTTAAGACTCCCTTTGGATTCCTGAAACTGCAAAAAATACCAAACCAAAGCTTATAAAATACGTGTGTGTGTGTGTGTGTGTGTGTGTGTGTGTGTGTGTGTACTTACATACCTGTGATAAGGTTTAATTTATAAATTAGGCCCTGTGAGCAATTAACAATAACTAATAGTAAATTAAAACAATTGCATCTACTATATATGATAATAAAGGTTATTTAAAACTGGTTTTGCAGGCATGCAGGAAGCAAGATCTGTGGGGTCATGGTTGCTTCCACATAGATTTCAAAGGAAGACATGGGAGATCAGACAATTTGCCACTGAGAGGGCAGTGCGTGAAGCTGTGAGGGTGAAGCCAAATGTGCAATCGAAGCCCAATAAGTTAGAGATCCCAGGAATGTGAAATGTGTACTACAGAAAGCTGCAGTCAGCCCAAGAGAGGCCATGAAGGCTCCAACCAGGAAGGCCATGGAGGGGCCACACAAGTCATTTGGAGTGCACATCTTACCACAACTTTCTCCAGATGCTGGAGATGGAGCTTCAAGATTTAATGCTTGCCTTGCTGGGTTTCAGTCTTGCTTTGGTTTGATTCCTTTCTTTCCTCCTATTTCATTCTTTTGAAATGGTAGTGTTTATCCAATGCCATGTGCAAGTGTTTAACTTTCTTTTTGAGTTTTACAGATGCTCATAGCTAAAAGTTTGATTTAAGTCTCAGAGGGGATTTTGGACTTGGACTTTTCAGCAATGGTGGGACTGTTATGGCTTTGGTGAACCTTAGAGATGACTAAATGCATCTTATATAATGAGATAGTTGTTACTCTTGGGGGCCGAGGGTGAAACATTATGGTTTAGATCTAACATGTCCCCCCAAGAGTCACATGTGTTTGGAAGGTTATTGGATCTATCATAGGGACAGAGTGATTGCTGAATGTGCTGTTAGGAAATAGGGCCAGGATGGAGTTGGCCACTGTGGCCACTACCTGGAGGTGTATGTTCTTGTTTTCAGCACCTCTCTTCTTGTCCTACTCCCTGGCTGCTTTGGGTTGAAGACCTTTTGTGTACCTTGACCTTCTATCATACTGTTTCTGCCTTGGAGACAGCCAACAATGAACTGAAACCAGAGCCAAAATAAATTCCTCCTCCTTTAAGTTGTCCATTGTTTTGTCCCAACAACAGAGAAGTGAATAATACAGTTTGTGCATCAGTTTTGGCAATGGCCATTTTAATGATATTCTGTCTGTCTAGGAACAGGTGTCTTTCCATTTCTAATGTTCTCTTCAATCCCTTCTTGAGAGTTCTATGTATACTTTTTATTATAATGGTCTTTCGCTTCCTTGATTAGATTTTTTTCCTAGGTATTTAAAGTTTTTGGAAGTTATTGTAAATGGAACTGTTTTTAAATTTTTTTCTTGTTGAGTTCATCATTTATATTCTAGAACACTATTGATTTTGTGTATTGATTTTGTGTCCTACCCCTGTGAAGAATTCTTTTTTGTCAGTTGTAAGAGTCTTCTTGGTGGAAACTTTTAGGAGTTTTCACCTTTT
>NW_022900913.1:26344687-26351504 GCF_012274545.1 Fukomys damarensis | reverse complement strand
GTACCATCCTCAGATCTCTGAGGTGAAGAAATTCTGGTCATGATGTATTGAATTCTCTTTGCAAGTATCTAATCAACAATTTTTGCATTTATGTTCATTGAGGCTATCTACAATTTGCTATTTTTGTTGAGCATCCAGTTTTGCTTGCCACAATTTTGAAAAAGGAATGAAAATTTAAAATAATTATTATTTTTTTCAGCTTTAATTGAGTTTATTGGTACATTTTAGGGATACAGTACAGTTACATTCATTGTTGGGATCTTGTACCTCTACATGACGTCTTGATTCTCATTTTTTCCCCTTACCTCTGCCCTCCCTTCACCCCCTCCTCCCCTCCCCATCTACAAACACTTTATTTTCATCTTTTCATTCTCTCACATTTTTTTCTTTTCCCTTTTTAGTCTTTCCCTACCCATCCCACCTTCCCTACATCTTTGGCTTCTTTCTCTCCATTTCTAAATGTCAGTAATCTTATTAGGGTCTTATGCATTGTTTCAGAAAAATACAATCTTTATAGTAAGAAGGGAAAATTTTTCTTTTCCTTCCTCTTTGGGATGCTTACAATTAGCCCTTAAATTTTCTTACTGTGTATATACAAACACACAGTTGGTTTTCTAAAACTATATATAATACTTGATTATGCAAATTGACATAGCTATCTCATCTTATTCAATCTATAAATGAAATATTTTTTCATGTCTAGTATATAGAAAAATATTTTGCCCTTAACCCTTTTATATATAGAAGTCATTTTATATCTATGATCTGTCTGTATTAAAATTTATTTATTTCCCTATTCTAGTTCATTTACATCTTCCAGTTTTTTATTATACAATTTAATCTTTGTGATGGCTATTCTTATACATTCAAGATTATATACTTACATAAATTTTTGATTGCAGAATATTATACTGAAGAAAAATAAAGTTTATGATATGTACTCCAAGATAATAAATATTTTATGTAATTCCCTCTTACATGTGTGTGTGTGTGTGTGTGTGTGTGTGTGTAAGGTAAAGTTTTTAGGAATCAGAACATTTTCAAGTTTTAAATGGCATTTGAATCACGAGGGCAGCCCCTCAAAATCTGCTTGACATCATGGAAAATGTAGCTTATCTAACAATAAAGGGTTAATATTTATATAATTTATTGAGTGCTATACTACTAGTGAAAAGCCAGATAGTTATACAGCTGTGCTTTCACATTAACACAAAGTATAAGTGTCTTAGTCTTACAGGTCTTTTGTAGTACAAAATCCCTCAACTCTTATTTTATCAAAATAAAGAGAAATGAATGTTATGTACAAAAATTCAATCCTGGATTTAATCATTCATGTTTAGTCTTCTTTCTTGGAAATGAAAATAGTCATGTGTAAAATTATTGAAATTTTCATTTTTATAGAATTTGGGTATATTCTATAAAATATGGGGTTATTTTAATTCAGTAAGACAGATAATGCCATTCTGAGGAAACTTGTCTTGAAAACTACTCAGAAAAAAATCAATTTCTTTGAAGCAAACCATTAAAACCACTACTTTTGATGAGCTGCCAACTATAAACTTTTGGCAATTCAACCCTGTTTTAAGTTCAGTAACTCATACAGCCCTTTCTCTCTACCAATTGGTTCCAACTTTAAACTGACTGAGTTTTTTCTCTTGATTCACTTGATAATTTCTAAAAATCCCCTCATTGGTCATAATATAGTAGCCTTAAAATCTATTTTAATTGATTATAATCACTCTACTCGATGATTTTAAAAATTGTGCTTTTCCCTCAGATCTTAGGCTAAAGTCTGACGAACTTCCCAACCAGATGAGCCAGGTTGATTGACCAGAAATGAAGAAAAAATTTGCAGTTGTCTTTGCCAAAAAGACCAAGGAAGCAAGGTACCACATCTTTGATGGCACAGATGCTGGAATGACCCAGTACTGATGCTGAAGAGGCTGCACATCCCAATCACAGAAGAGAACAGGGCTCATTCCTCACTGATGAGATGAGGACCACTGTGTGAGCCCTCACCCTGCACCTCTATTCTCCAAAATAGACCACACACTCACTCACAGAACATGTTTAAGGAAGTTCACAGGGATTGAAGTTATCCCCTATATATTATCAGACCATAGTGCAATGGAATTGGATATCAATAGCAAAAGAAACCACAAGAATTTCATAAACACATGGAAATTGAACAACACACTTCTGAATAACCAATGTGTCATAGAGAAAATTAAAAAAGAAATCAGACATTTCCTACAATTCAATGACAATGGCAATATAACATATTGGAATCTATGGGACACAATGAAAGAAGTCTTATAAGGGAAATTCCTAGCAGTGAATATTCATATTGGGAAAAGAGTGAGAATGATCCATGTGCAGCCAAAAAGGATGTGTATTATGATTTTGTGGGGTGGAACACTGTGGAAACACCTGTTAAGTTCATTTGTTCAAGAGTTTGATGGAGTTCTACTATTTCATTGTTTATTTTTTGTCTGGTTGATCTATCTATTTGTGACAGTGGGGTATTGAGGTCCTCCACTACTATGGTCTTAGTGTTTATATGATTTTTCATATCCATTACTATTTGTTTTATATAGTTGGGTGCAGTTGTGTTTCATTCATACACACACACACACACACACATAATTTATGATTGCCATCTCTTCCTCTTGGATTGTCCCCTCTTAAGGATGTAGTGTCCTTCTTTGTCATAATCAGTGTTAGTTTGAAATCCACTTGATCTGCAAAGAGGATAGCTACTCGTGCTTTTTTGGGGGGGTTCCTGTCACGTTGAGTATTGTTTTCCACCCTTTAACTTTCAGTTTATGAGTGAGGTTTTTGTTTTTTGTTTTTACTGGGGATTGAACTCAGGACCTTTCGCTTGTGAGGCAGGTGGTGGAACCACCGAGCTAAATCCCTGGCCCTCTGAGTCTCTTTTTGAATTAAATGTGTTTCTTGTATGCAGCATATTGTTGGATCTTACTTCTTGACCCATTCTACCAGTCTATTTGATTGATAACTGAGACCATTAACATTGATGATTATAGCTAATATGCATTGACTTATCCTTGTCATGACTTTTTCTTTTTGTTGGATTCTCCCCCTTTGCATTTAATTTCTTGTTGTGCCTGATGGATTCATTCTGCTGGGCTTCCTGGGGTTGTGATCCTCATTGTCTTTTCCTAGGATATTGTTAAAAATTTATTGGAGTGCTGGTTTAGTATTCACGAAGTTCCTAAGGTGTTCATTGTCATGAAAGTATCTTATTTCTCTATCAATTTTGAAAGATACTTTTGTGGGGTACATCAATATGGGTTGGAGGTTGTTTTCCTTTAGGGCTTGAAATATGTCACTCCATGCTCTTCTTACCTTGTGGGTTTGTTTTGAGAAGTCAGCTGTGATTACGATGGGCTTTCCTTTATATGTAATTTGTTTATTTTCTCTAACTGCTTGTAGAATTTTGTTCTCTTGTTGGGCTTCTGGAATCTTGACTATCATATGCCTATGTGTAGATTTCTTTTAATCATAGCTAGTTGGAGTCCTATCAGCCTCAATTATCTGTATGTCAGGTTCTTTCTCCCTGTTTGGGAAGCTTTCTGCCATTACTTCAATGAACAGTTTTTTATGTCATCTATACCCTCTCCACTTTCTTCATTGACTCTGATCAGTCTTATATTATTCTTTGAATACTCTAGCAGCTGCTGGATTGATCTCTCATGGTCCCTTACTACTTTTTTTTATCATGGTCTCTTACTATTTTTAACAGATTTTTATTTTCCTGGTCACTAATTGCAATCCTATCTGCTATATCTGAAATTGTGTCCTAGCATTGCCTTCTTCTGCTGCATAAACTTTCGGTGGAGTTTTTAATCTCTTGGAAATCTATTTGCATCTGTTTATGGATTCCATTTGTTTGCTATGTTGAAGTTCCATGTTTCTCAGCTTCTCTATGTTTTATCTGTGTCTGCTGTAGATGTATTAATCATATTTTGTACTATGGGGACAATCTCTGGTGTTAATTGAGAAATTATTTTTTATTTCATTTTTTCCAGGTCCTCTTTCATTGCCAGTTCAGGGAGTCCAGGTGGTCGAATACCTGATTGTTCCATCTCATTTCCATTTGGGGTTGCCTTAGGTGATCTGGAAGTCTGGTTTTGTTTCTGTGTCTTCTCATTTCAACAGATACAGCCTGCTGTGCCTTTGTTGAGGCAACTTTTTGCTCTCACAGTGGTCTTCAATTCTCAGCAAGCCACCGAGCAGCCTTTACTCTGCTGCTCCCCAGTACACCAATTCCTGGCTCTAGAATGGAGGCCTTCTATATCCCTGAGCTGACCTGTTGTATAGGTGGGCTTCTGGCTGGGGCCTGTGCACACTTGGGATGGTATCTAGGTGTGCTTCTTGCTGAGGCCCTTATGTGGCTGTTGTCTGGTTGAGGGGGTTTGGCTGGGGTTGTGTATCCCAGTTCCTGTTGTCTGTATAGGCATCTGGCTAGGGTCTTTAGGCACTTATCCGCAGTATTAGGGCAAGTCTCTGGCTGTTGCCTATGCATCTGTGTAGTTCTTTTCCAAGTGGGCCCTTGGCTGTGGCCGATGGTATGGCGGGACTCTGGATGAAGCTTGCATGCTTGTGCAGGTCTTTTCTAGGTGGGCTGTGGCTTGGACACATGTGCCCACGCCTGTGGAGTCAGGGCTGGGCCCTGGCTGGGACCCACCTGCAGATGCACCACTCTGGTCCACAGAGCTGCTCCCCAAGATGTGTTCACTCTTACTGATGGTATGGCAGAACTCTGGATCGCGAGTTTTTCTTTCCTGAGAGATTTTTAATATCATTACTTGTTATTGATCTGTTTAGCATTTTTAATACATATTTGTTTCAATTTTATTAATTAATATGTGTCTAGAAATTCATCCATTTTTTTCTATATTCTCCAATTATTGGAATATAGGCTTTGAAATTGGCCCTAGTGATGTTCTGGGTTTCAGTGTTATCTTAATATCCTCCTTTTCATTTCTAATCATATTGTTTTAGATCTTCCCTCTTTCTCTTGGATAGCTTGGTTAAGTTTAATTTATCAGTCTTACCTTTTCAAAGAACCAACTTTTCAATTTACTTAAGCTTTTTCATAATCTTTATTTCATTGATTTCAGCTCTGATCTTTATTATTACTTTTTTGTTGTTCATCGGTTTGATTTTAGTTTGTTCTTGTTTTTATGAGACTGTGTGATGGTTATTTATTTAGAGATTATTTATTTGAAATTGCTCTTGTCTGCAGCTGTACCACCCTGAATGTGTCCAATCTTGTCTGAAATCTCACTCTGATGTTTTTGATATAGATGCTCAGCTATGAATTTCCCTTTTAATCTGTCTTCTCTGTATCTCAAAGATGCTGTTATGCTGTGTTACAATTTTCATTTGATTCTTGGAAATTTTCAATTTCCCCTTTAAGTTTTTTCAATGACACGCTGATGTCTAAAAGTAAAATTATCATTATCTATATGTTTATAATTTCTATTGATCTTTATTTCTAGTTTTATTCCATTATGATGTGATGACAAGGAAGAAATTGTTTCTTTTTCTGCACTTAAGATTTGTTTCACATCCTAAAATATAATCTCTTTTGAAGAACATCCAATGAGCTGCTGAAAATAATGTATACTCTGTTGAATGTTCTGTACATGTCCATTAAGTTCATTTGATCAACAGTGTTTTTAATACAAAGAAAATAGAGAACAGAAAATTACACTGATGATGGAAGAGCAGAGGTACTGAGGCAATCCTATAGGAGCAAAGTCTAGAGGGTAGGGTGACTCTTATGGATGCAGGAGTGATGGGAAAGGAATCAGCAGCCAATGTTTCTTGGTGGAAAGTAGATTTCTGGGACTCCTGCTGCATCCTGTCCCAGGATAGAGAAAGAAATTGGAAAAAAAACCCAACACCTTTCCACCCCCCACTCCCAATCTTCCTGTGAGTGACTCCCATTAGACAAGCCTCTTAGAAGCCAGACAACAATGGAACCTGTCAAATGTAGTCCCATAAGATAAAAAGCACCAGGCAGAATGTCTGAGCAAACAAGGCAGATAGTTTGGCATTGCAAAATGTAGTTTATGCTGCTATATTCATTTAATAGTTAATTTAGCAAATACTTACTGAGAACTTACAAGGTACCAGGAATCATGCTAGATGGTGGGCCAGAATAGTTACATGTACAAGGTGAAAAATAGTTCTGATCTCCATCCTTAAAGAGATCAAAGACTACTAACAAAGAGTATAGAAAAAACACACCACTATCTAATTATAAAATTCATTAAGTGCAATGAGGAAAAACATCAGGGTGTTAATGATTTAAAGAAAAGATGAGATCTTACATTTTAAGTCTTATTGTTTGACTTCTGAGTTGTATGTATAGAAATCTTATAGTCAGGAAAAGGCAGAACGTCTATATCTATAAAAATAAGTTTATAAACTTGTTGTGGTGGAACATGTGTGTAATCAAAGCACTGTGAGAGGCTAAGGCAGGAAAATCTCAAGTTGGAGCCTAACTTGGGCAAATTAGTAGAACCCTATTTCAAAATAAAAAAAATAGAAAAGTGGTTGGCAATGTATCTCAGTGTGAAGGTCGTGGGTGCAATCCCCACTACCAAAAACAAGAATAAGAACAAGAAAAGGTATGGATTTATTTGGATTTATTCATATTTTTGTTTCACCCATGTAACAATACATTATCATCTCAAAGCCTTGTGCTGTTATGTGTAATAATTACAGAAGATAGAAAGAGAGAGAGAGCCAGAGAGAGAGAGAGAGAGAGAGAGAGAGAGAG
>NW_022900913.1:26330931-26344626 GCF_012274545.1 Fukomys damarensis | reverse complement strand
AGAAAGAGAGAGAGAGCGAGAGAGAGAGAGAGAGAGAGAGAGAGAGAGAGAGAGAGGGAGAGAGAGAATGAATATGTGCCTTTTAAAAGTGGGTTCACAAGCTAATCTTTGTCATGCTTTCCAGAGCCAGCACTAAATTTCCCTCTCATCATAACTTGTGATCTTAGAAGCATGAAAGAATTTGAGCACCTCCCCCCAGCCTGACCATGTTTCTGCTGTTGCTCCCCAGGCTTCCTGTCAATTTCAGTTTTGAGCACAGACCTGAGGGCCACCCAGGAAATTTTTTTCACTCTGTGGACATGGGCAGCAATGGTGGGCAGACTGGCACCCACACCTATCAATCACTCACTGAAGATGCCCTCTTTGGCTCTGTGGTTCTACCCAGAAGATCCACGGGCCGACTGGTTATGCACAGCCTGGCCATGTTTGGCAGAGAGTTTTGCTATGCAGTGGAGGCAGCGTATGTGATCCCAGTGCTGCTCAGAGTCGGCCTGCCCAAGAGTCTGTACAGCATGGTGTGGCTCCTTAGTCCCATCCTAGGATTCCTGCTGCAACCTGTGGTGGGGTCAGCCAGTGACCATTGCCAGTCCAGATGGGGTCGCCGGAGACCCTACATTCTCACTCTTTGCATCATGATGCTCTTGGGCATGGCTCTTTACCTCAATGGAGATGCTATTATATCAGGTAAGTGGACTCACAGGGCAATTATACATGAGGAGAAGGTAGAGTTCCTTAACATTTGATTGAAATTGATTGTTATACTGCTCTCTCCTAAACTGTAAAGAACTTCCATGTTTGAAAGTCCCAATATCTGTGATAGGGGAACATTTACCTCTAGAAACAGCAGCATGCATTGCCTTTAACTATTCTGAAGATTTTAAAATAGTGTTAAATTTTTATCTATTTTATCAAATTAAATATTTTTACATATTTATCAATTGAGTTGTTTGTAAATCCATTATGCCTTATAGAATCCCTTGTTCAACTGATCAATTACCAAATGGTTACATAAACTTTTTCAGTAAACCACTTGTGTGTTTTAAATAAGAATTAATGCTTTTCATGGCTTTATGTAGAGCCTTTTAAGGGGCACTAGACATCAGCTTGTCAGCTCAAGCAGACATTTCTGCATTGCAAATTTGGGACAACAAATTTGATGGTAAAGTCCTTTTTCTAGCCATTAATCAGCTGCCAATTAATATATACTTAATAGTAGTACTTTGAAAAGAAGACCATTAAACTTAGAAATGGGGCATTTTTTTTTTAGACCGTTAACTCTCACGCCAGCAGAATAGATGATTCTGAAGTAGGATAACGAGGTACCATTTGTGTTAATTAAAGATAAAGTACAACTATATAAATGTAGGATATGTCTGGGAGAATTAACGACAAACTGGTAAAAACAATTACCTCTAAGGGATGGAGGAGAGGAGGGGAGAGTAAAGCTTATTTTTATTTAATTTTATACTGGAAATTTTAAAATGTGTGAATATATCTTATATGCTATTCTTAGATTAAAAAATGTATTGCACAGAAAGGAAACAACAGTGTATCTTCTATCACAGATTGCATAGATGAGTGGCAGCATATCCTTGGGAGGAATGTTATTTATCTGTCAAAGAAGAGAGATTGCTCTTCTTTACCTGAAATGCAAATATAGAAGGAAAGATGGTTGAAGATTAGGCCTGTTCTAAACGATGGCTATTCATAATGGCTATGCAAAAGTGTAAGCATGACTAGGGGCTGTTAGAGACTGAGAAGCACTGCATTCCGGCTACAATTGTACACTCGTTGCATGAGTAGAAGTGAAAAAAGAAAAGTCACTTCCTTCTCAGAAGAAACCATCACTGGGGTTGGATCCTGGAGGAATTTATTCAGCTTTTCTGTGGTATTAGAATTGCTTACAACAAATATGCACAACTTCTTACTTAAAGAGATACTTTATATATCCAAAAATTCATTTAAAAGTACACAATGCAGCGATCTTTGGTATATTTACAGATTTTGTGAACCATCACTATGCTCTAATTCCAGAATAGTTTCATCACCCCTAAAATAGACCCACTACCATTTGGCAGTCATTTCCCATTCAGCCTATGCGCCAGCCCTAGGCAATCTGAAATTTACTTTCTACCTTTAGACTTGTCTTCCCTGGGTATTGACTCATTTTCATGATTTTTAGAAATTGAAATTTTTTTTTTTAAATTTGGAGAAACAAAAGAAAATGAAAACAAAGGGAAATGATTAAATGACAAAAAGTTTAGGTGAAATTTCAAATGTGGACCATTCTAAAGCAAGAAAGCAAGATTTAAGAGACTACTGTTTATTTCTCCTTTAGCTTTGACTGTTAACCCAAGGAGGAAGCTGGTTTGGGCCATAAGCATCACCATGATAGGTGTGGTTCTCTTTGATTTTGCTGCTGACTTCATTGATGGACCCATCAAAGCCTACTTATTTGATGTCTGCTGCCATCAAGACAAGGAGAGGGGCCTTCACTGCCATGCCCTTTTCACAGGTAGGGTGTATTTCAAAAGTCTCTCTTCAGCCCTACAGACAGAAAGGCATTTTGGTGGAAGCCATCCCTTGTCTCTGCGTGTGAAATGTCTCAAATGAATGGATCAGTTGATGGGATGTTCCCATCACAAGACTAACTTCCAGTGTATTTCTCTAAACAAAGTCAGCTCATGACTGGGTTTGCAGAGGTTTTGTAAAGGAAATTTACATAAGAGTTTTCTTTGGAACCGTTTGTGGAGAGATTAGACCTTAAATGAAAAGAACCTTGTACATTTTATTTTGTTTTAAAGCCATGGATTTCAGACATCAGAAATGCAACACCAGCCTTCCTTTGGAGCTTGTTGAAATTCAGGCTCCTGATTATCCTGACTGTGTGGTTCTGGGATGGGCCCCAGATATTTGTATTTTATTTAAGAAGGACCACAGATGATTTTGTGTTCTAAGAAGCACATTTTTTAAAAAGAAACAAACAAACCAAGTTTTAAAAAGCATCTCTTTGAGATTTCTCTCCTGCTGTCTTGAAAAAGTCCATATTGGGTAGATAACAGGGTCCTGTGGCTTTTTTGCAGCTGTTGTCACACCCTTGCATTGATATTACATCATTTGTTTAAATCAGTGCTACTTACTGCACCAGTGACTACAGTAAAAAGACTCAGGGTAGGGGGGTCAGACATTAAGTGGCAGCAGGGCTGTGGTCTTGGAAGGTTTTTATATCCATGTAGGAGGGGAACACAATCATACCACTGTGTTTGCTTTATTGCTTGGCTGATATATTTATTTTATGTTTTAATGTATTCAATCTCCTTGCGTGGCCTGGTAGGGGCCATGTCTCCGGAGCTAAGAGCAGGGCCTGCACATGGAAGCCTTTGGTTGATCTCTGTAATTTGAGCAACATTTGAATGGCGAAAACATGAAAAAAATGAGGCTGCTGCAATAGAGTAAGCTGTTGATAGGAAAGGCCAGAGAGCAGTAGTCCAGCCTGGTCCTTCACAAGCCCTCACCTCCATGTTTCCAGATGTCCAAAGGCTCTGAAGACATGACTAGGGTTTGGAATCTTTTCTACTTCCCCACTGGTCTTCCTGCACAGTAACCTTATTTCCTTACCTAAGCTTCCTTCCCCTAGGACCTATCACCTGTATGTACTCACTCAGGCGCTCTTACTACACCTGTCTGTAGCAGTCCCTGTAGCACGCTCTGCCTCTGCCACCTCAGGGTTTAACACATACTCTTCCCTTGCTGGACCAGTTTTTCCACCTAATGCTGTGGTTGATACCGTTATTTGGCTAGGTTTCTCAAGAATTTCTCATCACTAAGGTCTTTCTTGGCTACTATATCTAACATAATATGACCACTCCTCTTTTTCACCTCATTTTTATCTTGTTTAATTTTTCTTCCTAGTAATTATCACTACCAAACAGATGGCCTAGCCATTCATTCATCCATCCATCCACACAGATATTTAGTCATCATTTGTCAGTATGTCTACCATCCATCTATGAAAACATGCATACACTCGTACATCTAATTTTGTTTTCTTTCAATCTAGAATGTAAACTTTATATAAACAGACTCTTCTTTTTTTCTCTGATGAAGCGTCAGTTCCTGGAACAGTGTCTGCTGCATAGTAGGTGCTCAGTAAACAATGAATATTCATCAGATAGGTCCTATCTGCTAATAACCCTGTATTACGCATTCTTTCTTATCTCAGCACTGGCCTGCAGAAGTGGTATGATTTCCATTGCCCAGATGTGAAAGTTGAGCCTTAGAAGCTGCTGGGTCTGAGAGCTGGCTCTTGTTGACTTGTGAGAACCAACTGTCAAATTTTTAGGAATTTAGTGTGTTGAGTCCCCATTGGTGCCCTGAAATTGGCCACATGGGAGTACTGAAACTACATAAAATGAGCAAACTGTACAAATCAGCAAAGCGATAAACCATGGCTTTTTTCCTGGAGAGTCAGTGGTTAAACATTGACTCCCACTGCTTAGGGAAAGGAGAGGGATTTAACCAACTACAGCCCTAATTCCAGTAGCTTGGATGACAAAAGGGACAGAAAGACAATGATAAGTTTCCCTTGCTTGCTTTTTTTTTACTGCCTTCTGCCACCATGAATTGTTGCTCCTTTGCCATGTGCCCCTCTGCCTGAAACCCCTACGAACTGTGAGCTAAATAAACCCTTTCCCCTCTAACTTTGGATGTCCGGTATTTTGTCTCAGCAATGGGGGGAAAGTAACTGACACACCTGGCTTACAACAGTATGAAGCCTGCTCAATTCACCTGTGCTTTGCTGTCTCTGCTACTAGATTATAAATCTCTTTATTTTGAAAATATTTCCAAGGCTTGCACATGATAGCATTGCAATGAGTTCAAGATAATACACCCATCTTGATTTTGGTATTGTGTCAATGAAGACCTGTAATTTTGATCTTACTTTGGTTCAGGCTTTCAGTATATCATTTCTAAATTTCAGTGTTTATCTCTTAACAAATCTTCTTTTCTCTGTTTTCTTTCCCATTACAATTGAACCCGCTGACAGGTTCCAGATTCCTGTTGCTATAAGCCAATGATACACACAGGGCACTCTCTGGCTTATTGACTGGAAAAAAGAACAAATTTAAGACTCCAGATATCATTTCCTCCCATGCTCAAAGGTTTACTTTGCATTACTCCCTCCACATTCTCTGTGTTCTGAGTAATTTTCCAACATGTTACCAGGGCAAAGGCCAGGTCTGTTTTATTCACTGCATTCCTTGCTTTTCTCCTACCACTGGTCACATAATAGGTGATGAAATATGTGCAGCTGTGTCTTGCCACTTCTTCTCCATGTTCCGGGTTATTGCTCCTTCAGAAAGTTCTTCTCTTTTTCTGCCTGTAAAGATCAAAGCTGTTCAGATACTTTCACCCACTTTCTAGTAAGAAGACCCCTCTCTATCTTCTAATTGCATATAATTTCTAACTAGACCTTGATTTCAATCAAAAAATAAAATAATCGAACAACAGAAGTTTATAACATGGACAGATATAAAGGCATCCACGAGATCGCAGACCCCAACCAGATAATACAGGTGAGGGTGGAGCTCAGCACACACACACATCCTGAATTTGTATCTCTCCTGCACCTCTCCAGCCTTCCTGGGCAGCCATGACTGAGTACTGCTGGTGGGTTACTTTAAAGAGCAGCTTATATTTCCCATTTCTGGGAGATGGAAACCCAAGATGTCAGCAGGGGTAGTTTCTGGTGAAGCTGCTCCTTCTAGCTTCTCCATAGTCACCTCTTCACTGAGCCCTCACAGGCACTTTTCTCTGTGCATGGCCTTCCCTTCTCTTCCTTTTTTTATAGACATATCTGTCCTGTTAGATCAGGGCTTCACTCTCGTGGCCTCATTTAACCTGAATCACCTCCTTAATGATTCTAAGAATAAGATAGCACTAGGGGCGAGGACACAAACTTGTGAACTGGCGTAGGGGCATGATTCCATCCATCAAATGGCCCTTTGTAATTTTACCCTCATTGCTCCTCAGCCCAGCTCCTGAGGGAGGGAAATGGGATGTGTAGGGAACATAATCACTTTTCTCCTCTTTCTTCTCCCTACAATTTTTTTCTTTTTCCTTCCTGGCATATGGGAGATATTATAGAATTTTCAAATAAACAGAAAAGCCCAAAGGCTCTTACATTCCTAAGGACAGCTAAGGACCTTGGATACTGTGTGTCAGTCTATAGCATTCCTAGGTTTTTATGTGTAATCTTCTTTTCAAGCACTTCTACATTTTCCCCATCCCCTGTCCTTGGAGGGAAGGGGCAATTGGTAGCAAGGGAAAATTGACCTACCCCATGAAGAAGCCATGTGGCTACCTCTCGCTTAAATAAACACTCCAATGCCAAAGACTATTTTCATGTTGTCTCTTTCTTGGCCCTTGTCATTTTCTACCTTTCTTTAGCTTTTTGTATGTTTCGAATCACTTTCATCACACCATAAATTTTTTGAGAGAAAAGACTCACATGTGAGTGAAAACATACTGAATGAGAGGATTAAAAATACATGAATGAGGGACAATTAACATGTCCACAATAATAATCTAATTAGAGGACTGATACAGCCTCAGGAAAGTCTTGTTGGCCTCCCTAAGACCTTACCACTTCCTGTCCCCTACCACGTTACCACTTGTCATGGGCTGAAGAAATGGATTGGCTATAAAAGGGGTGACTGTAACATAAGCCAACATAACTGATTTAAGAGAGATATGCTGTCCATAACAAAACTGGGTTCTGTTAGAAAGGAGGAAGGGGTGATTGTTACTGTACTGAATAGTCAAATCCTGACAGTGATCATAAAAAAATGGCAGGGGAGTGGGGGAAATATAAGAACCAAGATGGATTAAGTAAAGGTGCAAATTTCCACTGATAAATGCCATTATATTGTATACCTTAAATATATCAATAAAATTTATTTTTTAAATGCAAACAATCAAATATTAGCTTAATAAGCACAATTGAAGAACAAGACTATTACAATAAAATGACAGCCAGACCCTTCAGAATCCCATACATTAGTAAATAATTCAAATTTATCAAAGTAAATTTTGAATATGTATTTCTTTTATTGTTTTACCTGATCTGTACATTAATTCACACCTTTCCCTGCATGGTAGTTCATTCAGTATTTATCTATACTTCCTCTACATGTTTTAATTCCCTAATGACAGTTCACCTTCAAAGTCCTCTGGCTTCTAATTCTTTGTCTTGGAGATAACTGACACTTAGATATGTTAGTTGTGTAAAAGAAGACTCTTGCTTTCATTGCCCTGCTTGTATTCCACGTGATTGTACATCAAGTGAAGTAAATAGCAGGACAAATTGCTTCAATCAGACAAATATGCTCACTTAATTACTTTGCGTTGTCCCATGACCGGCACTGAACTCTCGACCTCAGCCCAATGTCTCCAGTGTTCGCCTTGGGTCATATGAGGCACCAGCAAGGGTGTATGGTCAGCTTCAATCAAGTTCATTCCCTTGATTTCCCCAGAAAAATAACTTCAAAATCTTCCTCTTATAGGACAGACAGTACAGTGCAATATCTACATTTATGTAGATCCTAAAGCCTTTTAAATGACAATGACAAATAATCTGTCATTCATAACCATCTACTGGATTTTTCATAAAATACACTATGCCTTGCTCTGTGTATACAAAGCTGCATATATATTTCTTTTCTCTTCTTTTTTTATTTTTTATTTTTTTGTTTTTTTTTAGACAGGGTCTCACTATGTATTTGAAACTTACCTGGAACTCACTATGTAGCCCAAGCTGGTCTCGAACTCACAGCAATCCTCCTGCCTCAGCCTCCCTAGTGCTGGGGATAACAGGTGTGCACCACCATGCCCGGCTAATTCTCTTCTGTTTGTTCCTGGATCTGTCCTAAATCAGTGGGATCACTGATAAGATTACTTATGCTAACTAAAATGTTACTCTTCTCTTTTCTTTCTTTGACAAAGTCTAACTATACAGCCTAGGCTAATCTCAAACTTGCAGCGCTCCTGTCTCAGCCCCTTGAATAATGGGATTACAGCTATTCTTATATATACAGGGGCTTATTCTTTGATACTCTTCCCCTGTCTCTGTCTGTCTCTCTGTTCTCCATCTCTCTCTGTCTCTCTGCCTGCCCCCTCTTCTCCTCTCTCCCTATTTCAAAAATTAATAGTTGAATTCTGATGAGTTCAACAAGAATTATTGATCTCATTGTAGTGCCCTTGCTCTGAATTGAAGACCATATTAAAATATGGAGTGTAACAGAACAAGCTGTGCTTTATCACTCTGCTTTTTCTTTGCATATAGGCTAAAACTTTCGAATTTACATGTACTTGGTGAACAAATGACTATAGCATTACACTTGCATCAAGCATTTTCTGACAAAAGCATATTCAGTGTCAGGGCTCATTTTGATTTTCATTAACAGGAAGACAATATGCACCTAAAGAATCAAATCATTCCAGTAAATTGACATTCCTAGTATTCATTTCATAGCTGGAGTTCTGGCTCCAAAAATGCTTTGCAAACAAGTATGGAAGTATTGCCAAAATATTTCCAAAAATATTTCTGACATTTTTAAAAAAGAAATGACTGTCCTGACTCTCAAGGAAATATTTTATTCTTCATTTTCCTGTCTTATATTTAAAGGTAATTGTAACATTTCTCTGCTCTGGTTATGCAGTAACCATGGTGGGTTTGGTGGATCTCCAATAGCCCCTTGTCACACTGAACTCTTCACCACTGGGTGCCTTTTAGGCTGTGGAACCCAGTGAGCTCACAAACCCGTGACCATCTGTTGGAAATTCCTCTACTGTGCCAAAGTGTCCTTCTACTAAATTTAACCCAAGGCTTGCTGACCTTACTAATGGGCTCTATTCCGTGGTGGGAGGGATGGGTGAAGCATGATGGGAAATTGTTACTCTTCCTCTCATCTTCGGCAGTTTTAACATTTCTGAGCTTCATTTCCTCACAGACTTGCAAATATACACAATATCAGTTAGTAACAGCCTGGCACCAGCCAGCATGGAAATAGGGCAAGGAACCATCTCAAAGGATGAAATACCAAATGTTTCTACTTACTTGATATCCTGTATCCCCACCAATTCTTTAAATAAAAGAGACAGTAAAAGTTGAATTTGTAATGTATGACTTAGTAAGAAACTTACTCTTTCTATATCTCTGGAAAAAGAATGAGCACCTTGCTAAGTAAAACCTCTTTTAACTTTTCTGTTGTTTAAATACTTTATGTACAAAAATAACGGACATGTAAAGATGCTCTGATTAGTAAATAATTAAGGACAAAGAAACAACTTATAAATGTGAAACTGAGACATGAGCTCCTTTCACCAAACCTTTTACACTGTGGAAAAGAGCCACCTTTCATGTTTGAGGCTATTTTGACTTTTCTCATTCATGAATAGTTGGATGAATGGTCTCTGAAGTTTCTTCCTGTAGAAAACTTTCATATCTCCTCCCTCAGGGGACTTGGAAAGAATGCAGAAAAAACCAGCAATGTGGATGACAAGGGGGATTTAGTGAAACAGAGTTAATTTCTCCAAAGTATCAATTCCTTTCCTTTTAAATGTGGTTAAGACAATTCCCAAAGAACCTCAAGGCAGATGAGAGAAGAGGGAACCTGGGAAGATTTTTTTCCCCATTTGCTCGATTTATTTATGTTAGTTTTTAAATTGGCATGTAATATTTGTACATATTTATGGGGCACAGTATGAGAATGTATTCAATTCATGAACACACTGTATAATGATCAAATCAGGTTAACTTAATTAATAATGAAATCAGAAGTAATTTCTCCTTCCTCAACTATTATCACTTCTATTCCTCAACTATTATCATTATTATCACTGTGTTGTGGACCAGTAAATGCTTTCCCAATAATTACAAAATTATAGTAAATTGCTGTCAACTATAGTAGAA
Source organism: Fukomys damarensis (assembly GCF_012274545.1). Classification (NCBI taxonomy): domain Eukaryota; kingdom Metazoa; phylum Chordata; class Mammalia; order Rodentia; family Bathyergidae; genus Fukomys; species Fukomys damarensis. The sequence goes on along the minus strand of NW_022900913.1, from coordinate 26,334,653 downwards.
CTAATTCCACCTAACTAAATGTACTTTAGTACCCACCATCCAGTGTCCCTTTCTTCCTTGCCCTTAATCTACCTCACCTCTAGTGACCACTACTCTATTCTCTACTACTAGGTAGTCAATACTTCAGCTTTCGTGAATGATTGAGAACATACAATATTTCTTTGCTGGGCTTATTTCACTTAACATAATGTCCTGGCTGGAGTTTTCCATTGTTCTCTTCTCTGTTTAAAAGCTCTTTCCTGGGATATCAGTCACCTTGGTTTGCTGTCTTATAGGCTTTGGTCACATAGACCCCCTTAAATGCACTCATCCCTACTTGACATTTTAATATTTATTTATTTATTTATTTATTATTTATTCTCTGCCACTACAGGTAACATATAAACTATCCACTGTCAGCAACACTATCTTTTCTGTTCATTGTGCTATTACTAGTGTTTTCAGTAATGCATGGAATATGAAATATGCTCAATAAATTTTGGTGGGATTAATATTCTGTTCTAACATGCTCATTTAATCAATGAGTAAGCCATGTTACTGAGAAGTAAAATGACTAGCCCAAGGGCACACAATTGGTTTATAGTAGAGTAAGACAAAAAACACCCAAAAAACAACTAGCTACCCAAAGACCTAAATAATGGTTCTAAAAGCTGAGTCCCAGGGAAAGATTGCACACACACAGTTTAGTAGGGGAATGTTTTCAGAGAGCAAAAGGAGGGGAATAGTAGGGTGGAATCAATCAATAAGGGATTACACGGTTGGTGTCTGTTCCAGCTGATTGACTGTTCTCCCTCTCCCCAGGACCCTTGAGGAATATTAGAAGGTGCACCTCAGAGATCTTCATCTAGGGGATGAAGAAGGTCCACTGACCAAAGGTGCTTTGTGTGTTCCGAATCTCACCTGTGTGCAGGTTCCCTTGGGCTTCCCACTGTCCAGATGCACCTGTGGAAAGCTGGCCTAAACTGGCTTAGTCCTGGCCATCAACATAGCTGCTGGAGCAAGGGATAAGAGGACTGAGATTTGCAGTGGCTCAAAAGGGATTTCCTGTTCAGCTTATGATTTCTAGTCCTGAGCTTTTCTGTTCCAACATTTGTGCTCTGGGCTTAGTCACCACTAGGAAGAGCTAAAGCATTTTGCAAACTACTTCATTCACATTTTAGGTGCAATGAGCTATTATTGCAACTCAGAACTAAAAATTCTGATTCTGTGGACTTACAGAAAATTCCAAATAGACACAGGTGGCTCTAGGTCTAGGACAATTAATGACGCATTGCTAAGCCTCAATTACAAGAAGAAACAAGAGTAAGATTTTGTGTGTCTTGTTAGAACCTTATCTGAAGTGGGTTAGCAATAGTCACTTATGTGCTCAAATTGAGAAACTTGTTTTGAAAAAGTGATGGTATAAAGAAGACAAGCCATTATTGTGTCAGATGTATTAGCACAAATTAGAAAATTTCAGCAGGAATAAAATTGCAATTTGGGGGCATATACCATCTCTGGTAGTCCCACTTTCCATATTCTTGGCATTTATTTGCTTAAGTAAAAATGGTATGATTTTGGCATTATTTTAGGGCAAACTTTCTAGCCTATAGCATAGCTAATGCTTGGTAAAAGATGGTAAAGGGTGAATTCTTATGCCTAGTTTAATTGCTTTATTGTTGAGCTCTTTGCCACAGGATGAAACATAGCCTCCGTGTGGAACATTCTCTTCTTATTTTCAAAGGTCTCAACGTAAGCTTTAGTGGTTTGTAATGCAGAAGTTTGAAAGTAAGAAGATCTGAGTTTAGTATCATCTGTCCACAGTGATACTTATGGAGGTGCCCATTGTACCACCACATTTCTGTGGTCATATTGAGCTATCACAATTGAGTCCTCTTTCATTCCATTCCCACTTGCCAGGCTCCTTCAGGGCCAGGAATTCTTAGCCCCCTCCATGCCCTCTGCTCTTCCCACCTCATACCTGTGGGAGGTGAACACTGTGAGCTGAAAACTCTCATAACTATGCTTTCCTTTTTTTCTAACAAAGAGATAGAAATACTGTGAATCCTCTTTACTGGTGGGCTACATATTTACAAGTCCACCCACTCCCAAAATTTATTTGCAGTGCCAAATGAATTCTTGTAATCCATCTGCTGTCATCTGAGATCTGCAGAGTCATCTAATGTGTACATTTCCAGCTGAGTTCCAGCAAGGCAGCATTCATTCTGCATTCTTGTTTTAGTTCTCCAGCAGAACAGACAAGTATTTTTTTCATGGTGTATCTGGTGCCAATGCTGTTTGTATCTGGGGACCCAAAATGCAGTGCTGAAGTATTGTTTCATGCTCCTAAACACAAGAAGGCTGCCTTGTTAAGAAAATGCTTAGGGGAAGAACAAAAAGGGAAACGAAAAAAATGTGAGAGAATGAAAAGATGAAAATAAAGTGTTTGTAGATGGGGAGGGGAGCAGGGGGTGAAGGGAGGGCAGAGGTAAGGGGAAAAAAATGAGAATCAAGACTTGCCATGTAGAGGTACATGATCCCAACAATGAATATAACTGTACTGTATCCCTAAAATGTACCAATAAACTCAATAAAATTAAAAAAAAAAGAAAATGCAATGCATTTGGTAAGCTTTGTACAGGCACGAGTTATAATGCTGTAAACCATGCATTCAATGGCAGTGAATAACTAGACTATCATAATAAAAAGTGCCTTTAAACAAATTCACACCTAAAAAAGGTTCTGTGTTGGTAATTTGCTCAATATGCTTGCAGGAACTTTGCCTTATATTTCCTTTAGGAGCAATGGTTTACTTTTTTACTAATTTATTGTTAGTGGAAACTTTATAACACATAAACTGCACGTAAGTAGTCATACCTTCCTCAAAGGTTGTCATGAGGATCAAATGTATCAGTATATGCCAAGTGCTTAGAACACTGCCTGGCACACAATAAGCTCTTCTATCTAGATCCACTGTGCACCCACTCCTTCCTAGAGGTCATATGACCTTCCTGAGGCCTGAACAGGTAACGATGCACTGGTACCCTCTGCTGTTGGATCCCCCAAGCTGTCTGCTCCCCACCATGTACTCTAAGTCCAGCAAGGCCCACCGCCTTATGGATTTGCCAATGCATGCATACCCACCATGAAAGCTGTTTCTCATCTGGAAAGCCTTTTAGATAAACCACATTTTCTACTGAATCTCTTGACAATGCCTTTGGGGTCATAGGGCTTCTGAAACTGGAAATCCAGGAAACACTTGTTTCTCTGATTTCTTCTGTCACATCCTTCCCTAAAGCAATGAGGCTTCTTGATCTGGCCACAATATGAAGAAAGGGCCCAAAGGGAGAAGGAAATACCAAGACTAAAAATAGGATGAAGGAAAAGTGGGGGAAGCATTTAAAATAATCTTATCCTTTAAAATTTTTTCTTTGTCAATCTAAATAAATATCAGACTAGTACTGCAAAGAAAAAAGAAGAAGAGAAAGAAATAATGGTTAGCTTGAGTGTTCCCTCTGTGACTACATCACATATATCATTGATTGATAGTCCTTGTGCTCTCAGAAAACAAGTTATATCTGTCATGTTCACTGATGTTTCTCAAGCTTCCATCGCAGTTCCTTGTGAGCGCAGGTGCTGACAATGTCCACTGATAAACTAATGAGGTGAAGAAAACACACACACACACACACACACCTATATATGCACACAAACACACTGGTACTTATGTAAATTTGAAGATA
>NW_022900913.1:26298522-26330682 GCF_012274545.1 Fukomys damarensis | reverse complement strand
ACACACACACACACACACACACACCTAGATGCACACAAACACACTGGTACTTATGTAAATTTTTGAAGATATAGTATTTACATGATGGGCATAGGTATGAATCATACTTAATCTGCTATTTTCTGAAGTGCAGGAAATAATCAGAATCGTCTTCTTGTGAAGATCCATGGCAACACAGGGGATCTTTATTCTGATTTCCTTTGGGCATAAAGTAACCAGCAGTGACTTGAGCTGTGTCACCTCCACTATTGGTCTGGGTAACACCACATAGCTGGTAAAGTGAGGCACTGACCAGAACATAGTTAAGTGCAAACACTGACTTGGATACTGTTTTGTATCCTCAGTTCATTAGATTCCTTGGTCCTGCAAGCCTCCTCATTTCCCATTTGACTATAATAGTTTTGAACTAAAGAAAAAATTATTTACATATTTCTATCCACTTGGATTTCTAAGCTGAGCTATTGTTTAAGTTGTAGCATAAGTTATGAAATCTGACATCTGTCTGCTGAAGCCATTCATCCTCCTGAGGTGATCTCTGGCCTGAGTTTATCAAGACAGCCTGGCTCTGAGGAAGTGCCAGCTGAGCCTCTTGTGGGCTCTTCTTTGTAAAGGCCTGTTGGGCCCCGTAAGAGGCTGATGTCAGCAGGAGGAATAAATGTAGTCTGTAGATAGATATGGGAAGTAGAAAAATAATAAAATGGTTACCCTTTATTGCAGCTAGCATGACTAGGCTTTGTTTAGAAGATTATTATGGAAGATAAAAATCTTTAGGTTAAGTAGAGGAAGCAAACAATGAATTTCCATAGCCCTGTATTGGCTCTTGGCATATCCAACTGTGTAAATAGATAAAACGTGAATGTTTTCTTCCAACATTTAAATATTGTATTAGATGAATTTCCTCAGTGGTCCACTATCCTTTCTAAGCATATCCTGTTGTACTATTGGGACTGTAGCTACATTTCACAGTAGTTTGGGAACTCACAAAAAAAGCATTCTCCCCAGTACACTTAAGGGAAGACAGTAGCTTGGTCAAGATTTTAGTCAACTATTTAATGAAGAAGCCAATGGGGAAGACACAGGGTTAACTTCAGTCAGAGTTTATCAACCCGGGGCCCTTTTACACCCTCTCCCAAGGACATTGGTCCAGGTACCTTTTTGGTTAGCACAACAGGCAGAGGAAGGAGAGCATTTCAACATGTTCTTTTTGGTTAATTGCTAGGCTTGATACATGACTTCTGATAGTTTTTACATTTCCACAAGTTAATAAAGAATGTCTTGTGTTACGATATCCAGAGCTACCACAAGTCCCAAAACTCCTTTGAATCAATGACGCAGTGTGGCTGCCTCAGGAATTTCCCTTCATTTCAGGTTCTGTCCAGGTCCTTCACCATACTTGTCATTTACAGGTTTATGCATTTGCACATCACTCATGACTAGACCATGTATTCTTTGCTTCCAGAGAACATATTTCTTCATTGCACCCCACTGACCACAGTCTTCCAACTGGCCTAAAATACATCAATATTCAGGTCATAAAACTGATGCTTAATTTTTGGAATCCAGTAATTAGACTGTTGGATATCTACAAATAGTTTCCCTATGAAGTTCCAACTAACAAGAATGTGAAGTGACCCAAATCATCCATTCTCCCACTATTCTGGATAAATTAGGGCTCATGGTACAAAGAACTAGTTTTGTGTTTGGGGGGGTCAAGCTTATAGAAGTTTTTGTGTTTAGAATTAGAGATAGGGACTCCTTGAGTTCTGTCTTTATCTGGGAAATAAAGTGGACACATCAATCCCAATCAAGAATAAACACTAATCTGTTCAGGTAGATAACTTGTATTTGGTAAAGCAAACTGGGAAGTTGATATTGAAATATTTTTAACAGTAGGATCAGACCTACACTAGATTGTGGGTAGTGCTTTAATTCCCTGGACATGCTCCCACCTCTTGGTATGTCCCCTTCAGTCTGGTGTTCTCAGAAGTCACTGACACTTCACTGGCAGAAGCATCTGAGTAGCGTGCTTTGGTGCTGAGTAGTATAATGTCTTCCTCTACTCAGGAGACTTGTACTTTAAAATAAGGACTCAAGAATGAATCACTAATAATGGATTTCCAGTATTAGATCCTAGGATGGTATTGATTTTCAGGAGCCCTGCCTCAGTGTCCCTCCAATAGCACTTTGATTAAGCATGAAAAAATAAAGCAAGAACCAAAAAACTTAGGTTGGAGTCTTATGGGTTGATGATGGATTTTTTTTTTCTGATACCAGGAATTGAACTTGGGACCTTGTGTTTGTGAGACAGGTGGTGGTACCACCAAGCTAAATCACCACCTACAATGGGATTTTAAGCAACTTATTCTTAAGCTTTTATTCTCATTATTTCTATAGCTATCAAGTATGGAGAAGTACCTAGAATTTCTATCAAGGAAGGAAAATAGTTTGCAAGGCTGTTTGATCTTTGCAAACTAGCTTGTATCATCTTAAGAAGCTAATAATGAATAAGTAAGCATAAGATATTTTAGTTTTATTGTTTCCTGGAATTGGTTTCCTTTGGGACTCTTTAGGTCAGAAAGTTAAGTTTAAAAAACAGCCTGGAGAATGATGGTAGCAATTTATTGAACAAGTGTTTTGTATCTGACCCTATTCTGAATACTTTTCCTTTTGAAGTCATGACCCTATTAGTAGTTTAACCTTTTTTGTTTGTTTGTTTGTTTGCTTTTTACTGTTACACACATTATAGGTGAGGAAGCCCAAGGTCATAGCTGCAGGATGTTAGCTTCTTGCTATGCTATCTCTTCAGTCACGTTCATGCTGCCTATACTATCCTAAAATAATTTTTCCACTAAAACAGAGGGTCTATGCATGATTGAAAAGGAAGATGACTTGCTAAATATGCTAATTCAGCTGTTTTTTTTTTTTTCCAGGTGTTGGCGGTGCCCTGGGTTACCTCTTGGGTGCCATAGACTGGGGCCATCTGGAACTGGGAAGAGTCCTGGGCACAGAATTTCAGGTCATGTTCTTACTCTCTGCCTTGATTCTCATTTTGTGTTTTATCATTCATCTGTGCAGTATACCTGAAGTCCCACTTAGAGATGTTGCAAAAGACATTCCCCCACAGCAGGCCCCTCAAGACCCCTCATTGTCATCACATGGAATGTATGAGTATGGTTCTATCGAGAAAGATAAAAATGGTTATGTAAATCCAGAGCTGGCAATGCAGGGAGGAAAAAACAAAAGTCCAGCTGAACAGGTAAAGATACAAATTATTTTTTTCTTTACTTGGATCTTCTTTCTTTTTTTTTTAATTCATTGTTTTGTTTGCTGCTTGTTTGATGTGAAGAGTTTTGTGTTAATTGAATCTTCAAAATCTTGATAGTTAGTATCACTTGTAATTAAAATTTGCACCTTAAAGAAAAATGTGTGCATTTTCCTCTGGTCTTCATGTCTTCTAGTTTTTTAAGAACTTGAAATCAGGGAAGATGAGGCCATCTGTGAAAGGTTAGGCCAGGTGAAAGCCCTGTAAATATCCTCCGGCCTGAAGAGTTCCTTGGTTGCATTAGCTACATTTCAAAAGTTTAAAATCCCTTGGGGCGAGTGACTACTGTTCATAGCATCCAAGTTCAGAACCTTCTATAACTAAAAATATTCTTTTGGGTAACATTGATGTAGAATCACTTCCTTCAATCTGAGTTTAAATATCAGCTCTTTTGTGATACAGTAGAAGGAGAGGGGATAGGGAGAGATAGAAAGAAAAGAAAAAGGAAGGAAGGAAGGAAGGAAGGAAGGAAGGAAGGAAGGAAGGAAGGAAGGAAGGAAGGAAGGAAGGAAGGGAAAGAAAGAGAGAGAAAGAAAGAAAGAAAGAAAGAAAGAAAGAAAGAAAGAAAGAAAGAAAGAAAGAAAGAAAGAAAGAAAGAGAAAGAAAGAAAGAAAGAAAGAAAGAAAGAAAGAAAGAAAGAAAGAAAGAAAGAAAGAAAGAAAGAAAGAAAGGAAGGAAGGAAGGAAGGAAGGAAGGAAGGAAGGAAGGAAGGAAGGAAGGAGGACAAAGTTGCAGAGGCCAGGTGAAGCATGGTCCATAGAAGGCTCGATAATATGAAGACTGGGTAAATCTTTGGATTTGGCAATTAGGAGTTTGTGTAAAAACTTGAAGGTATCAGGTGAGATTTGTAATTTGGAAGAAAAATTTTGAAGGGGATTGAGGAAAAACTCAGTAAAAAATTGGGGGCAAGTAGTGAGTATAGCAGAGATAAAAGTTGCTATGAATGATCAAAAGTGTTGGATAGTGAATGGGGCATGGATTTTGGAAGAATCAAGTTGAAGTTTCAGTCATGGCCTCCAAATGAGTTAAGGTATAGGTGATTTTAACTTGAAGTGTTCTAGGCTGGGGATTTAGCTCAGTGGTTCGGTGGCCTGCCTTGCAAGTGCAAGGACCCAAGTTCAATCCCCGGTGCCAAACAAACAAACAAACAAACTAACTAACTTGAAGTCTTCTATAAGAGATACAAGTCATTTCTTCTCTCCTGTAAAAGTCAAAACGGATGGTTCTGAGCTGATCTAATATTCTATGAGGGACCTGGAACCCTGCTCTTTTGTTGCTGTTAGTTTGAACACGGAGCTTTCATTTTGAGTTTCAAGATGATTTCATCAATTATTACTACTATGTCTGAATTTCTATGACCAGAGAGGAGAAAAGGAAAGGTTGTGTTCCTTTCCTTTATGGACACAACTCAAACATGACTTCTTATCTATTTAGAAAATTGGCCTGAACTTATTCAGATGGCCACACACATTTCCACTCAGTGGTGACTACAACAAGCGGGTGGAACCCACATGAAACTCCTGTGACTTGTAAGAAAGGGACAGAAGATACTGGGGGCCAGTTGTTAGTCTCTGATAACTTGCTAACTTCTCATTCTGAGAGTTATGTGACCTTTTTGTTTTAACTCACAAAGTTCTTTTTTTTTCAGCTTTAATTGAGTTTATTGGCACATTTTAGGTATACAGTACAGTTACATTCATTGTTGGGATCTTGTACCTCTGCATGACAGGTCTTGGTTCTCATTTTGTCCCCTTGTCCCTGCCCTCCCTTTACCCCCTCCTCCCTTTCCCATCTACAACCACTTTATTTCCATCTTTTCATTATCTCACATTTTTTTCTTTTCCCTTTTTACCCTTCCCTGACCCGTCCCACCTTCCCTACACCTTTAGCTCCTTTCTTCCCATTTCTAATTGACAAAGTTCTTTTTTTTTTAAATATGCAAGTAAAAGATAATTGCTGTCATTTATAGAGAGTTTATAAACATTAAATACAATACCAAAGGTGAAAACGCCTACTCTGGTGATTTAGAGATATTAGTTATTGTATAAGTCTACTCCCCATCATAAAGCATCACAAATTCAGAATTAAAATCCAGGCAAATCTGATGTGCTGAGGCAGAAAGTGTTATTAATAATTTAAAATAATAAAAAGGATTACCAAATATTTTCTGATGAATGAAGTTTTATTACACACAGGCCTCACCTATCTTGCCCTCTTGGGGATGGATGCTTATTCACTTCTGAAAACTCTTTCCTTCTCTTACCACCTCAATTCAAGGCTCCTCCTTTTGACTCTTCTATTATGGTATTCTTTTCATTCCTCTGTTGGAGGCTTTTAACTTCCTGTGCCTGTTTGTTAATTTGTATCTTCCTCACCCAATGGTAAGGGAATCCCTGGAAGAGGCGATCTCTGATCTCTTTCCATTTCTGGCATTTACCTCATTGCCTGGCACAGAGGGAGCTGGCAACAAATTTTCCATTAGTGGATTATTGAATGCTCTTATTGGACAGTTTCCTGTGGAAAAGTGAAATCTTCACTTTGTCCATCTAGCTCCAAGGCCAAGACCTTCAATATTTCGCAAAGTCATTGCTTTCCAGAATGAAGGTGGCTATACAGATTGAGAACCAGGCGTTTTATTTTTAATGGAAAGAGGCCTGAATTATTTCAGAGCTCAAACTGCTTCCCATAGAGCCCATCTCCTCTCCTCTGTGCCAAAAAACTTGCTCTTTTCAACATATGGATAGTCTCCTTTTGAGTGTACTTTTGAAAATTCCCTTTCCCCATGAAAACTCTGTGCTCTGCTCCCTTACAAATCCAACATCTCTCCAGTCTTCACCTGATGTTTGTGCACCGCATATACAGTAAAACAACAACAACAACAACAAACTCTCAGGAATTTAGATACCTTGAAAAGGCTTTTTCAGGGGAATTGATGAGTCAGGGAAAAGATGCCAGCTGAATTTTCATTTTGAGTTAAAATATTCAAAAGACCTTTGAATATTTATATTCCCAGATTTTATGAAATACTAGCATAACTTGAAAGTTTCTGATTATTTTTGGAAAAAAGGATAAATTAGGTTAACAAAGAAAGCATGCTGAGAATTATGTATAAGGCAGATGCATGAATTACTATTTGAAGCAAGGCTAAATACTTGCCACAGATTCGCTTTCTCAATTGTGCATTTTTAGAAAGAGAAGGAAAGTGAGGATAAGTTATTTAATTTGAAGCATGGAAACCCCGCTTGGGCAATATCTTTTGCTACTTCTTATTGTGGTTGAGGAAAAAACAGTAATTCTGTGCTACATTTCTGTTTTAATCACCACTCATTTTGACAGATAACTTTCTACATACAGAAACAGTTACTTTTCCTAATTCCAGGGAATGTCTATTTTTTTTTAGTACTAAGTATAAGAAAATCAATATAATCATAGGCAATGGGTTAAGTGCTATGAGGTTAATGAATTTATTTAAATGAACAATAGACATTTATTTCTCACAGTTCAGGAGGTTGGGAAGTCCAAGATCAAAGCGCTGGTCAGTTTAATGTCTGCTGAGGGTCTGGTTCCCTGCTTACAACATGGTGCAGTTAGGCCATTACTCCATGTCCTCGTCTAGAGGAAAAGTGGACCAGTTAAGGGGCTTACACTAGTTCCCTCTAGGCCTTCTATAAGGCATGAAGGATTGATAATTAAAAATACCAATTTATACAAGAAACATACAATGGAAAATTCTGAGTTTCTTGCAATAAATAAGTAAAAATCATTACAATATTATGTTAAGAGTTGTAAAATGATTTGCAGTTATAATGAAAATAGAAAATCTCAGGAGACATAAATAAACTAGCTGGAGTCAATTTCATCATGTCAAGATTCAGAATAAATAAAAATCTGAGAAGAAAGGTCTATCACCACACCATGATTGATGTTCCTACCCTCAGTGTCATCAGGAGAGATGACTGATTAGTATTCCAATGTCTCTTTCTTTTCTTATATGACAAGATGTTAGAGATTGTTGTGTTCATTGTTTCAAAATAGTTGTGACAATAGTTTAGTTTACCATCCATTCAAGGTTTCTGAAACAAAAAATAATTGTAGTCTCTAGTTTTAACACAATATAACTCTAAATTAAAGAATGTATGGGGCCGGGGATTTAGCTCAGCGGTTCGGTGGCCTGCCTCTCAAGCGCAAGGACCGGAGTACGATCCCCGGTACCAAAAACAAACAAACAAACAAAAAACCAAGAATGTATGGCAAGTACAGTCATTTATATGTGCATATGTGCTTACATTGTTCTACCTTGTTGATATTTTAACTCGATTTAACACATATCACTATTAACAGGATCTAGAGAAATGAACTGAGAGGAAGGAGGTACCTGGATAAGAGCAGTTTTCTATTAGTGCATAAAACATTACTATAAACTTAGAACCTAAAGCATCCTTTAATTACCTGACTGTTTTGTAGGTCAGAAGTCTGGGTGGAATACAGTGGGTTCTCTGCTTAGGGCCTGGTAAAGTAGAAATTAAGATGTAAGCAGTGTTAGATTCTCATCTGGAGACTCAACTGGAAGGAAGCCTGTTCTTAAGCACATTCCAGTTACTGGCAGAATTCAGTTCCTCCATAGTGCTGGACTTGCAAGGGCTCATGTGATTTAACAAGAGTCATACAATTAATCTTTTGATGAACTCGAGGCCAGTCAGTAACTTTAATTGTATCTACAAAGTATCTTTGCCTTGTAAAAGACCATAATCAGCGGGAACAGCCAGGGGACAGAGATCATGAAGGCCTTTTTGGCTGACTGTGCTTTCAGAGTTGAGAAATTTAAGAACTGTAACCTCCTGTTGGCTGAGAGCTGTGAGATTTGACCGTGTGCTGCAGTATCATTAGATCCAAAATGGGTTTAATAAATTATTCACCTGAACTCCTTTCTGATTTCATGAGGTAAGGGGGCATTTGCTACTACCTTTCTTTTTGTAAGAGAAACACATTTTCTTCACACAAGAGAGAATGCTAAATGTTTCTTACATCTTGGCCTATAGCTAGCACAACTTCTAGCTATAGAAGCTATAGATAGCCTTCACAGAAAGGCTAGTCTGGGCCTGAAAGTGCTATGTAACTGTCAGTCACATTGAACAGAACATCTCCTGAAGTCTGTTCCATGGAAACTTGGGAGAAGAGAGCCTGTGTGATGGCCAAATGACAGATGTGTAACTTGGCTATGTGATCTGACTTCTGCAGATGGCTGAAGGTCACACCTCTGTTTCATATTTCATTCCAGGCACAGAGGGTAATGACCATAAAGTCACTCCGGAGCGCACTGGTGAGCATGCCTCTCCACTACCGCTGCCTTTGTATCAGCCACCTTATTGGATGGACTGCCTTCCTGTCCAACATGCTCTTCTTCACAGATTTCATGGGCCAGGTAAAGAACAAGTCTGTGCACATACTTAATGACTCACGCATCGACCCTTCAATCAATGCTTTCTTCTAGGCTCGCCTCTAGAATGCAGTGTTCAGTATACTCTCTACAGCTCAATACTGTAAGAGTATGGGAAAGAGTACCTTTGAGAGCTAGCTTAGACAAGTTTTGAAGTAGGGTGCTATACTGTGTCCAACTAGAAGATATCATGAGACCTCTATGAGTACTTAATTAAATACAACAAATAGAGGCAAACCAAAATAAGTTATGGAGACAAAGGCAGGCCACATAAAGGGGCTCAACATGATCTGGCCTTGAAGAATGAATATGAACTGCAGAAATGTAGAAGAGGAAGGACACATTCCAAACAGGAAGACAAATGGCCTTTGTTCGGCTACACCAGAGGACGGGTGGAAGGATTGCCTACCACAGGTGAAGCCAGATGCTAGAGGAATCCATATAAAGATCCAGGGGAATATTTTTAGACTTGAAGCATAAGCATGAGACTTCCTGAAGGTCCTGGAGTGGGTGTGATTAGAAGAAAGTGGTGATTTGGCTGTTAAAGAATGAGCTCTGGGCCCTAGGAAGGGTCCCTTGGGCAGCTACGTGTTTGTTGCTCTTCCCAAGGGTGGAGAAGCAGACTGCATGAAGAGTCCCTGACAGATTGCACTTGTACCTCAACAGCCCTTACCCTGTCTTTCAGATTGTGTACAGTGGGGATCCCTACAGTGCACGCAACTCCACAGAGTTTCTCACCTATGAAAGAGGGGTCGAGGTTGGATGTTGGGGCTTATGCATCAACTCTGTGTCTTCTTCACTTTATTCTTGTAAGTCTTCTGCTCCTGAAGGTGATTTTAAAGGTCTCTGGCCTAACAGAATCAAGATTTTGTATTTCTGCATCTATTTTCTTTTCTTAATAGTATCAGATCTGTGAAAATATATGGATGTCAGGAAAAAGTTAGAAAACACCACAGGAAGTATTCTTTCTCATAATGAATCCTAGGTATCATTTCCCTCCATGGTTACTTTGTTCCTGGGACTCAGTGGGTTCCTTATCAAAGTTTCCCAGAAAAATAAAAGAGAAGTTTTCAGACACAGTGATGAAGTGTTAGTTGATGAGAGATAGCTCCTGGCAGGTCTATATTTTATTGGGGCAAGATCACTAGTGGTGTTTCAGAGGTGTGCTTCTCAGATTTGCAGATGACACAAAACAGAAAGGATTGATAATACGGCAGGTTACAAGACCATCATGTAAAATAACCTTGACTCTAATGTTCCCAGACCTGTTACAGAACCACTGTCCCGGGATAGAGAAAAACTTCTCAGGTGTCAGCTTCCCGTGAGGTCTGAGCCTCCTGATCCTTCAGTTGGCTAGGTTTCCCCTAGGAGGATGTGGGATACTGGGATTTCTGCCATTGGTTTTAAAGAAGTCCAAACTCTGGTGCTACAGTTCTTGGGCATCATATAGGTTCAGAGCATGGCTAGCTGAAGTGTATGGGTAGCTCCAGGCTCTCTGTACATTGAACCAAATGAAATGTCTACTCTGAAATATTCTAGCAGGTCCTCTGGGTTGGCAGTTTGAATCCTAATAACAATGAGATCTTCTTATTTCTCTCTGCTGCTCCTCCAGGGCCTTGAGAGGAAAAGCTAATCCTCAACCCAGAGCTCCAGATTTTGTGCGGGTGCAGTGGCAGCAGTGGGATGGCCCGGGTTGAGGAAGAGGAAAGAGATAGGAAAGATACTTGTTACCGTTCCTGGGGACGCCCACTGTCATTCTCATAGAGAGAAAGGTTGAATCTTCCCTTGCACTTCACCTGCTCATAGCACAACAGGAAACCTGCTTCTATTGTGAGGAAGGGGCCCAAGATAACATATAAGGGGCCAAGAGGTCCAATAATCATAAAGTCAGAACATTTTATTATTTTGAAATTTATGACATCAAATAATGGTGATTTAAAGCTTACATTTCTTTACAAACACCTTTCTTCCCCCTGGGAGTGTGTGAACAAAGAAAATTCCAGGAGGGCCTTTCAATTCCTTAAAATAAAATCAGAAAGTGACAGACCAAAAGAGTTTAATAAATTATTCACCTGAATTCCTTTGTGATCTCATGGGCAAGGAGACTATTTACCACTACCTTCATTTTTAAAAGGGTAACGCACTTTTTCACACTTTTTTTTTTTTTTTTTTTTTTTGGTACTGGGGATTGAACTCAGGTCCTTGGGCTTGTAAGGCAGGCCACCGACACTGAGCTAAATCCCCAGCCCTTCACACATTATTTTAACTTTGCATCAATTTTAACTTTTTGTTTTCAAAGAACCCCTGTTAGGTACCATTTGATTAGTCTAGCTTGAATTCCTACATGAATTTTATGACATTTGAATGCTTAAAAGTATATATTTAGATCCTTTCTCATTAAAAGTCCTGTGTATTAAGTAAAGTACTACTTGAACAGTCTTCTAAACTTTACTGATGTATATATCTATGAGATCCCTACCACTGTAAATTCGAGCCAAAATTTTATTTATAAAATAACAGCCAGCCCAGTCAGATCCCCATGTCTGCAGGACAAAGTCTATGTTCTGAACTTGGCATTTAAATATTTTCAAATTGGCTTAGTTCACTCTTTGAACTCTACTGCTTGATACAAGTTAACCACCCTAATGACCTCCTGCATAGACTTTCTCATCTCTCTGGATTTGCCAGTGCTTTTCGTTTTTTCTACCTGACTTCTTCTATTTCTCCACCAACATAATTCCTAACTATGCCTTTTGACTAGCTTTAAATATTACTTCCTCTATGAAATCAAGATTTTCCCTGTACTCTAATCCACCCTGGCCAGAATCAGTCATTTTTTGTCATTTCCAGAGCACAGTGTATTGCTCTTTATCTTGGATTCATCAGATACAGATCCAGTATCTGTATGTAAGGCAGCTCAATAGAGCAGCTTTGGGGTTGGGGTGTGATGTGATGACAAGGAACATTTTTCAAGCTCCTTTTGCATAGCAAGCCACATTTACACCAATCGGAGTAGCAATCTTAATTGTTCTTAATGGACACTACTATTTATGGGCAATGATTAAATCAACAATTTCCTTCAACTCTAAGGAGAAGACTATGGAAGGAGATGACTACCCTGGACATCAGTCATATCAGAGTACATTCCACATTTGGCCTTGAAATTTATTGACTTCTCTCCATGAACAGACCATTTCTTGGTCAGACTCTCCGTGTTTATACTGAAGTTTCTTATGTTTCCAAATATCCCTTTATGCTTGGATGGGAGCTCAATATCGATGGTATCTTTTAGGTAATTAGACACCTTAGATTAAATGTATGCATAAACGTAATCATTAAGCAAACAGGCTTATCCAGAATTATTATGAAACTGACCTAGCTTATATTGTGTCTACTTTCAACCTTAGCAACAGCCCTCCAGATAGGAAAGATTTAACAGAGGATCCAATGCTGCTTCCTTGTCATTGCCAGAGTTTTTCTTGCACCCAATGACTCCAGACAGTGTTTTGTCTCATAGTTGATTCAAATACAATATAAATAAGGGTTCTTGCCTTTAATGTAGAAGCCTGATAATTATTTAGTTTTGTCTCATAGTTGATTCAAATACAATATAAATAAGGGTTCTTACCTTTAATGTAGAAGCCTGATAATTATTTAGATAATTATTTAGATAATTATTTAGATAGATATGGAAAGTCTCATTCTTGAACACGTACATTTCAATATCTATAATTTATTCTCTACTTTGCATGTTCCAGTAGGGCTGAGCTGGGGATTTAGCTCAGTGGCACCTCGTCTGCCTGAGCAAGATCCTGAATTCAATTCCTGATACAGAGAGAGAGAGAGAGAGAGAGAGAGAGAGAGAGAGAGAGAGAGAGAGAAAGAATGTACAGATTTAAAACTGATTTTAAAAGGAAGATTAATGATTTGGGGGGAGTTTTCCTTACCTTTATAAAAAACATTGTCAAGTGTCTTGAAGCAGAATTAATTTTTTAAAATAAAATTCACTCCATCCCTACAGTTGTATAAGGAAATTAAATTTACCTACTTGGAGAGAAACTGAGTTAATAGCTATCTTTTGGACCAAGCAGTGTTTGCAGAACTAATAGTAACCATGTTAATTAGGCATCTTTTATGTCCTCAGCATTTGGCTGAGTTATTTTTCAGACATTTTCTCATTTGATTCTAACCATAAAGCCAAAAGAAGTTTTATTATTCCCAGTTTTCAGACAAGAAAGCTGAGGTGATGCAAAATTAAGAAACTTGTCTATATGAAGGAGCCAGCCATGGGCCTTGTGGGTCCTTTATCAGCCTAGGAAGGGTGAGTGAGAAAGTCAAGTCAGAGAAAGTGTCCTCAGAGATTCGTACATCTTTTACTTCTTCCATATGTGTTTAGACTGCATTCAGATGAGGACTAAGAAACTGTGACTTGGATCATTCTGAAAGAGCTCACTGATGTAATTTTCCCCAGCTGACATTGGACAGTAGGTTCAGGATAACGATACATTATCATTTTGGTGTTATTGAACCAGACCTCTTGTGGTTCATTAAAATTTTTATTAATATTGATTTTTTTAACAATGATGGAAATAAAACCGAAAGTTCACATACACTCAGCCACTGAACTAAGTCCCCAACTCTGAGCCAGAGCTCTCTAATCAGAATAACCCCTAATTTTCTTCCAGTTTAAGCTTGTTCACAGCCTTATTTGCATCCTTTTGCTATTCAGCTCATTGCTAAACTGAGCTTTATTCTCCTCTATGGAAAAGAAAACCAGCTTAGCAGGGCAGTTTCAAGCTGTCTTCTATGCAGAAGATTTAAAACTGATAGCAAAAGCCAGCTGTTTTCAACTCACAGAGGTTCTTTTTTTCCTAACTTAGACTCAAAAACGCCTCCTAAAAAAGTGAATCTTCAAAAGAAAGGATTGCCTGAAATTATTAAATGTCGTGAGGCACGCCAGCTGTAATTTTCCCCTTTCTTCTCTCCACAGACTTTCAGAAGGCTTTGGTGCCCTGCATTGGCTTAAAGCGGCTTTACTTCATGGGATACTTGCTGTTTGGTTTAGGGACGGGATTTATAGGTCTTTTCCCAAATGTCTACTCCACCCTGGTCCTGTGCACCTTGTTTGGTGTAATGTCCAGTACCCTGTACACCATCCCCTTTAACCTCATGGCTGAGTACCACCGTGAGGAGGAGAAGGAGGTATGTGCTCATCGAACACTTGCGCTGGGTAACATCTGGACTCTCCTAAAAGCTGTTAGTGGTGGGGGTGGCAGGGTGGACTTGATAGGAAATTGTAGGGCAGAGCTGGAAAACAACAGTTCCTAAAACAGCAGTACTGAAGTGCCCACACAGTCCTAACTCAGTTGAGCCTGCTTCTTCTCTTCACTCCAGCCCCTGGTGCAACTGGTGAGCTAGGGAATGATAAATAGTACTCTTACTTGTTTGATTAGGAAAAGGGGATTCCACAATGCTGAGAAAATAGCCCACAGTCCCACAAAGGAAGGGGGACCTAGGTCTTCTACCACCACCGTGCAGTTTTCCCAGGGTGCTTATAGCCTGTCTGGATGCCTGAAATATGAGTCTCCCCACTCAAGGACTACAGAGGTGCAGGGCAGAATTCTGGGAGTCATGCGAGTGGGGAGGAAATGCCTAGGTATTTGGGAGCCCAGGCTTTAATAAGTGTACAGGAAGGAGCCATGGGTGGTCACCCCTACAATGGTACCTTGAGGGCTGCCTACCCTATCTGCCCCATCTTACCTCATCTATAGCTTGGAACTCAGACCACAGAGGAAGAGCATAGGGGATTCCTGGAAGAGTACCAGGTTAAATAGATCTAAAATTATTACCTGTTTTTATAGAAATGTGCAACTTGTTCTCTTTGCAAATATGCATATTGCTTTTTGACTAGAGCAGTGATGTAAAAGCCAATTCAGTACCTTTGACTTTTATCCATTTCGGCACAAAACTGCAAACACAGTGAACAGATGTCCATGTGGCTGTAATTCTGACCCTCTTTTGCACTATTTAACTTGGCAAACACAGCAGAGCAGAGACATAGTAAGAATCAGAACTTTTTAAACAAGGGTTGCAGCTTGCTGTCCTCATCTTTTGGCAAACATGGTCACCAATATTTCAGTACAGAATGGAGGTTTTGCTATTAAAGAGACTGTCATTGTAAAGAACTGTCCCTCCAAAGAGAAGACCTGTGGCACATAAGCTTTAGACTCAGAGAAATCTGGATTCAAGTTCTGCTTCCTGTATTTTGAAGCTGTGTTACCCTAGACATGTTATTAACTTATTTCTGAAACAGCACTTTTAAGTGAGTTCATTTTAGATGAGGTAATATAGTCACATCGCTCAACAATTATAATCACAAACAGAAGTGTGCATGGCAAGATGGCTCCTTTCGTGATTTTGCTACTCCTCCTAGCCATGATGCCTTTCTTACTACACTTGTTAGTTTTCTATATTTCTGGTATTTTAAAGTGAAAATCAAAAATGAATTATTTTCTTATTCTTCTTGCCTATTAATAGGATAACATGCTTTATTCTGCACAAAGCTTATTTTATTTAGTAATATAGGAAATCACCATTTAAACTCCTGGGGACTCAATTTCATTAGTCAAATAGAAACAACAACACACTATATAAAGTTGTTGAAAAATTAAGCAAGATAGTGTAGGGAATGTGCTTAGCATTATGAGTACTCACTATCTTCCTGATGAAGACTAAAACAGTAATAGCTAGTACTATTGTTATCATGGGGATAATAATGCTATGTACATCTAAGGCCATAGTGACTATAAATAAGTAATAATAATAAAGTTCTGACTATAAAAGAATGTTACAAAGCCTAGCATAAGAGCCAGTCAAAAAATGGCAATGTTAGTCAATTGAAACCAGATATTTAATAATTGTTAATAATTAATATTAAAATTAATAAGCCATTAAATAGTTAATATTGATCTTTAATCAAACAATCATTTTTGTAGGGGTTGAAATGTTTTTATGTTGCTTCTCCTAAGTGTTTGAGTGGCTCAGCATCCTTTTGAAAATGTTTGAATCCTTAACACTCAGCAGAAAAAAAAATAGGTTTTACTCTTTCTTTATTGGGTTCTAACACATCGTACTTATTGACTTCTTAGGAAGAGATAATTTTGCATATATTAGTCCTTGAATCTCTTATGTATGAATAGTGGCTTTTAAGAATTTGGCACAGGTACGTTGGACATTCCTGGTGGCTGTAAATCAGGCTTAGTGGCTGAAGAGGGCTTGCTGCCTATTTTTTGCAGTCCATGACCAAGATTTATGTTAAATTTTTAAATGATTGAAAAATATCCCAGAGAAGGCTAATATTTTGTGATAAGTAAGGCTAATATGAAGTTAATCACTCATGTCTATACTGTTGGAGTGCAATTTTTTATGGAGAGTAGCTGTTTTTGCACTGTAAAGGGAGTTACAACCAAAGGCTTATGACCCACTAAGATAATTACTACCTGGCTTTTTATTGAAAAATCTTGCTAGTCTCAGCCCCAAGTGACAGTTCCTTTAGCTCAAAGTGTGTTCATGTGTTTGCCTTACAGAGGCGGCAGGCCCCGGGATGGAGTGCGGGCAGCAGCGTCACTGAACGTGGAAAGGGCATGGACTGCGCCACACTCACCTGCATGGTGCAGCTGGCCCAGATTCTGGTTGGAGGTGGTCTGGGCTTTCTGGTCAATGCAGCTGGGAGTGTTGTTGTGGTGGTGATCACAGCCTCTACGGTGGCATTAATTGGCTGTTGCTTTGTGGCTCTCTTTGTTAGATATGTGGGTTAAGTCAATAAAGAGACAATAATCCTAACCTCGGGCAAGTGAAGCACATGACAAGGGATCCATCTTTTCTCTGGTTCTGCACCTTTAGGGTCTGCCCACTGGGTGCCCTGCACTGTGATTTCAGCTGAGGTCATCTGCCCACACCTCTACTAAGCCTGGCTCCCTTGCACAGAAGACCCATGTTTCAGGCATCATTTGCCTGGACTCTACCTCTGTGCACTGGTGATGAAGGGCAAGTGTGGTGCAGAGCACATGCCATCTTGTCTTCCTCACTGCATCTCAGTGTAAACATGGGCAAGGGAGGATCTATTTTGCACAGAGCATTTCCAGTCTTAATGACCCTTGAGAAGCAGACTAATTTCACCTGTGATCCTTATATTCATTGTATAACATGACTTTTAAAAAAGTCACCAGTGCTTACATAGCTGGACAGTCACATATTTCACTAAATTCACACTCAAAGCATGACTGATGAGTTTTATATTGATTTGTTTATATTCGATTTGCTCATAATTAATTTCTAGCAATGCATGACATTCTGAGAAGTCAGCTTGAACCTTTAATGCTCATTTTAGTACACAGTAAAATTATTCTGTCTAGTCTGTTCTGTTGTTTCATCCTCTGGAGCTGATATGGAGATCTTTCAATGATCTTTTGTCCCCAAGCTAAGCAGTCTTCCTCTAGCTATGTCCCTCCAACTGCACCTTGGAAACAAGAATGCTTAACAGGAACACCGTGAGCTGTGCAACCCAGCTAGTTTTGAATCCTGGCTTCGTCCCTCACTGGTGAACTATTTGGTCTCCCTAAGATACACTCACTCATCTATACATTTTGAATAATAATTCCTATATCAGAGAGTTGTGATTAATGATATATAACATAGGGTGCTTACCACTATTCTAAATGTTTTACCTGTATCAACACAGCAATTCTGAGAGTTGGTGCTGTTACTGATCTACATTTGCAGATGGGGAAACCAAGGCAGAGAGGTGTTACATAACTTACCTGAAGCTACACTTCAGCCAAGTAGCCTATCCAAGTGGTAGAGGTGGGTTTTGAATCTAGGGCCTCCGTCTCTACTACTTCCTGTAGGGACAGCACTTAGGCTGGTGGCTGACACTTGCTCAGTGCTCCATAAGAGATAACAAGCTATGATTAATTTGGAAGGCTCCTAAAGGCACATCATCCCGTTGCCCATCTCTAGGCCAACCCACTCTTTTATAAGTGTTTACTACATGACTCTCAATGCGCCCAACTAATACAGGAATGAACATTTGTCCACCTATAAAAGTTAAAAAACATCATGTGATTCCTTTCCTCCCTTTTCCTGGAGTCTGGTAGTATATTCACTGCCCCAGGTGAGTTTCTAACTGACTAAACTCTTCAGTGCTGTAAAGGGATTTTTGAAAAGGAAATGAGTTGTCTCTAAGAACTGGAAATTTGGGCATGAGGATGTTACTTCTTGATCGCCTTCTCTTCTCCTCCCATTCTTTTCTACATCCAGCACTGTGAGAGTCTTTGTGTGCACTCTGGCGTCAGCGTATCCACAGCCACCAACGCCTCTCCACTTCTTATCACCTGTACAAACAGACACTCTACTGTTCCTCACACCCACGGTTACAGGGACTCAGCAATGTGCTCTGCCTCTGGAAGATGGACTCAGGCAAGACCCCACAGCAGCCTGGTAGATGGACTCAGCCTTGTTTGGATGGGAACACAGTCCAGAACGTGGGGAGGCATTCCTTGCCGTATAGGGAGGGTCGTGGCTGGAGGAATGGGATAGAACAGGGTCCTCTAATGATGATGTGCAGGGCAGTGGCCCTGGGTGCCCAGGCGTAGGGAAAGACTACCAGGCTAAAAGCGTTTGCAGAGAGCAGACCATTTGTCATTCTCTGTTGCAGCATCCTTCCCCTTCTCAATTTTTCTGTTAGTCTCAAAAGGCAGCTGCATCCCTGTACATCATACTTTGTCCTTCCCACTACTGCTTAGGCTTTTACCTTGCTGCTACTCAATTGCCTACTTTTTTGTTTGTTGTGTTTAAAGGACCTGTCTCTGCTGCTTCTCTATTATTATACCTCTGTCTGCACTGAAACATGTGGAATACCCTTGTACTCTGGCCACTTTTGGTGTGTGTGGGGTAGGGGACAGGAGGTGGAGGGCAGGAGGCTTACCCTGAAGCAACTGCTTATTCCTGCCTACCTCCTACCCTCATCTTCTCCAGGACATGTAGTTTTCTCATGCGATGCTAGGCACCTCAGACTTCTGCACTTTCTCCCTCTTTCCAGATCTCCAGTGTTTTCCATACCTGAGTGTGCTGTTCTTTCAGCCTCCAAACACCGCTCATCTTTTCTCTAATGGGTGCTGCTTCTCAACCAGATCTCCTTGCATTGTGTTGGTACATTTACTCCCAGATGAAATACTCTCACTAATTTGGGGGCACATGCAAAGTGACAACCAGCTCCTCTAGTCTTTGGCTCCCACTCATCATCCATTCTGGAGAAGTGAGGTCACAACTGATATAGAAAAGTCATCGGGGAAAACACTTGGTCTCAACCGCAGAAGCTGGGATGACATGAGGATATGCTTGGAGGGTCAATGTCACACAATTCTCTGCAGTATAATACAAACAGTGCCAAGCCACCACTCTTTCTTCCCCTACCTATCCTTGGCCTCTGCAAAGTTTAGAAATGGAATTATCCCAAGGGTTCAGTGTACTTTATGACCATTTCTACAAGGACTGTTTTAATATTTGAAGATTTGGAAATCAGTTCATGGCCAGCTAAGATGCCATCCTATCTGCACCCCTAAGAACTCGAATGTTGTCATCACTGAGCCACAGGACATGGTTTCTTCCACATGTGATGCTATTGCATTAAACATTAAAGTTTCCAATATTGGATAGGCTACTTGGCTGAGGTTGGGAGCTAGAATAGGACTCTGTCTCTGTCTCTCTGTCTCTGTCTCTGTCTCTCTCTCAACACACTGTGCAAATACTTTGCACATTAAAGGTTTGAATGAGTGGATAAAATCCAATTTAAGAAGACTCTAACCACCTCTGGGAACCCAAGCATTTTTTCTCAGTACATTGATGATATATTCTGTCTGACAAAACAAAGTTCTGTTTCCAAACAAATACAGAGACAGAAATATTTTCAGCAGAAATCCTAGGAAATCTTATAGGAGAAAGGGAAACTACAATGTTTTGCTTCCTTAATGAAGTACCTCATACTCCAACCACAAAACATTTGATCACCACAATTCTATCTTCTCACAACCCATAACTTTCTGCCTAAATTGTACTTATATTTCAAATATTATGTTGGACAAGAAGTCTCTTATCCCCCAGCAGGACTACTTTTTCCTTTCCCTGTATTCTCAAAACACTTTGTTTTAGCTTTACTACAACATTCTATTCATTGTTCCCTGTATTATCCTGTTTGTGTCCCCGATTGTCTGTCCTTCTAAATATAGAATTCAGGAAAGCTTTGTTTCATGTCCTTGATCTCCACACTTAGCACAGGTCTTGGCATACAACAGGCATACAAAAAGTAATAATGATTTTATTTGATTTTACCACATCCTTTTAAACTCTTATCCTCATTGTAGAAGTTATCGTCTTTGATTTCCCCTGCCATTTTTTCAGAAGGGCCCAGCTTTGGACTTGAACAAGTTTGCCCTTATTACAGAGCTTCTTCCTAAAGACTTTACCTCCAACCCCTTCTCTTTTCATGTTAGTTCCTATTGTTGCAGAAAAATACATTTCAACACACATTTCTAAGAATTCTGAGCTACCCCACACAGTGTCCTCTTCTCAAAATTGAAATGTCAATTTGCTCTGATAAGAGTCTAGAATTAGTGATGTGTGCAGATATCCTGCTGTGATAGTATGTAATTGATTTTTTTCCCATATTGATTTTTCTTGTATTTTGGAGACTTAGGGGGGTTATATGTCAACCTTCATTAGTCCAGTTGCTAGTCAATATTAATATCAATAAGTTTTACCTATTAGAAATGAAAAGACACTAAAATGACAACT
Source organism: Fukomys damarensis (assembly GCF_012274545.1). Lineage (NCBI taxonomy): Eukaryota > Metazoa > Chordata > Mammalia > Rodentia > Bathyergidae > Fukomys > Fukomys damarensis. The sequence goes on along the minus strand of NW_022900913.1, from coordinate 26,310,073 downwards.
TTGAAACAGAAGCATTAATCTGTTTCCTGAAAGGTGACTTTTCAGGATTGAAATCAGGCAGCTTTTGTTTCTGTGGAAAGTTCTATGAATGTTGCGTAATTGTACTGTGTCGTGTTACAGACAATGGGACAAAGGATGGCAGAGTTGTAGATCTCATATTTTGAGCCTTAAATCTCAGACATTGTGAAAAATTTCAACAAAATTACTAAACAATTCTACAGTATATGAAACTGTTTAGACACATTTTCTAATGATTATTTGTTTATTAAAACTGCCACACTTGGAGGTGCCTGCTTTACCAGTTTCTTAACACCCAAACCAGATTGCCAAAGTAAACAGTAGTAGCACCTGTATCGTTCCTGGCAGATGGATGGACAAGTTGATATTTCATCTCAGTTCTTAGAACAACAAAGGACTTTGTGGGGAGCTTAACATCTTAAACTGCTACACTGACAGGGCTGTCACAGAAAAACGTGAATCACTTCTCAGAGACAGCCCTGTGGACTGTCTGGAAGTTAGGGAAGAATTTAACATGCATATGCAATGTACAAAGCATTCTTTAGAATAAAAGGAATTTGGTTAATTATTACCCTTTGGGAATTCTGTTTCTTACCTTCCTTGCAAATAATATGAGCAATAAAGAACCTCACACTTGAAATTCTGGTGATTCTCTCAGAACAGCCTTTCCAATAGCCTCCTTTCTTTGGAGTGACTTCACTTTAGTCTTGAATTCTTTTTCCCATTTCACACCTCTCCTTGAAGTAACAGACTCCAGCATTTAGGAATTTGGTGTACAGGAAGCCACTGCACATTCCTACAGCATCTCTTACTCTTCTAAGCATGCCCCAAACCTCACAGAGCACTCTTCCATTCTCTGGTGCAGAGGCTGAATGAGAGTAGCATCTCAATTTCCAAACAATGAAAACAGGGGACTGCAGATGTACCCTTGCTCCCAGGGAGCTTTTCAGGATGCTTCTGAGCCCCGCTCAGCTACAGAATATGAACCAAAGGGAACCCCGTGTCCAGGCACTCAGACTGCTTGTTCGCAAGGGAACTAGAGCACCCAGATTCCAAGGTGCTCCTGCTACACATCCTGCTTAGTTCCCAAGTGAGTGAGCACCTGAGTCCCATTAGAGGCAGTGTCCTAAGGACATTTTTCTACTCAGCCTCTCTAATCACACTGCATTAAGGCCACTCGCAAATAAATCTCTCTCTTCCACTTGAGACAGATGCTTTGCCCCTAGTAACATCTGAGCTCAGAGGTGGCAAGCTTGCAGTCAAGCTCAGCTTATGCCTGCTTGTCCGGTTGGAAACACAGATAATACCATAGCTCCCCTTGCTCCTCTCACTTCTCATTTCTCCTGGGACAGACCAACATGGTCAATCCTTTCTCCTAACTCTGAAAAGAGCTCTTCCCTCCAAACTCACTACCAGGGCAGAAACTCAGACCTTTGCTCCTCAAGGCAGTCTTGCAGGCCAAAGTGAAAAGGAAAAGATTTTTGGGGTGGCTTTTTCTGTCTGGATGCAGCTTGAAGGCCTATAAGAGCTCCATAAGCATTTGTGGAATAAATATTCAGTCATCAGTACATCCTTTGGCTGGGACCCACTCCTGGAGGCCCAATTTCTTGACTTTCCTGATGCCTCTCTGTCTCTGGGAGCTCCTGTCCTGCCCAGGGTAAACAGCACAAAGAGAGGACACAGGGGTGGGTTTTGGTGGGGAGTCAGGACTGGTGACCAGGTCCTGTGGGAATGATCTCCACTTCTTTGTCAGCTTCTTCTCTGCCTGGTCTTGCAACCTTTCTTCTCCAGAGAAGGCCCTCCAGCCCATTCACAGGTCTCCTCCTCTACCTTCCTCTTTCTTTCCTTCTACTTCTTAAAGTGGGGCCCCACAGTCTCCAGTTATCCACTCTCCTTTGTCCCTGGCCAGGGTTGGGTCCCTTTTTTACTGCATACCCTGAGTTTTACTTCTCATCAGTAGGCTGAGCTGCTGGGCAGCAGATCATAGCGACCCCCACTGTAGACCACCACGCCTGGCGGGTAGTAGAGCAGGTCAGTCTCGGCAGCTACACGGAGCGGCGCCAGGGCCTGCAGCCCGTGATCTTCTGGCTCTGGCTCTGGCTTGGTAGTAGCGGTGAAAGGACGCATGTTGGTAAGCGAGGGTGATGCGAGCCGCCATAGCAGGTTCTTGAGGGCCTTGCGGAATTCACGTCGTACTAGGCAGTAGAGGATGGGGTTGAGGCAGCTGTTGGAGTGTGCCAGGCACACGCTCACGGGGAACGCATACACCTGGCACAGGAAGTACTCCTGGCTGAAGGGCACCACATTGAACTTGATGAGGATACTCCACGTGGTGAGGGCCTGGTTGGGGAGCCAACACAGGAAAAACGATAAGATCACGATGGTCACTGATTTAGTGACCTTGGACCGTCTCCGAGCGCTGGCTCCGGTCAGGCCTCCGGCTGCTGCTTCAGTCCCCACCACGCGGCGGTCAGAGATGAAGCGAACCAACAGAAGGTAGCACAGGCTAATGACGCCCAGAGGCAGTACGAAGCCCAGCAGCACCTTCTGCAAGTGGTACAGGCCCAGCCAGAACTGTCTGTCACCACCCAGCAACTTGTTCGGGAAGTGCACCAGGCACAGCTCCTCGCCCATCACCTTGATGGTGGTAGAAAAAATGGCATTGGGCAGGGAGCCCAGCGCGGCCAAAGCCCAGATCAACACACAGGGCGCCTTGGCTGAGAAGCAGCAGCTGTCTTCCAAACTCTGGCAGCAGCAGTCAGCATGGCCGTGCCCTCGGGTCCGGTGGCTCCTAAGAGCCGAGGCCACCGAGTGGTAGCGCGCCACACTCATGGCTGTGAGGAAGAAGACGCTGGCGTACATGTTCATGGACGTCACGATGGATACGATCTTACACATGGCCTTGCCGAAGGGCCACTTGAAGTCCAGCGCGTTCTCCACCGCCCAGAAGGGCAGAGTGAGCACGAACTGAAAGTCGGTCAGCGCCAGGTTGGTGACAAAGAGGTTGATGGAGGACTTGCGCCAGCCCTGCTTGCTCTTCATCAGGTAGAGCACAAGTAGGTTGCCCGCCAGCCCCAGCGCACAAACCACCCAGTACACCGCGCTGATGAGGATGCGCACCCGGGCCTCTGTGTCCGAGTTCCCGGGCCCGCCGCTGCCCGGGGGATGCCCTGGAGCCGCGCCGTCGGGCAGCTCCAGCCCCAGCTCCCACCACAAGTCCTGAAGCTGCAGCGAAGCGTTGCCACTCGAGTTGGCGGCCCCCAGAATGTCCGGGATCAGTCTGAAGAGGTCCGCGAGCTCTTCACCTTCAGCAGCCTTGTGCATGGTGGCTGTCGTGGTTCTAGCGGCTCCCTGCATGCCCGGGCACCTCTAGGTCATGCCTGGGGAACAGCGACTAGGGAAGCAGGCTCTCCCCGGGGGTGGCGCCCGCCCAGCGAGCACGGCGGCGAGCGCGGGAGCTTTCAAAGAAGCAGCAAAAGATAGCGCCTAGGAACCGGGTGCTCGTGCGCCCCCAGCGCTGGGAGCTCTAGGGCGCAGGAGCTGAGCTGGGCGCCTGCACCGGCGCTGAAATGGAGAGCTGAGGGCAGAGCCTAAGGGGAGCTGCGGGTGTCCAGCAGTCTCCAGCCGAAGGACAAGACTCTGGGTTCCCACTGCCCGACCGAGATCGCCCCTTTTCCCGCTGTCACTGGCGCAGGGCCGCAGAACCCACCTCCTGCTCAGGAACGCGGCTCCGGACAGCTCTTCCTTTCTTCCAGTACCTTTGTTTCTTTCCTCCGCTGCTGCTCCACGAGGTTTCCGTCCTTTCAGAGAAAAATCAGTTGGGAAGTTGCCTCCACCTGGCTCTCGCATCCCGGAGCTCTGCAAGTGGCTCAGTCTCCCCGCTGTTAACTCCCAGTGAACCTGCCGCAGGATATTCGCTGGCTCCCACGGAGCCCGGCGGCCGCCCCCACGGAGCATGCGTAACCCGGCTCAGAGAGGGGGCGCTTTCCTAGGTGCTGAACCCCGAGTCTCCCGCAGCCACGCAGGAGGGAGGGCGGGGCTGCCGGCACAGCCCACAGGCACTCCCTTTGGTCTCTCCAAAGTTTCAGAAAGAAAGGGTGGCATTTATTTTCTTGGAGAGGGTTAGATTTGATTTGGGTTCCCTCTTGCTTCATTATTCTCAAATACTAATACTTTGAAGGTTTTTTCTTTCTGCCTCAGAGTGGTTCTGAAAATCCTTCATCTCCTGACCACTTTCCTGTTAAAAACAAGAGTGACCTCTTTGCGCTATTTAGAGGATGGTCTCTGAGTTAGTAACTTCGGGCGGTTTCCAGGATCTCTCAGGGACGGATCCTCACTGAATACTCAAATGCAAGTTCTGCTTCCCCCTTCTTCTCTAATTGACCACCTACTTGGTGTCTGACTGCCAGGATTTCCAAAGGGTCTTCGGTGTATTCTGAGCCAAGCAAAGCATGTATTTTGTTGCAGACTTCACATATGTTAAATACCACCTGTCCAGTCTGGGACCCAAGCTCCTGGACGTATGCCCCATACTCTTTAGCTAGATGCAGATGAAATCAAAGATAACAGGGCCATTATCTCTTCTATTCAAAGAAGAACTCTTTATGAGATGTTTTCAGATCAATGGCAGTAAATTCTAAGGAATCTTACATGGGACAAATGGAAGCCATTTGATTACTTCTTGAATTGTGGTTAATTTAAATGCTAGTTCAACTGCTCTAGTGTAAATTACACTTTTAAGGATGGACTTATGGAATTTGAAATTTTTTCTTCACTGGCTGAGATTAAATTGAAACAAAAATATTTTAAGCATATAGTAATTGTCCTCACACTTAAGCTCTGAGCTCCTGGTCTTGCTCACAGAGATTAAAAAGATGTAAATTTTTGAAACAGAGGATATAAATAACAACAACAACAATGAGTAATAATAAACACAGTACTCAAAATTTACAAGGGGAAGCCAGGCATGGTGGCGCACGCCTATAACTCCAGCACTCGGGAGGCAGAGGCTGGAGGATCGCTGTGAGTTTGAGACCAACCTGGGCTACATAGTGAGTTCCAGGTTACATAGTGGAACCCTGTCTCAAAAAACGAACAAAAAACAAAAAACAAACAAAAAAAAATCCTACAAAAAACTTACAAGGGGAAACAGAAATAACCGTGTTTCCAACGCCAGAACACATTTCCTTTCAAAACACTTTGCTAGAGACACTGGACCTGTATCTTGCCGCTAGAGGGCGCCCGAGCTTTAGTAAAAATCAATTCTTATCTGAAAATGAGCTCTGACCCGTTATTTCTCCCAAGCCACAAGTTGCTTCTGGGGTATATTTTATCCCTGTTCCAGTAGCCTTACCTTCACTTTCAGGATTACATTTCACTTTTTAAAAATCGAATCAAGGGCTGGGAATTTAGCTCAGTGGTTCTGTCACCTGCCTCGCAAGTGCAAGGTCCCAAGTTCAATCCCCAGTACCAAAAAATAAAATAAAAATCGAATCAAAACCTTATCTATTTTATTGAGTTTATATTTCATAGTGCTATTGAAAATCAACAAAGCCTAGGGCACATACTTAAAGCCCTCTTCTTGTTGCGTTTAAAGCAAAGGCTACTCACACAGGCCTCACCCCATAGCCCTCACCATCTCTGTGCCTCTAGTCCCATCTGACAACATATCTGTTTGATCTGATCCAAGTACAAGAAGCATTCACACTTCATGAAGAATATTGCAGGACCTTCATTCAATTCGACTCACACTCATTGGCCACTTGCTCTTAGCTGAGCACTGAGCTAGGCTGACAGACACATTATGACAAAGTCTTCTGTTATACCCTCTCTGGAACTCTTAATCTAAATGAGCAAGCAATTTAGTAATGTCTCCAACTGTATTTTTGTTTAGTCTTGTGCCTGACTAAGTTATCTAGAATGTAATGATATGTGTCAGATTCATGAACAATAATTTTACCTCTTTGATTTCCTTCCTATTTTCAAAGAGTGGGTGGGTAATAAGCAGTTGTAGTGTACTTTGATGGGCTGTTCCGGTTTTCATCTTTTAAATTTCAAGACTACCCTATGTATGTTTGTATTTGAATAAACCATAAAAAGGGAAAAGTTCAGTTTTTTGGTATTACATAATTTCTCTGCGCTCTTTCTCCTGGAATTAAGATCAAGTGCAATGGAGATTTGGAGGAAATTTTTGTTAGCAACCAGAAGCCCTTTCTTCTTCATACTGAAATCTTTTCCTCAACTTCTTTGTGCTTTTGAAGGCACATGGGGCATGGGAATTAATGAGTGAGGCCAGGGTAAAAGCACACTGCAGCATATAACTTCTGGGAGCCCAAAATCATAGAATGTAGTAAATCATTAGCTTTAGCCCTGGAGACCTGGAGATACGGAGAGATCTACTAGGGATCTCACTGCTGGGAACCAGCCTGTCAGTTCTAACTTATAATTCTCTTGACTTTTAGGTAACATCGTTTGATCCACTCTTCACTTCCCAACTTAGATCTAACTCTTCTATACTTTTCAATAGTGCTAAGTAATGATCCCTCAGATAAGTCTGCATCCTAACCCTGGCCTCTTTGATGTCAATTTGCATAGAAATGGGACTTTGGAAATGATATTAAATATAATATTTTGAGATGAGGAAGATTGTGAGGGGATAGGCAAGTGGACCCAATATGTTCACAACAGTCCATGTGATTTGGATAGGAGAAATCAGTGTCAGAAGAGAAGACAGTGTGATATCCCCAGTAGAGATTGGAGTAATGCTCTTTGAAGATCAATGTAGGGAGTACAAACCAAAAGTACAAGACCCCACCAGAAGCTGGAAAAAAAAAACAGGAAAAGGATTCTCCCCTAGATCTCTAAAAATAAACTGTGCAGATGACACCTTGATTTTCTGCTAGTGAAGCTGACCTGGGACCTCTGATCTCTAGAACTGTGAGACAATAAATTTGTGGCTTTATAGAAAGCCCCTATATCCGTGGCAATTCATTTCAGCTGCAATAGAAACCAGTGTAAGATGAACACACTTGAATATTATATAAACAGAAATTGAGAAATTCTGAATTAAATGTGTTAGTTCATCTTAATATATCATTCACTCATTCCAGAAATATTTATCAAATACCAACTTTATGATAGGTATTGTGCTATGAACTTGAAATTTAATGATAAATACAACTACTAGAGTTCATGGTCTAATAAGTGAAATTAACATTTAGGAATTGTATGATTATAATTGTAAGAAGGAAAGCAATAAAATGGAAGTTGTAAAATGATATCATTTTAATTCTTTCTGAGCCTATTTATTAAATAAGAATCGTATCTTTTCAAATTAAAGATTTAAAAGATCAATATGATATATATATATATATATACATATATATTTAATTAGAGTTTCCTCCCTAGAAAACTGTTAATACAAGGTGTACCTTATAAACTATAGTAACTCGGAAGAAAGGAAATTCAATAAACAGGCAAAGGAAAAAGAAAAGCATTCTGGGAAGAAGGTCCATAATGAGTGAAAATACCAGGCAAGCAGGAACAAGACACTTTTGCAGGTTGGGAAGAAGAATAAGTTCAGGATGTAGCACTGGGAGTGGAAAAACAGTGCTAGATAGGATGCAGGAAGCAAATGATGTCTCACCAAAAACTTCTATTATTTAACCTCAGAGCAATGGTAAAAATTTTTAAGTAGGGAGCAAAAAGATCAGTTTTTTTATGTTCAACTCTCACCCTCATTGTCCCGTGGTGGATGAACTTGTAGGGGCAAGATGAATGCAAATTAAATCAGTGTCTTTTTAGTCACTTTCCTCTTCACTGAGACACAAAACCCAGCACTCACAAATTAAAGGAAGAGAAGTTTACGTAGTCCGTTTTGCAGTTTGCAGTTGACTGACTCTAAGGCAGAAAAGCACAGCAGAGGCACATGCAGGAGAAAACTGCTTGCATCAGGATGGGCAAGAAGAGGGAGAGAAGGGAGGATCCAGCAATTAAAATACATATTTCTTGGTCACCCCCAGTTACCTGTCTCTTCTGTCCAGACCCCATCTCCTAACAGAAGGGCGTGTATATCTCGCTGTGAATCAATCACCTTTAAAAAGCCATGTCTATGGGATAATGAGGCTTTTGGGATAATCTTAATTCATACCACAGCATTCTATCTGGGATACCTATAAAACTCATGTACATTTCTTTATGCAAAATGTACTTGGTCCAACTCCAGGAGTCATGGTTATGGTTTATATCTATGTGTCCACCCAAGAGTCTGTTGTGTCCCTAGGTGGGGCTTTTGGAAAGTGGTTGAATTATGGGGGCCTCTTAGCTGAGTTGCTGAGCCAGCTCTTAGATTAAAGGTCAGCCATTAAGGGCAGGGCTTTGAGGAGTGCATATCCCTTCCTGGCTCCTCCTCTGCTTCCTGGCGTCTGTGTTGCTAGCAGTTTTTCTTCCTCTATTTCCCTCTGCCATGCTGTTCTGCCTTGGAGCCAGATAAGTGTGGACTGTAAATATGATCCCTAATAAATATCTCCCCCTTCCACTGTGGGTGTTGGATATTGCGTTTCAGCAATGAGAAAATGACTGGAACATATCTGATACGAGAAAATGGGTTAAATCTAGAGACAGCATTAGTGTTGGCTGCAAGTACACGAGTACAGGCCTGAGTGGTCCATGGATACAGTTAGGAAAATGGATAGTGTTAGGGTGGAGGGACTCAAGTATTGGGGTGTGTGGTACCCAGATAGTCTTAGGATTGAGATGAGGGTTAGGAATAGGGTAGTATTGGGGTACAGGTGCCCAATTATTGGGGTCTGGGGTACACAGATAGAGGTGGGGTTAATGATGGGGATAGTGTTGAAGTGAAAGTGCATGACTATTGGAATGCAGGGTACCTGGATAAGGTTAGGGCTGGGGTTAGGGTTAGGTGTAGGGTTTATTCATCCTTGCAGGTACCTGGTATTTGAGCACAGGGTTCCTGGATAGAGTTAGGGTTTCAGTGAGAATTAGGTTTAGAATTAGACATAGTGATAGTGCTGGGCTGAAAGTGCTTAAGTATAGAGGAGTGAGTTACCTGACAGGGTTAAGTCATAGTGTTGGGGTACAAGCATCCGGGTGTTGGAATGCAAGGTATCATAGGGTTAGCATTTGGGTTAGGGTCATGAGTAGTGTTGAGGCACAAGTTTTCGAACACTGGTGTCCAGATTTAGGATCAGGGTTACACTTAGGGTAAGGGATAAGGATAGAGTTGGTTGTAAGTACCTGAGTATGGTGTGTGGGGTATTGGGATAGGGTTAAGGTTAGGAAAAGGATAGTGTGGGAATATAAATACCTGATTACTGGGATCTGGGATGCTATGGTTAGGGTTAAGTTTAGTGATACGAAGTCCTGGGGTGCGGGAACATGAATATTTGGTTGCAGGGTACACATATAGTGTTAGGGTTAGTTTTAGAGATAGGGCTACTACTGGGGAACCAGAACCTGGCTTTTAGGGTGTTGATACACGAATAGGGTTAGAGTTGGGGTGAAGGTTAGGAATGGGGATAGTTTGGGGGTACAAGTACACAATACTTGGGTGTGGGTACCTGTATAGGGCTAGGTTCAAGTCTATATTAGCGTTCTGGTTTGTGTTGGGTGCAGGTTGGCTGGTTAGGGTTAGGGCTGTAGTTAGAGTTAGGGATAGGAATAGTGCTGGGTCACATATATGCCTGAGTAGAGTGGTTCATGGTATTTGGATAGTTTTAGGGAAAGCAATAGTGCTGGTGTGCAAGCACCTGAATCTTGGGTGCAGGGTACCTAGATACACTTAACTATGGTTAGGGTTATAGGTGTTGTTGGGGTGCAAGTATCTGAATACTGGGGTTAGGCATAGTTTTAGGGTTAAGGTTGGGGCTAGGGACAGAGTTGTGGTGTAAATAAGAGTATGGGGGTGTGGAGTATGCAGATAGGGCTAGGCTATGGGTATGAATAGGGAGATAATTCATGCTCAGGTGTGAGTACATGTATATTGGTGTGTGGGTTCCAGTATCAGGATAGGGTTAGGGATCGTGCTAGGTATATGGATGGTGTTGCAGTATAAGAACCTGAGTATTTGGTTGTAGAGTACCTGGATAGGAATAAGCTTTGGCTTAGTTATAGTTTTGGTGCAAGTACCTAAGTACTGGGATGTGAGGTACCTAGATATGGCTAGAGTTATGGGTAGGGATAATGCTGGGTGGCAAGTACTCAAGTATTGGGGTTCAGAGTATCTGGATAGGGTTAGGGTGAGGGACAGGGTTAGGGTTAGGGTTACTGTTGAGTATTGGGTTGCAGGGGACCTGATAGGATTTGGGCTAGAATTAGGGATAGTGTTGGTGCTCAGGTACATAAGTACTGTGGTGATTGGTACCTGGACAGGATTAGGGTTATTGTTAGGGTTAGGTTTATGGCTAAAGTTAGAGTTAGTGTAGTTAGGGAGTTGTTGGGGTGCTACTACATGAATATTGGGATTCATTTTTTAGAGTTGTAGTTAGGGTTTTTTTAGTATTATAGCTAGGGATATGGATAGTGTTGGATTGTAAGTACCTGAGGACTGAGGTTTGCTTTCTAGGATTAGCATTAAGATTCGGAGTAGAGTTAGAATGAAAGTGTTGGATTGCATGTACCTTAATAATAGGCTTCAATCTTTATGGTTAAGGTTTAGGTTAGGTTAGGGTTAGGGACAGAGATAGTTTTGGGGTGCAAGTACCCAGTTTTTGTTGCTAGCTTTTTAGGATTAGGGTTGGTGCTGTCATTGGGGTGTAAGTACTTTGTTTTTGCATTTTTAGTGTTAGGGTTAGTGATAAGGTGCCCTGAAATTACGAGTATTGAGCTTATGGGTGTTGGGATAGGGTTAGGATTAGTGTTAGAGTGCAAGTATAGAGTTTGATTTAAGGTTAGGGTTTTAATCAAGGATAGGGACAGTGTTGCAGTGCAAGGAGCCAAGTAGTGGAGGCTGGAACACTCAGAGAGATTTAGGGTTATTGTTATGGCTAGAGTTAGTGATAGGGATTGTGTTGGAGTACAAATAGCTGAGAACTGGGGTGCAGGGTTAGGTTAGGGTTAAGTTTAGGGATCATGCTAGGATTAGGGTTAAGTTTGGGGTTAGGGTTAGAGTCAAGTTTAAAGATAGGGATAGGGTTACAGCATGGAGGAGAACAGATGACCAACTCATGGTGGCCATGAACCAGAGACAGAGGTGGAGTCAGGACAAAAATACACCTTTGCTGAGCCTGCCTTACATGATCTGTATTCTTTGCCCAAGCCCCTCCTTTTAACATAAAGCTTTGGCTGGTATTTTACTGCTAATTCATGATAAGGAACAAGTATAGTAGCAGACATTTTTTTAAATATTAAGTAAATCCATATCTATTGGCTGGCCTCTTTTCCAAGACTCTTAAGATCTCTTCTACTCATATCTCCATGATTCAGCAGGTCTCCATGCATTTCTCTGCTTTTATCAATAATTTTCTCTCTTTTCTTCTTCCTTCCTTCCTTGCTTCTTTCTTTTCTTCCTTCCTTA
>NW_022900913.1:26288283-26298495 GCF_012274545.1 Fukomys damarensis | reverse complement strand
TTTTCCTTCCTTCCTTCCTTCCTTCCTTCCTTCCTTCCTTCCTTCCTTCCTTTCTTTCTTTCTTTCTTTCTTTCTTTCTTTCTTTCTTTCTTTCTTTCTTTCTTTCTTTCTTTCTTTCTTTTTCTTTCTTTCTTTCTTTCTTTCTCTCTGGACCAGGGATAGAATTCAGTACCTTGCACTTGCCAGGCAGGTGTGGCACCACTGAACTACATCCCCAGCCCTTCTTATTTCTTTTTTGTTTGTTTGTTTGTTTAATTTTATTGGTACATTTTAGGTATACAATATAATGACATTCATCACTGGAAATTTATGCATTTACATAATATATCTTGGTTCTTATTGTTTTCTATTCCCTCGTCCTCCCTTCAACCCTTCCAACCCCCCTATTCACAAAGATTTCATTTCCATTTTTTGTTTTCTCACATTAGTTCCATTCCCTTCTTTCCTTTTCCTAGTCCCTCCTATTGACCTTACCACTTTGGGCCTTTTAATCCTATTTCACATTATCTATTATGTCTTTTGATCCATTGTTTACACTTTCAGTTTCTTACATCAGATAAACTATTTGGTATTTAAACTTGTGTTTCCTATTTATTTCACTTAAGAGTATGGCCTCAATGTGCATCCATTTAGCTAGAAATGTCTCTAATTTTTCATTCTTTGTGTCTGATTAGTAATTCATTTTATAAAGAAACCACACTTTCTTTATCCAGTCTCGAGTTGATGGGCAATTGGGCTGTCTTCAAGTTTTAGCTATTACAAACTGTGCTGCTATGAACATGGGTGTACAAGTATCACTGTGGTATGATTCTTTTGCTTCTTTTGGGAAGATACCCATTAGGAGAGTCTACTACCTAGGATATATAAGGAACTTTAAAAAAACTGACCTCTCAAGTTTAAAGACCCAATTCAAAAATGGGCATCTGAAATGAACAGACATTTCTCAGACAAAAAAGTAGAAACATCAAATAAACATATGAAAAATGTTTAACATCACCAGTCATTTGAGAGGTGCAGATGAAAACAACACTGAGATTCTACCTTACCCTAGAAAAAATGGCTGCTACCATGAAATCAACCAATAGCAAATGTTGGTGGGGCTGTAGGGGGAAAGGAACCCTGCTCCACTGCTGGTAGGAGTGTAGACTGGTGCAATCCCTGTGGAAATCAGTGTGGAGATTCCTCAAAGAACTAGGATTAGAGATCCTTTCCTATTTTGTGGATGCAATTTATTTGTCTTCTAGTATCTTGAGTTTTAAGTTTAGATCATTAAAGTTTGAGTTTTCTTCATTTTGATAATGTGTATATATAGCTATAAATTTTCCGTTAAGCACTGCATTAGTTGCATTTCACATGCATGAAATGCCATATTATAACATGCTTTGGACATCAGTGACTACATCTTACCTTATTCCTGTTCCCTTGTTAGTTCCCACCAAGTGGGCTTCATTCAGCATTTATTGCTTGTTTTCTAAGTTGATTCCAGAAAATAGTTATTGACCACAAAACTAGCCCAAAAGTGGAATATCCTGCCCCCAAGAAATAACAGTGCCACCACAAAAATTCAATACCTCCAGTGTGTACCAACTCCAGACTGCCTGACTCAATCTCCAGAGAAACTCTGATTTCTGCACACAGCACTTAAACTGATCTTCACACAAAATTATCCTACTTTCACAAAGACTGAGCAGGTGGCATTTAGGACATTGAAATGGCTACATTTTTAAGGTTGATAGCACCTTCAATGAAGACTATTTGTCTCTCTAGGTATTGGTCTTTCTGACTCCGAGTACAGTGACAATATTTCTATTGTGATTTAGTTTAAAATATTTTCCAGTTTCATTTCTTAACTCTTCTTTAGCTCCTGGGTTGCATAACATGCATTGGTTAATTTTAAAAATTTTGAGAACTTTTATCATTTTTTATTAGTTTCTAGTTTAATTCCACCGTGTGTAAAATACAAAATATATTGTGTAATTGCAATCATTTGAAATTTTTTGAAGCTTGATTTTGGCCCAATGTGTGGTTTCTCTTGATGAATATCTGTTTTAATTACTTTTTGTTTTGCTGACACAAAGTACCCAGCATCCACAATCTAAAGGATGAAAGGTTTATTTTAGCTCACTGCTTGTAGAGATTTCAGTCCATAAACAGATGGGTCCAAGACAATGTGTGAAGAGTCCCTGCAGAAGGGTGTGGCAAAGGAGGAAACAATCCCAGGTCTGGCAGACAGAAGGCAGTGAACAGCAAGCAGCAGTAGCCTGCTTTCCATCTTTCTCTTTAATTCTATTCAGGATACAAGCCTAGTTGTTGGTGCCACTTACAACCAGGGTGGAATTTCGCATTACTTACTTCCAGAACAACGCTAACCAATGCACAGACTAATCCAATCATCACACCCTTAATCCATATCCACACACCTAGTCCAGCCACTTCTGATCTTCTGAGATTAAATCTTTCCTTTGGTGGGGGGTGTGCCTGGGATCAAACTCAGGACTTTGAGCTTTCTAGGCAGGAGGCAAAACCACTGAGCTAAATCTCAGGCCCTAATCCTTCCTTTTTAAATGAACTCCATCTTCTCCACTGTTGAGAAACAACTCAACACAATTTGGGAAAACCCTCTAAAATAATAGTATTCAAAATGTTCTCTAAGCATTAATATCACTTGTTAATCACACACATCCTGCAGTCAAAGCAAACAACTCCTGAATCAGAGAGACAGCAGCTTGGACCCAGCAATCTAGGGTTTAGAAAGCCATCAGGTATTTTGATATAGTGAAATTGTGAAGTGTTGTTCTAAAAACAAGTAGCTTTTCCCCAGCTTCTTTGAAAGGAGAGAGAGAGAGAGATAGAGAGAGAGAGAGAGAGAGAGAGAGAGATTATTCTTCCTCTTAAAGAAAGTTCAAATATTCAAATAGACAATAAAGGTATAAGGGATGGAATGACAAAACAGGAATAGAGATTGATTACTTTTTCCTTCTGAGGTTATGAATGTCCATAAAAACAAAAAACAAACTAGTAAAATTTACAATAGGCTATGCAGCCACATGATAAACTGCCAATGCATTGTTTTCTTAGCTGTTATATGATCACTTGAACTTAAAAACATTCCAGTTGCTAGGTCCTCTCCCCAGCACCTAGCAATTCTGATTTAATTGGTCTGCACAGAGATATAGATGTTATTTTTTCAAAGTTCCTCAGGTTATTCTAACAGGAAACTGAAGTTTAAAACCACTACTCTAGATTTGTTTTTGTTTTTTTGAAGATGGTAGAAGCAATTTAACTCTCTGCTAACTTCTAGTCTTACCTGTGACTCATTCAGGGATGGAACAACAACATCCGATGCTAGGATCTACCCATCGCCCCTTATTTGGTTGAGTGAGTGATTTTTAAAAAATCTTTATTTTCTTTCTTATCCTTGGCCAGAAGAGCAGTATTGACAGTCACACACAGTTCCAACAACCACAAAATCATTGAATATCAGTCTTTACATTTTTTTTGTGTATGGCTTTTAGGTTCTTTTAAAATAAAAATCCTAGTTGCTCATAGTTAAAGTTAAGTAAGGAATGGTGTTGATCCTCTCCTCATCATCTCTTTATCAGGTTTCAAAGGAGAATGTCTCATACTAAATTCTGACATACACATATATTTATATGCAGAACAAAAAAATCGCACAACTTGGCCTGAAGGCTCAATGAATCTTGCTGGACTCTAGCATAAAAAATTTGCCTGAGAGCAGTGCAATAATGTTCTATCAGCAAGATAAAATTAATGATGAGGTTGGAATAACAAACTAGAGACTAGAGACAAGTCAATTGATCAATCAGGCAAATGGTGCCATTTATAATGACTGATTGATTTCTAAAAATATAAGATAGACAGGTGATATAGTAATTTAATCCTAGCTACTTAAAAAGCTGAGGCAGGGGATCACAAGTTCAAGGCCAGCCCGAGCAATTTAACATGACATTTTCTCAAAAATGAAGTTAAAAAAAAAAAAAAAAAGGCTGGGATTGTAGCTCACTGCTCCCTTGGTTCAATCCCCCAGTCTTAAAATGAAACAAATTTTATAAAGACCTGATTCGAAAATGGGCATCCAAAATGAAAAGACATTTCTCAAAGAAGTCAAAGCAACAAGTAAATATATGAAAAAATGTTCCACATCACTGATCGTTCGAGAGATGCAGATGAAAACAACACTGAGATTCCACTTCACCCCACCATCAATGAATGGCTGCCATCAAGAAATCACACAATAACAAATGTTGGCGGGGTTGTGGGGAGAAAGGAACCCTTCTCCATTGTTGCGGGGAGTGCAGACTGGTACAACCACTATGGAAATCAATATGGAGATACCTCAAAGAGCTTGGACTGGAGGTTCCATTTGACCCAGCCATCCCTCTGCTGGGTATCTTTCCAAAAGAATTAAAAGAATCATATCACAGAGAAGTATGCACAACCATGTTTATAGCGGCACAGTTTGTAATAGCTAAAACTTGGAAACAGCCCATTTCCCCGTCAGTTGGAAACTGGATAAAGAAGATGTGGTTTTTCTATAAAATGGAGTATTACTCAGCCATAAAGAACGAGAAAATAGATTCATTCATAGGAAAATGCATACATTTTGAAGATATACTCCTAAGTGAAATAAAAAAGGCACACATTTGTAAATACTGAATAGTTTCTCTGGTGTGAATAATCTGCAATAATACATAAGATCCTAATATTAGTGATGGAAAATGGATACACATTGAAGATATACTCCTAAGTGAGATAAATAAATCACACATGTGTAAATACCAAATAGTTTCCCTGGTGTGAATAATCTGCAATAATACATAAGATTCTAATAAGATTACTGACATTTAGAAATGGGAAGAAAGGAGCTAAAGGTGTAGGGAAGGTGAGATGGGTAGGGGAAGGGTAATAAGGGAAAAGAAAAAAATGTGAGATAATGAATAGATGAAAATAAAGTTTGTAGATGGGGAGGGGAGGAAGGGGTGAGGAGAGGGCAGGGGTAAGGGGAAAAAATGAGAACCAAGACTTGTCATGTAGAGGTACAAGATCCCAACAATGAATGTAACTGTACTGTATCCCTAAAATGTACCAATAAACTCAATTAAAGCTGAAAAAAAAACAAATTTTAAAAAACAAACAACAAAAATAAAAAATAGAAACATCTTTAAAATCAATATATTTAATAGGTATATAAATTAATAGGTAAAAAAGTATACATGCTTAAAGTATAAAATTTGATTCCACAATACCCAAAAGTTTCATTTTGTCTCTTTATCATCTATTACTTTTTCAAATTCATTTATTCTTATTTGTCTTCTGTTGCCACAGATTATTGTGATTGTCAGTTGTCACATGTCTACTTATTTTGAGTAATAAACATATAGTAGATTAATAGATAGATTACTGACATTGGGCTGAAAACTGAGGAGGGGAGACCTTTGTTGGTAATTTTAAAACTATGTGTTCTATTTAACTGACTGATATTGGGTAATATATACTTTTTATATTTTCTTGGTTTAGCTTTGATAATTCATGTTTCTAGGAATCTGTCCATTTCTTTTGAATTATGCAACTTAGAGTACAAGTTCTCAGAGGAGATATAGATGATGATCTGGATTTCTGTAGGATCCATTGTGATTTCACCCTTTTCGTTTTTTAGTTGCATGGGTGTGGTTTCTTTCTTTCTTTCTTTTTGATAAGGTTGGCTAAAGGTTTGTCTATTTTCATGTAATCTTTCAAAGAACTGACTCTTCCATTCACTGATTCTTTATATTGTTTTCTTAGTCTCAAATGAATTAATTTCTGCTCTGATCTTTATAATTTCCTCCCTCATATGTACTTTGAGTTAAACTTGTTCTTTGCTTTTTAGAAGCTTGAGTTTAAACATTAGGTTATTTAGGCTTGCTCTGTTTTATTTATTTATTTAGCTTTTTAATTTTATTGGTACATTTTAGGTCGACATAATGGTAACATTTATCATAGAGAATTTGTATCTGTACATGATATATCTTGCTTCTTCTTTTTTCTCCACTCCCCTCTGCTCCCTTCAAACCTTATTTACAAAAACTTTGTTTCTATTTTTTCTTTCCATTCTTTTTTTTCCTTATTCTGCTCTATTTTTCTGATGTGGGAATTCACCCTAATCTCCTTTGCATCATCTACCAGCTGTTGGATTGACTTTTTGTGGTTCCTTGCCATTTTATATTATATTATATTTTATTTTATTACCAACTAATACCCCATGTTCTAAATCTGATATTCTATTTTCACATTGGTTTGTTCTGCTGTACATAATTTCAGTACACTCTTTAATCTCCTGGATTTCTAGTTGAGTCTGTTTTATGGAGTCCAGTTCTTTTCTATGTTGGGTATTCATGTTTTGCTTGTCATTCCTAAGCTCCTCTTGTTTTATCTGTATCTACTCTATACTCATTAATAATTTTATTCATTATGTTCATTGTCTCTTTAATTATCTCTATTTTGTTTTTTCAATAGACTTGATTTGTTTTGTTACTTTGCTGCTATCATTTCAGAAAATTCAGCTGGGTGACTTTTGTTTTTTGGTATTTTTTTTTCCATCTCAATGCATCATTGATTTGCCTTCTGTGAGTTGGGGGTTAGGGGTTGCATCTTGCTTCCATGTTTTCTCATTTTCTATGTTTTTATTTATTTTTCTGCATTGAGGCTTGTAAATTGCTTATAGTAAGTAGTTTTATTATAGGTATTGAGATGTCTGTAGGAAATTACTTTTCAGAAATGTCTTCTAGGTGTAGCTGGCTTTTATCTTTTAAATCTGCCCCAGGATTCAGCCTCTTCAAATTATTAAGGGTGAAAGATTGAAGCCAGTCTGGCCTAGCATCCAGTTCTTTGGCATGGAACTACAGTACTGTTTACGATTCCCAGACAATCTTGGTATTGGCATACAGGGAAGATCAATTGATCATGAGAACTATATCACCTTGATTAAAGTAGTGCAGTCAGTAAAACAGTAGCATCAAGCACAGACTGGAAAAAGACAAACTCTAATAGCTATTTATTTGCCACCTTTCACCATAGGTACAGGATTTATAGTTATGTAATAAAATCTAAGGCAATTCAGAAATTTATATAGAGTAGTCCCTCAATAGAGCAAGTTTACACTCAGGGGAGCAAATTTAAAAGAAATTAGAGGAAAAATTAGAGAAATAAATGAAGGAAAAGAAACTAGAAGCAGGGCTAAATGACAGCAGAAGATTACCCAAGCCTCAGAAGACTTGTAAGAAGATAGGAGGAAAAGAAAGAAGGAAAAAAAAGCAAAAACAAACAAAATCCTAAAAATAATGTTCTTATTTGAGGAAAAAATACAAATGTACAGGGGGAAAAAAAAAGAAGAAATTTCTCTCTGATTTCATGTGTGTTATTTTCTTCTGGAGTCTAAAGTTTTGTGTCAGTTTCTGATTCAGGGCATGACTCTGCTCTTGATGGTAGACAAAGGAGGCAGTCAGAGCCCAGATCTGTGCAGAATAATCCTAGCAAGGCTGCAGTATGGTTCAGGCTGAGTGTGGTTCTGATACTTTAAAATCCATAGAAGTTCAGGCTGAGCCTGGTCTCTGGTTGGCAAGTTGGGTGCTGAGTCATTTAGCTTTAACATTCTGGATGTCTCTTGCCAGCCTGACCATGGTGCCCTGACCCTAGCTGGATCCTGTGGTTCTCTCACTCAGTCACTCTTAAAGTTTAACAATGGGACCCCTGAGATGAAGCCAACCCATAGCTGCTCTGAGTCCCAGGTTCAGTTGGCTCCCCCCTAAAATGGTGTTTGATGAAGCACTGTCTCCAGGGGATACTGCAGTTATTTGGACTGCAGTTGCTCACCAGCTGTTGTAGCACATGACATCCGCTGCTCCATTCCACTAGTGCATTTCTCCCTGGAGGCCTCTGGTGTCATCCACTGTGTTAGTTGATTCAATCTTCCTTTCTCATGCCAGGAGCTGGGGAGGAAGTGTAGATTGCCCCTTCCTTTTTCTACACTGTGGTCTGTCTCTTCATTTCTCTATGGGCTCCAATTTTCCCTTCAGATGCTTCCTGAGCTCTGTGAATACACTTCCCTGCTTCTTTTCTTCACTAAAGTATTATTTTCCAGTGTCTAGATTCTGAATCTTGGAGAGGTTGATTTGTTGCTGCTTACTGCTCTACCATCTTCCTGGAAGTAACCCTGTGGGATTCTTTCAATTATGATCCTGTAAGCCTACCTCATAAATCCCTTGTATAATCATTTTATATTAAATATGTTCCCAGAGAGAACTCTAAAACAATTAATTGGTTTTCCTAGATTTTTATATAAATGAAATTATACACTGTTATCTTTTCTTTGGGTGAACATCTGGTTTGTATCACTCAGAATAATTATTTTAAGATTTATCTATGTTTCCAAGTGCTTCCAATTCTTTTTATAGCTGTGTATCATTTCACAGGATAGATATATTACAGTTTGTTTATTCATTCAACTGTTTTTTTATTGTTTATTGGTACATTCTAGGCATACAGTACAGTTACATTCATTACTGGGATCATGTACCTTTACATGACAGGTCTTGGTTCTCATTTTTTCCCCTTGTCCTTGCCCTCCCTTCACCCCCTCCCCCCTCCTCATTTACAAACACTTTATTTCCATTTTTTAATTTTCTTTTCCCTTATTCCCTTTCCCCTACCCTTTCCACTTCATTCAACTGTTGATAGCTTTGGATTATTGACAATTTTTGGTTATTAAGAAAGAAATCTGTAAACATTGGTGTATGAAACATTTGTGTGGACAATACATTCACTTTTATTTCTATTTAGTGAATACTAAAGAGTAGAACATTTAGGCCATAAATAGGTGTGTATTTAACTTTTAAAGAAATTGACAAACTTTTTAAGAATAGTTGCTTATGTCTAAATGTATGTCTCCTAATTCATATATTGATATCATAATTCCCAACATTGATGGTATTAGGACATGTGTTCTTCAGAAAGCCCCATTCTCACAAATGTAATTACAGATTTCAGAGATTTATCTCACCCTTTATGCACTGCAAGTAAGGAAATCCACCTTTTAATGAATTAGAACATGGCTCCTCAACAAATACTAAACCTGTTGGTACCTTGATGTTGGACTGTCCAGCCACCACAGCTTTAGAAAGTTTTTTGTTTATTATAGAGCTCTAGTTTTCTCTTTCTTTCTTTTTTCTTTCTTTCTTTCTTTCTTTCTTTCTTTCTTTCTTTCTTTCCTTCTTTCTTTCCTTCTTTCTATGCTTCCTTCCTTCCTCCTTTCTTCCTTCCTTGCATCCATCCTTCTTCTCTTTCTTGTTTTCTGTCTTCTGTCTACTCTTTAGAAATATTACTCTATTGTTTTCTGGCTTGCATTGTTGTAGACAAAAAGTTTGTTTCATTTTGATTTTTGTTGTACATGTAGCATGTCTAATTTTTCTGCATGTGATATGTCTAATTTGGGGGCTGCTTTTAATATTTTCTATTTAACATTCATTGTGAGCAACTAGGTTGTGATGTGCCTTGTGGTAGTTGTCTTTATGTTCCTGGTACTTGGATTCACTGAACATCTTAGATAGGCAAATTTATATTTTTTTCCAAATTACAAAAAATGTGGATTTTATTTTTTCAAATAGCCTGATTCCCCCAACACTCTTGTGGATCTTAAAGACATACAGGTTAAATTGTTTGAAGGTGCTATGTAGCTCCATGATGCAGTATGCTTATGTTGTTGTTAGTCTTTTTTATATTTCATTTTGAAAAATTTTGCCTTTCCAGTTCACTAATAATTTTTCCACAATGCTTAGTCAACAAGTAATACCATGCTGTACAATTTTCATCTCAAACAGTGTTTTGTTCATTTGTTCCTTTCTTTCTTTCTTTTTTTTTTTTTGTACTGGTGATTGAAAGTGGGTCCTTGTGCTTGTGAGGCAGGCCCCAGAACCACTGAGCCAAATCCCCAGCCACTCATTTCTAGAAAGTTTAGTTTGGCCTTTTTATATCTCTCATTTGTCTCCTAACAATGTTCTGCTTTTACCTTCATAATCTATGGAATATCATTATAATAAATCTAAAAATATCCTTATATGCTGATCATTATGACCAGTGTCATGCTTGATGCATTAGTTGATTTTTTTACCTTCTTTTGAAGTTCATTTTCTTGCTTTTTTCCTGGAATATATATATTAA